>NC_058385.1:8759000-9063500 GCF_018350175.1 Felis catus
GTCATGATCTCACTCACGGTTTGTGAGTTCGAGCCCCGCATCAGGCTCTGTGCTGACAGCTCAGAACCTGGAGTCTCCTTTGGACTCTGTATCTCCCTCTCTCTCTGCCCCTCCCCTGCTCGCTCTCTCTCTCTCTCTCTCTCTCTCTCTCTCTCTCTCTCAAAAGTAAATAAACATTAAAAAAAAATTTAAATGTCCACAAGAGCCGATTATCCCGAAAATCTCCGGATTGAATTGTAAAAGTGCACATTGTAGGAAACTCCCTTTGCATTCCAAATTTGTCCATTTGAGGTAGGGTGTTTATGGTGAGAACATTTTCTTTTGTCTTTTTGGTTCCTTGTCCTATTTCAGAGTACTTACTTTATAGCGTCTCTCGTCCTCAGAGGGGAGGGGTCCCATGTTGGCATTCAGCCTCTTGAGGGTTGGGAAGCCACAGCTTCCAATGTGCTTATTTGACTGGTAGATGAGATACACCTGACAAGATGACACCTGCTTGCTTGCTGTGAAATTTCTATGTGCCACTGGAACGTAGAAAAGCTGTAATGTCAAAATGATTTTGTTCCATATAGAAAGCAATTTGAGGGGCGGGGTGGTCACATACTTTATAAAGACTTCAGCACTGTGGTTATTGGTGGAATTGGAAACCTTCATAAGGAGTCTGGAAACCCCAGGTTTAGCTACAGAAAAACAAACAAACAAGAAATGTATAGTAATAATCTCAGTTGTGAAGAGGCTGAGGGGAAAAAAAACAACCATTGAAGAATAGTAATAAGAAATTTTTCTAGCTTTTGAACCATGTTCAGGAACATCTGCTGAGCAGCCGGTGGGTAGGACTGAAGAAAAACAGTTTAGCCTCATGATTGACCAATTTCTGAATTCATCTGAAGTAGGAATTCATCCGGGATATAAAGAATTTTACATAGATCTTTGTATCCATTTATTTCTCCTTGTACTTTTGGTAGCTACTCATGGAGTATTGGAGGGGCAAGGTGGTGGTGGGTATACTGTTGAATATTTGGATTTTTGTCCTAGCTGCCAGAAGAGATTTAGTTTAGTTTAGATTTATGTTCCATGAACAAATTTGAAAATCTTGTTATATGTTTAAAGGCCATTTGCATTTCTTTTTCTAGGAATTTGTTATCGTTACCTCTTGCTCATTTTTCGGTCAGACTGTTAGTCTTTTCCTTTTCTACTTTTAGAAGCTCGTATATATACATATATACACATACATACATACATACGTGTATGTATGTATACACACACACACACACACACACACACACACACACACATTAGCTGCTTGTATCTGTGATCCATGTTGCATGGATCGTTTCCCTCGTTTGTCATTTGTCTTGTACTTCCCTTCTGCAAATATGTTTTAATTTTATGTAGCTAAGTTTATCAATATTTTCCCTTGTTGCTTTTGTGTTTTTAATCATAGTTTGGGAAGCTTTGTGCATTTTCAGGTAATGAAGAAATTCATTCCTTTTCTTCTCATACTTGTGTGGTTTTATTTCCTGTATTAAATCTCTAACCAGTTTGAAGTTTTCATGGTGTCCCATGTAAGGAATAGATTCTATTTTATCTTTGTCCATATAGCTATTCAGTTCTTCCAACATTACTTTATTAAGAAATCCATCCTTTCCCCATTGTGTTGAGATCATGCCATTCTCATATACTGAATTTTCACATGCAACTATATTTATTTCTGGATTTTCTGTTTTTTCTATTAGCCTGCCTTGATATTCATGGATCAATATAATTCTGTTTTTAATTATACAGACTTTAGCATTTATACTGTAACAATAATCTATAATGTCATTTCATACATAGTAGGAATAGCTTCCCCACTCCAGCTGACTCATTGTGCTCTTTTTCCAGGGTGTTTGTAGTTATTCTTGCTTGATTTTTCTTCCAAGTGAACTTCATAACCACTTTGTCTAGCTCCAAGCAAAAATATCTGTTGATGGCGTTAAGTGTATAAATCACTCTAGGGAAGACTGACGTTTTTATCGCATTGAGTTTTTCTACCAAGACATACTACCTGTCTTTCCATTTTTCAGTGAACTTTGTAGTTTTTAGGAGTACTTTATGCTTTTCCTCATGTAAGCTTTATATATGTCTTAATCTTACTAAGTTTATGTGTAATGTTTTCCATATGTAAACAGTATTTTTTTCCATTACATATTTTAATTGGTGCTTGTTTTCTATGTAAGGGCTATTTAAAAAATATCCACTTAAAGCTATTGTTGTGGTAACTTCTCTTACTGTTAGCAGTGCTTTTCAATTATTTTAGTTTTGGGGTAATGTAACAGATGTATACTTGTATCACACGTATTCTATCATATGCATATTCTTCTCTTTAATTCTTATGCCACAATTTCTTTGTCTTGTTTTATTACTTAGGCCCAAGTCACCAACACAATGTTCAATGTGTAGCTGCGTTGCTATTCACAAAAAAATAAAGTTGATTACTTGGGTGACCATTTCCTCTTTGTCTTACTTTTGCTCTCCTTCTAGTAGAGATGCTATGACTGGCAGAGTTCTAAATGTTAAGTGTGAAAGAAACAATGGGAATCTAGGGAGTTGGATAATTTACAATTGGGAATTCAGATCCTGGAATATCTATGGTTCATGTGAAATGTGAAGCCAACACGTAAATGCTTCATTTCTTTGGGAACTGCTGAGGTAATATCTCCCCTAATTGTCAACAACCTGCATGTTCACAGGGATATTTAACTTGTTTCTTTTGCCAGCCTAAGATAAGGGATGAGTAAAACTTAACTTGGATAAGAAGGCCTTCTTCTCATATCTTCTGCCTAAGCCAGAAAGCCATTCTGCTAAAGTGTCCCTGTCATTTATTTAGGGCTTAGAAGGCACCAGGTCCCCATGCCACAGCCTCCCCCCCTTTGCATCCATATAACACACCAAACTGAGGTTGGAAGATGGTATGTAGCTTGCTCAAAGTTATACAACTCATAGGAGGTGAAGGTGAGATTAAAACCCAGGACTATTGGATGCTAGACTGCCTCCTGGGTGGTCCCGGCGCTCTCAGCTATGGCCCCTGGTTTGGACATAAATGTGCCCTGGCAATGAGTATCTTCAAGCAACGTCTTCCAACGTGTGCATGTTTCATGGCTGCTTCTGAAATGAGTAGAAGTTATCTCCAAATGATCATTGACATTAACATTATTAAATAATCAAGTTTAAGGAGCCATTTGGCCATGTGGCTTTGTCACATCTGCTGACTGCAGAAGATGACTCAGTCTATTACCCTGAAAAACTGCATTTCAATATTTTGAGGAAGACATTCAAATCAGAAAATTGCCCTCACTTTTGCTCCCATGTGGCATCTCCGACTTTACTGCAATCCATTTTTTAAAACTTCCAACAGAACAGGAAGTATTGGCTTTAAAGCTTCTCTCTCTGCTTCTGAGAGTGAAGCTTAGAAAATTGAAAAACAGAAGACTCAAGAATGAGTTTCTGCTGTTTTGAGAGAATGAACTTCACATGCCTCTCATACTCTCTTCCATATTAAAAGCAAGGTTATTTTTTTAATAGTGTTCGTGCTTTTATGAAAATGTTATGTGCTTTTAAAAGTGTTATGCATAAAGACAATAAGAAAGTTTAGATAAAATCTTTTTTTCCCATTAGCAGGTATTCAGTGATGTGTCAGATCTTGATATATCCTAATTTGCTTCTGTCAACTTTACTTTTGGGTATCCTGACTCTAATTTTTTAAAAGTTGACAGATGTCATGTTATTGTCACTAATTTCTCCCACTCGGCTCTCAGCAGTTCATTGTTCTGAGGAAGAAATTGTCATCTCCTCTCTCCCCTCTGCTGTTTCTGCTTAAGAAAATGAGGATCTTTTATCTGTGCCTTGGTACAGGCTGGCATTTGACTCCAGAGTATACGGAGTCCTGTTCTAGAAAATTCTGACTCACTGGCTTCTCAGACCTCATCGTCCCTTTGTGGTTAAGGAGAGGGAGTAAAAGGGGGAGTTTACTGTGCCCCAGAAGGAGGAAACTCATGAGTTGACACTTATCTGCACCTGCTGTTAACACATGTGGCTAAGTGAGAACTTTCACGACTGACAGAATCTGGCTTCGTCCACAGAGCAGACCAGCAAACGCACCTCAGTGATAGACCCTTATGCATACTTGTCTAAAGCTCCTGAAACCTTCTCTTTGACATAGATCTTTTTCTCTGGACTGCTCAGTCAGTGACATTTAAATGGCTGATTTAGCGCAACCCAGTTGGTGGCCTCTCTTGCATACTGTACAATATGGGAACAACCACTGGGACGGGCATGCTGCTCCCTACTCAGACCACCTCTGAAATCGTGGCCTGAGAAAAATCGGGAATTTGGACGAGTAATATTGGCACGATAGAAGAGCTATGCCCTCAGCCTGGCCCCACACCTCAGAGCCCAGTAGCGACCACGTCGGAGAATCAGCCTCGTGAGCCAGGAAACATCTAGGTGCTGGCCTCATGCTCATGCAACTTGATAGAATTTTTTTTCTTGCTTTTTCTCCTTTGCATCTAAGGCTCTGCAAATACATTGCTAGGACCTTGGAAGGGATCTCACGAATTCTCTTTGCCTTCATGGATTTTTACAGTAGGTCATCTCTTGCCTTAACCTCCTCATCATGTGATCTCTCTCCTCTTTCCTAACTTTTTCTAAGTTATACGCACTTCCACACACTTTGATGTGGCTTTATCTTCGCTCCACACTCTCTACCGTTAGGTGATCGTATGAGTGATTTGTTAGGATGGCTCAGGTTAGGATGTTGTGACACAATATTAATAGCATCCTTTTTCACTATCAAAACTGCCCCAGTTTGGATGATAAGGTTTGTCACCTCCTTATTGCTTTTAGTGACTTTATTATTGCATTTCATTACACTCCGTTATTAAATTACGTATTGCTCATACGAAATTGCTTAGTTTATGGTCATATTTACTTTTCCTGCTAACCTAATTTTGGCTCTCCACAGACTTCTCCAGATAATATCCGAGCTGGAACCAACCAGGCTGGCACTGGCTGCTTTATTATCAGCTAGTCCTACCAGCCACTTTAGCAAAGTTTCCAGACGTATGTGTGAAACGAGTGGTGCAAAACGTGAACATTCATCCATGTGACAGTTACTCTATCTGACGATACCAAACACCCTCTTGAGCCCCAAGACTGACCTTCCTCACGTTCTTTCCTATTTATCCTCACATAAAATTGTCCAAGCTACATACTTCCACTTGCCGTGACAGAATATGTGGTTTGGGGAGAAAAATCTCAACGGTGTGTTTCTTTCGGAGGTGACAGTTTATGGTCTGTTTATATGACATACACCTTGACAAAATGGTTTGTATCCATGTGGTCTTAGTCTAAACTGCTAGATGTGTGATGGGGCAAGACATAAGGGGATGGCAAAGGCTTTAGTGGAAACCGGTAGCCCCAGGTAAGCTCGTTTCGCGTTTGACGTGGTGCGGAGCAAATAAGAGAGGGCTGAGAGCCTCAGGCACCCTAGATACAGGGAAATATGGGTTGTTGCTGACGAGTCAGGCTTTGGCATCAGACTTGGTTTTGAATTTGTTCTTTGCTTCGTAAGCTTCCTAACTTATCATTGAGTTAGTTAATGTCTCTGAGCCTCAATGTCGCCATGTGTAAAACTGGCATAATGATACCGCCTACCCCATAAAGTTGTTGTAAAAATTCAAGGAGACACGATACACATAGCACTAAATGTGCTGCTACGAAAGCTGTAGCTGCCACCACCATCATCATCACACGTATGACTGTCCTGTGTTGTACTGGCACTTCTGGCATCATTGTGGAAGAGTGGAATTGTGGTTGTGGGAAAGCACTTGGGGTAGACATCAGGACCAGTAGGTTTTTGTAGGAAGATATGGAACCCAGAAACAAGAATCTAGGCTTTTCACTGACTGGCTCTGTGACCATGGGTAGGTCACTTCTCCATGACTTAGTTTCCTCAATTACCAGTAGGGGAGGGACACCTGACCCAAAGCCCTCACCAAGGGGTCATGGGAACCAAGTGGGATCATACATATTAAATTAGTTTAGAAAATCCGAAGTATTATGTGCAAATGTGATGGATCTGTTCCTGTTGTTCATTGTTATTGAGACTATGGACCAAAGGAGCTCTGATGAGGGTGTCTGCCCAATGGCGCTCTGTCAGCAGAGGCCACTTGAAGACCACTGCTCACATTTTGCTGTGTTCTGATTATGTCTAATATTGGTTACAGACTTGGCCATATTATCATAAGAAGAACATTTATCTTATATGCACTGTGTGAAAGACACAGCCTCCTACCTCTGTCCCTCCCTTCCTCTAGTGCTGGGATCAGGGAACACAGCTCTAGCTCCAGCTCTGCCCCAGCTGCATGTAGGACTTTGGAGGTCGATTGACCTCTCTAGACAGTTGTCCTCATTTCCACAGTGAGGAGCTGAGTGTAAAGCATTCTGCTGACTACCCTGCCACCTATGGTCTAAGTGATCGCTCGCTTGCCTGGAGTGCTGCAGATCACAAATGACTTGCCTAATTTTGCCGACTCTGCAACCCCTTCCTCCATATCAATTCTTCTGTCACAGTCTTCTCCAGTGGCCGTCTTCAGTGTCTTCCTGTTGCCTTTGAGAGAAAGACAAGCCCGGTCCTCAGGTCTCCAAGCCTGTCCTGGCGTGGGTTGCCTGCCTTCACATTACTTTGCCTTGTCTCACCTCTCTAACTACATTAACTTCTTTCAGCCACGCTCCCGTTACTGCCTCTTTGCCTGGTCAACTCTTCCCCACCCTCCTGCCTCCAGATCAAGTGCTGCTTCCTGAGGAAGGCTTTCCCTGGACCCCTGACCCGAGCAGACTCCTTCCTCCCAATTCTGCCAGCATCGAGCCTCGCCTCCATACCTCATGTCAGTACGGAAATTTTATATGGGCTCGTTGATCGCTTGATTTCTCCCTGTGTCCCCACTCTGAACACAACTCTTTGAGGACAGAAACCACATTTCTCGGGGCGCCTGGGTAGCTCAGTCGGTTAAGTGTCCGACTTCAGCTCAGGTCACGATCTCGCGGTATGTGAGTTCAAACCCCGCGTCGGGCTCTGTGCTGACAGCTTGGAGCTTGGAGCCTGCTTTGGATTCTGTGTGTGTGTCTCTCTCTACCCCTCGTGCTCTCTCTTTCTCGCTCTCTCTCTCTCTTAAAAATAAACATTAAAAAAAAAGAAACCATGTTTCTCTTTGTTCACTGCATACCCTCACATACCTGGCACATGGAGAGATGCCGAATAACCACTTTCTGAGTGAATAGCGAAGTGAATGACATATACATGAACTATGAGATAATTTAATAACTCCCACATATTGTGATTCTACACCTTTTTATTCATCGGTTCAGGGCTGTTCACCATGATTCTTACATGGGATGTCCCAATAAGGTCCCATTATTTCTAGGCATCTAATTTCTAAAAGTATAACTCTGGGGATTAAATAAACTAAGTTAACACAGGTATTTGGAATTCTTTGCAAGATTTGAAATAGGAGTCACTTAAGAAACAATCAGAATTCCAGAAGAGCTTCATAGAACTGATGGTGAGCCAGGCTTCTCCGTGGACCTGCCTCTGGTCAAAGCTGCCCGAATTCCCTACTGGGATGAAGCCAATAACCGCACAGAGAGCTTGGCTGCTCGTGAGCCCGTGGGGGTAGGTTCTGCAGTGCTCTAGTCTTTAGTCAATCTTAGTTCTTCCGGCCTTTCTCGCTCCTTCCATACTTCCGGGCTCTGAATGTCCACTGGAGCCCCCTGTGCTTATTAAGTCTGTAACTGCCGAAGGAGCAGCCTCTTCCTGATGCGAGTTTCTCTCAAGCCCCGCTGGGCTTTGGTACTCATCTCTGTCCCCCTCATCACATCCTCTGCTCCCAGCAGACCTGCCTTTCAATTTCTAGTGACTCAGCATGACTTCACGATGGGCTTCATTTTGATGTTTTCTGTTGAAGCAGTCTTTTAAAAGGCTCCTCCTTTATTGACAGTGAGAGAAACCCCTTCTGACCCAATGAAATACATCAGCTGAGGTTTAAACTACATTAAGAAACACGATTCTTAACATGAAAAGAAACTTGCTTTCCATAAGAGAGAATAGGGAAAGGAATTGAGGGAAAATTCCCCATAAGGCAAAATTAGACCAATTTAAGGCAAGAAGACAGTTTCTCAACCTTGACTATATATGTGGATCACCTATGAAGCAGGCGAAATGTGGACTTCAGGGCTGAGATCCAGCACTGCTGATTTCAGTAGTTCTGGGGGCGAGGGGTAGAAACTTACCTTTTCAAGGACCACTGGCCATTCAGACATAGACGCCCAGGAACAAAGTTGTAAACACTTCTGGAAGCAGCAGTACCCACAGCCAAAGCATTTTGCCCAGAGCCATGCTCTGGGATGAGCAGCCATGCTGGAGGGAACTGATGGGTGAAGACTGGGCATGTAGGTCTTGATTAGACACCATGGTGGTCCGACAGCCTCTGGCAGGTGAAATGCTCATGCAATAGAAATTTAAACATGACATGGGGCGCCTGGGTGGCTCGGTCGGTTAAGCGTCCGACTTCGGCTCAGGTCATGATCTCATGGTCCGTGAGTTCAAGCCCCGCGTCGGGCTCTGTGCTGACAGCTCAGAGCCTGGAGCCTGTTTCAGATTCTGTGTCTCCCTCTCTCTCTGCCCCTCCCCTGCTCATGCTCTGTCTCTCTGTCTCAAAAATAAATAAATGTTAAAAAAAAATTAAAAAAAAAAAGAAATTTAAACATGACAAACTGGTTTGTGATTTTAAGACTATTTTGACTCTACATGTTGCTTATTACTCAAATGCTTCTGATGGCATTATTAAGAACATAATTTTCCTTTCTAGATGAAGGAAGAATCATCTGGAAGAATCCAATGTTGTGCCTATTTTAAGTTTTTGAAGGGAACTCTGGGTCTGCTGCTAGTATTTCTCTGCAGGTATTTTCCATCTTTGCTTTGTGTCTTGGGGATGAAAAGCATTCCCATTCCCCAGCCAAGGGCAAATGCAGTTTTGTTCCGGTATCCAGAGACATTTCAGTCTCACTTCTTGTCACAGCGCACTGTCTCTACCACACCCCAGAGTGAGGTGGCGCATGAGCACGTGAGGACTCAGAAGGCTCTGGTTGTGTGCACTGGGATTGACACACATCAGCCTGTACTCATGGCCAGCGGGCTTCCGCTGTCACTAAAGCATAGCAAGAGGGACAGTGCACTCACTAGAGAAGCAATGAGCAAAGCGTTGTGAGATATTCACGTCTAGACACAGTGTGATTCTGGTTATCAAATTAACTGGAGGCTTCTTAACTGTTTTTCTAACTATAAGCTTATATATGCTTATTGTGGAGAATCAGAAAATATTTAAAAATATGAAGAACAAAATAAAAATTCCTTGTAAGCCAACTGTTCAGAAATGACTTCAGCAACATTTTGCATATATCCTTCTTTGCATATATGCATTTTGCATATATCCTTCTAATATAAAATATATATGTATGTCATCACAAATACCTACCAACTATTTATAGATATATATCACACACATGTAACATTTATATTTTAATATATGTTATGTATTTAATAATGGGAAGAATATACACAGAATATTGCTAAAGTTATTAATATATATGTTCACATATATACACAGAAACAGAGAGACACAAATTGCTTTAAAATTTGGATATTTTTAAGCTTTTATCTGACATTATATTGTGACATTTTCCCATGCAATTTGATTTGATTTTTTAATATATTTTGTACATGATTTTTTAATATATTTTGAAGTTTATTTATTTATTTTGAAAGAGAGAGAGATGATTTTTTAACATATTTTGAAGTTTATTTATTTATTTTGAAAGACAGAGTTGAGCAGGGGAGGGGCAAAGAGAGAGAGAGAGAGAGAGAGAGTCCCAAACAGGCAGAGACCAATGCAGGGCTCAATGTCACCAACCATGAAATCATGACCTGAGCTGAAATCAAGAGTCCTATACTCAACTGACTGAGCCACGTAGGGGCCTCCAAGTACATGATTTTTTTTTTAAATGTTTATTTATTTATTTTGAGGTCGGGGGGAGGGTGGAGGGGAAGGGGCAGAGAGAGAAGGAGAAGAGAATCCCAAGCAGGTTCTATGCTGTCAGCACAGAGCCCATCCTGGGGCTTGGTCCCAGTAATCGTGAGATCATGACCTGAGGAGAAATCAAGAGTGGGATGCTTAACTGACTGAGCCACTCAGGCGCCCCGCCCCCCCCATACATGATTTTTAACAGCTATATGGTCCATAATGCTGTGATTGCAATGAATATTACTTTATCTTGGGCCATTGATAATGCTTCTAAATATGTGTTATTATAAAGGAAGGTTTCAATGAGCAATCTTGAGCTTATATTTTTGTCTGTATCTTTGATCAAATTAACTTGTGGCTCCTTTAGTAAGTCAAAACCAGGGAAGACTGTTTTAATTTAGTGTCTCGTTGGAACTGAGTCAAGAAACATTTCCAAAATGAACTCGCTGAATTGCTTTCCAAATCTCTTGCTCTCAGAGGAAGGAAAGGAACCCGAGAAAGCCTCTTCTTCCCCTAGCTTTATAGGTACACAGCTCTCTTCTCTGTCTTTTAAACACTTGCAGATTCTGTTAACTCTGGCATTCAGGGGAGAGACAGCACTATGGCTACCTTAGTGGTTATTTCATTAAAGCTTTTCGGTGTGACATTCCTATATCTCAGAGGACATAACTTTGCTCAGAGGACATAACCCAGAGTGTTTGATTATATATGCAAAACTTTGTGATCTAGGAGCTCTGGTAGGGAAACATATCATAGGGCTAAGAAAACAATCCACAGAATCTCAGCCAGTAGGACCTCATGCTTTGAAAGAGTTAAGGACTGGGTGCCTGGGTGGCTCAGTCGGTTGAGTGTCTGACTTCGGCTCAGGTCATGAACTCATGGTTTGTGGGTTCAAGTCCTGCGTCGGGCTCTATGCTGACAGCTCAGAGCTTGGAGCCTGCTTCAGATTCTGTCTCTCCCTCTCTCTCTCTATGCCTCCCCCACTCTCACTCTGTCTCTGTCTCTCAAAAGTAAACATTAAAGTTTTTTTTAAAGAAAGAGTTAAAGACTGATAACAATTGATTAATGAGATATCAGAGCCATTGAAAAGATGAAATCACTAATCACTACCTAATCTGTTTTTAGATATAGTAGACCAGAGCTTTACAATTTCCGGCATCATAAACTTTAGTCAAGCCATGACATGAACACAAAGTGTAATTTCCACGACCACAGTTTTTGTAATCCGCTCAATAAAAAAACCACTCTGGCACACTGCGAAAACATAAGTTTAGTTCAATTTTAATCTTGGGGAAAGAGAATTTGGAGTAATGACTTGGAATTTCTAAGAAAAGGAAATTCAATAGTAATATGATTCAATGCACGGTCCTTCCCTCATCTGGTGCAGATGGGCTAGCTGTTAACGTGTTGTCTCTTGGCAGCTTATGTTGGGGAGATACGTGCGATGCCGGCCTCAGAGGCTTGTTTGGAAGAGATGTTGCTGGGGTGGGGGGCACCTTTTGCCTCCTGTCAAGCTCAAGTCACAGGCTCGGGATGCCCTCCCATGATCGTGCCAGCTCTGGACCCTTCTTCTGCTCCCCTTCCCTGTTGCTGTCCCTGCCACATCCACCACCTACATCTGTCCCTCCGCTGTGTCCCTGGTGTGTGTCCTTGCGGTGACCTTCCACACATGGCCCTGGTGTGGAAGTTTCTGCCCACAGCCGGCCCTCACTCCGTTGTGATCATGCTTTGTGGGTGTCATCACTGGGGGTCTGCCTGTTTGGGGCTACGGCCTGACTTTACCCACCTTGTGTCAGATTGAGCAATATGTGTAGCCTCTGTAAGCTCCTGTCTCTTCATCTGTAGGTGGAAGCTAATAAGACCCCTGTCATAGGTTTTGAGGACTAAGTGAGCTGATACTTACCTGGCACACAATGAGGACTGAGTGTTTATTGTTACTGATACTATTAAGTTTGAAAGTGAGTTGGGAGCTCTTCAAAAGTCAGGGAACTGGCCTTAAGCTTCCTGTTTTATACCCACAGGACCTAGCACAGGGTAGAACATTTGTTGATAATCATTTGTTGACTCTTTCCTGGAGTTTAGCGGTTATCTATTAGCGTGACCTTTGTGGGGGGCGTCTGGCTTTCCTGATTGTGACCTCTGTGGTGTCTGGCCACATAACTCCAAGGCTGCAGCCTCTTTTCCATTTTATCCATGACCAGGGATGGGTTCATAAATGTTTGACCAGTTCTAAAAAAAAAAAAAAAAAAAAAAAAAAAAAGCCCTAATTTGAAGTGTTCCTGGATTCCCGCGGTGTGAATAGTTTCATCAGGGCCAATTTCAGGCTACCATCATGAGATGAACTTGTTCACAAAAGCCCTGGAGGTTTTGCAGTCGACTCTCTGGAGCCGCTGGAGCAGCTGCAATTCACCCTGTAAAACTAGAACCTAGGGGACCCAGGTGGGGCGCATAACGCTGACGTCAGAATTCACTGGGGTTGGGCCGGTGTCCCGAGTGCCATTTGCCTTTCCTGAGACCTTGAGGGAAATCCAATTCACATTCAAAAATCCATCCTCCAAGGCACAGGGCAGAACTTTGTCTCATGTTGTTGGGTGTCCCCCACAGTCCTGGAGGTCACGATGAGAATGGTCAACACACGCCTGTTCTACGGGCTAACCACGTCGTCAACACGAGACCTCTTGCTTGTCTCATGGTATGTAAAATGTACCCATTTAGCAATATCAATGAATTCCTTGGAATGGTTGCCTTTTCCTGCAGAAGAACTTTTCTTTCTAAGCCATCATTCAGCTGTTAGATGAACGAGGCAATGCCAGTGCCAGATATCCATTGGAATATGCCCAAAGGGCTTCTGCGGGGGACCTTACAGGTAGAACTACCATTGGCTCCCGTGGGAATGACACCACAGCAATCGTGACATGCTGTCTGCCCTTTTCCATTTTTACGTACAGGTTCTCCCTACTGTACTCAGGGAGAAATTAGGACCAAAGAGCTAGAAACTCCCAAGTTTTAGGGGGGTCTAATAGAACAGTTTCTCTGACTCGGATCTATAGAAAAGGGGTCCGCCCTGTTTAACCCTCTGGAAGATAAGTGGTCTGTGTCCAATTTAGCAAAGATTTATTGAGTGGTTGCTACACGTAAATGCAATTATTACCTTATAATGTCTTAATGTACCCAGTACAAATTTGCAGCTGCCCATCGCCCTGCCCCAGAAATCTCTTTTATAAGTAGCACTCTGCTCACCTTCTATTGGCTAAACCATACACCTCCAGATAATCTGTTGTTCACCCTGCTGCATATAATAGGGGCTAAGAAGAGGCACAGAACATAGGCCACCTTCAAAGAGCCCCCATCTTGTTGAGAGGACACATGGGCATGTGTGATACTCTGAGAATAAGAGAGTAAACATACCACTCAACAGGGACAGGACATACTGACTTTGTTTAAAGCCCTGACATATGATACGTCCGCAGGCTAGATGAATGCTGTCCACTTTAATCACTCTTGGAAACTGCGTAATTATTCCAGTGCCGTTACTATTGTCGCAACTGGGTTTACATTTCCTTTTCAGGAACTACCGGCAGACTCCATGACAGATACGTTTGGAGATTCACGGCATACTTTTTTTTGAGGGTGGATTTAGCACGAATTCTTTGGTAAATTTATCGTCTTATAAACTGACTTTAAATATGTAGCAGATATTCGAGGCTGGCTTATTCAGTGTCTATCCAGCCCCTGTCCCTTTGCCTTCTCTTATTTCAGAAGCCAGGAAACTGAAATCGTCAATTTCCTGGCACATGAGTGCAGCTCGGATTGGCCGGGCAATACCGCCTTTGCCAATAATATGTAGGTGGGGAAGTTCTTGGGAAGGTTTCATTTTTTCTATTTAAAAGGCAAAGCCTTCGGTGGAGAGAGTTTTTGGCCTTTTGTCTTCTTCTGTGGGTGTACTAGATACTTGGGGAGAGTATTAAGCAGTTTATAAACACGGAGGCATCTCGAGGACCAAATCTTAAGGATGGTTGGGAGCATCACAGAAGGGCCATCCCAGCGCTAGACGTTATGTCTCTGGATGTCCTGTTACATGAACAACATAGACCTGTGACTTATTCAGCATCTGCTTGTCTGGTTGTCCATGACTTACAGAGGAGGGGATTCCTAACAGCGTACTAAAGACAATTCCCTAAGAGGAATTCTAGATATGACTTAAACCATGGCAGAATTATTGAAGTAGGTTAGGACGATTGGTGTTCTGATGGCAAGGGAGGGAGTTGACAATTACCGAGGGTCTCATTTATGCCAGGCACACTTCAAATGTTATTTCCCTTAAGGAGGTCAATGAAATCAGAGTTAGATTTATTCCCACAGCCACTTAATGGGAGAGCTGGAGTTCAAACTCAGGTCACGATGACTGCCCAAGACCAGGGGGTGTGTGTGTGTGTGTGTGTGTGTGTGTGTGTGTGTGTGTGTACTGGGGTGTGTGTGTGTGGTAAGAGCGATTTCAGGTGAGAGACCATATTGATACGAACAAGCATAGGTAGAGAAAACAATAAGAAACTTGGCCTGGTTGGAATTTAGAATTCATTTTGAAAGTACAGGAAGATAAATGTGGGCAGAGAAAAGCACAGCCAAATTAGGGAGGGTCATGAATCTTAATCCAGTGACTAGAGCCACTGGTTAGTAGGAAGCAACTGTACATTCTTTGCAAGGGGAATGATGCGGTACGCTCTTGGACGAGTTATCTGGCACCAGGTTTCACTATAAATAAAAAAGGCAATAGACTTAATCAAAACCAGATTAGATTACTTTTTAGAAGACTATGTTTTTGCCAAAGCGCTCTTTTTTAGAGTATAATTCTTCAATACCAGGGACGATTACTGGGCCTGCTTGATAAACAATTCCCCTGCTAGAAACTCTAGGCAGATAAGAAATCCGGGATAGGTGTCCATGGAATAAATGGAAGAGGAATTTGCGTCTTGCCTTGATGTACTCTCAGCAACTTTGCATTCTTTTTTTTTTAATTTTTTTTAATGTTTATTTATTTTTGACAGAGAGAGAGAGACAGCATGAGCAGGGAAGAGGCAGCGAGAGAGGGAGACACAGACTCTGAAGCAGGCTCCACTGAGCTTTGCATTCTTAGTGTTACTACTTCTCAAGATGTGATAGAGGATAGAAAAGCACATTACATCTAAGATAGGAGTTGAGCATTAGAAAAGTCTTCGATAATTTGAAATTATATGTGACACAAAATAGCAGAAAATTAAGTTTAATTGTCTGAGAGGTTGGTTCGATAATGCTAAGCTGCCTACATTATATCTAGTATTTAGACACAGTCTTTCTGGTACAGTGATAATCCTTGTAACAAAGCAGTTAAAAGTTAGCTTCTCAGTATGTCTTTAATGAAATAGGTAGCTTGATTCAAACTTTCTTTTTCCTTTCTTTTTTTTTAAATTCTTTTTCTCTCTTTTCCCATTTTTTTTTTACTTTGAAAAGATTTATTTATTTCAGGAATCCACCAGAGTGCCTTTCTGAGATTTTGTTAGCATCACAGCATTTATGACAATTTAACTATAACAGGAGGCTACTGAGAGCGGAGACTAAACTTGGAATTAAAATTGATGTTACGCGAATATAATAAAATTTTTATCCACAGATACCAATGGCTATCTGCCCAATCGTTCTACTTTTCCTGATGATAATAACGTTTCCATTTTCTTTTTCGGCAAATCTGTTGTTTCTCAAGTTTAGACTGTGGACCTTGGGACCATTATATGTAAGACATCACTAATAGATGATCTAAGTGTAGTAATTAATTATTAATTAATTAAGTGTATTAAGATATCTGGGAAGAGATTTGTATCAGTTTGATTCCCTTTACAGTATATTAATATCTTACTTAAGTTTTAAATACTTTACTTAAGACCTAGACCCAGAAGTGTCTACATGTTGCTAAAATCTAAGCTATATTAAAGTTCTTATTTAGCTCTAGAAGAAGTTTTGACTATTTATTATCTAGAGCTACCCTGTCTGCTTTGAAGTCTGCTGAGGGTGGGTGCATTCTAGGGGCTGATACTTGTCAGGGGCCCTTTGGTAACCTGTAGGTGAGGCCATATTCATTCCAAAGCACTATAGGCTTCTCTTCACTTAACCTAAGGAGACATTAAGTATCCAAGAGACATGGCATGGGACAGTTTTATTGTGATGATTCTGTTTCAGTGGGTGACGATGCTGAAGCTGTTTATTGCTTTCCAGTGGGCACTTTAAATTTTCTTCAAATACTATTATTTCTCTCCCAGCAGGCATCCTGTCTTAGCTCCAACTGCTATAACAAAACACCACAGAATGAGTGTTTTAAACAGCAGACATTTATTTCCCACAGTTTTGGAGGCTTGGAAGTCCAAGGTCAATGTGCCAGCAGATTTGGTTCTTGCTGAGGTCTCTCTGGCTCCCTGAAGGCCGCCATCTTGCCGAGTGCTCAGATGACATCTTTGTGTGCAGATGCACAAAGAGCTCAGGTCTTCCGTCCTCTCTTCATAAGGATGCTAATCCCATTATTAGCAAAACCTTCATGACCTCATCTAAACCTAAGTATCTCCCAGTGATCCTTAACATTGAGGGTTAGGGCTTCAACATATGAATTTGGGTGGGGAGGGACACAAACGTTCAATCCACAAAACACTCTTTCCATTCCTTTAGCCTGAAACCCTCTCCTCTTTCTCTTTACTATCTCTGTTCAGGCACTAAACGATGGGAAGACTCCTGAAATGGCTTCTATTTTATAATCTTACTTTTTTTTTTTTTAAATAAAAATGACTATTTTAAAGGAGTTGTAGGACTTTAAAATCCTTTTAGAGGACTTTAAAGTCAACTTTTCTGAGCTGTGCTGTATGGAAGGAAGTTCCTGGTGATACAGGCAACCACATTTTGCTTGTATTATTTTTTATTAAGGTATTTTGAAATCTTGCCCACATAAATGGATCAGTAGGCAGAGCATGGCTATGATCACCAACCAATAATCCAGAACATACCTTGGGGAACTTCAACCGGGTTTTGCCAGTAGCTGGTGAACAGTACTCCTGATGGCGTAGAAGATATTTTGCAGGTAAAGAAACAAAAGCCAAAAAACAAGCACAATCCCTGAAATAGTGAATTCGTGGTGGATATCTTAAGTTACTTAAAAATTTTCCAAAGGACATATTCATCTCAAGAACAACAGAATTGACATAGGCACATTGTTAATTTATGTCGGGTTAAAAATACTTTGTATTTTTGATGATAATTTTAGCTTTTAACGTTAGCTCAGAAGTTCTGCAAATACCTGAAGGAATTTCGGTGTTGCTCACCACCTCTCCTACACATCCTTGTCAACCTGCAGGATTGCTATTGTTACACGTCTTAGTATTCCCGTTATTTTCTACGTGGAGGCAGAATTTAGAACGGTTGCGTTTTTACTACCTTGTTTGGCCAATTCTTCCTCTTTCTGGAGGGAAGGATGACAATAATCATATTGAATTTATGGTCTGATGTTGTCTCCTTCATTAGAAATTTTTCACCTAAAGTGCAAAACGCCTGAAATAGACTAGAACCTCAATAGGAAAAATGATGATCTGTTGGTGGGTGCTGGTGGTATGACCCATCCCCAAAGAATAAGTTCCAATTCCAAAGGTCTGACCTTTGTGAAACTCAGATGAGGTGCCTTGACTTATCATGCACTGAGGTCTAAGGTACTGATGCTTTAGGAGGGAATGACAACTCACTTGCAGATTGCTAAGCCATAGCGCTTACTGCATATAAACCTGGTATCAGTTCAAAGTTTATGAGACTTTGAAATATGAAAGGCTGGGAATATGGTTGGCTGGGAGGGATTAATGCAGCTGCTGCTGGATGGGATCATCAGAGGGCTCCAAGTGCAAGCTGATTCTCCAAGGAGCTCCCTTTTGTTCCCGAAGGAATGGTGGGAACATGCTGCAGATGTGGTGTGAAAGCCTGACTTCCCTTCTCAAGGACGCCTCTCTCTTCTTGGTCCCAAACACTGACCTCTTTCTGAGAGGTCTTTGCCAGGTGTGTTTTTCAGAAACACTCTCTGCCCAGCGGGTTCCACCTACAGAGACGGAATGGCCTGAGCAGGAACGTGGACAGGCAGGGTCTGAAGTGGAGCATGGGAGACCTACCTTCTTTTCTGGGGATGATTACAAACTTTAGTGGAGCCCGTAATTTTGTTGAGTGTTTGTCCACTCTCTGCCAGGCTCTGCTCCAGGCCTGAGGGTGCTGAACAGTACGACAGAGCCAGCTACTGTTCTGGACAACCTCGTGACTTATTGAGGGACCTGACAATATGTAAGGGAACAATGGATAACACAATGATTGCAGATGGTGATTAGAGCAATAGAGACAATGACAGGATTCTAGAAGAGAGAAGCCTTTTGTTTCAGACTCATGTTAGGTAGTTATCCAGGAAGACCTCTCTGAAGACTTGATCTGCTTGCAAAGTACAAGAAGGACCCGGAAATGTATAGAACCAGGGAACAAGCATTTGAGGCAGAGGAAAGCAGCTACAAAGAGGTTGAGGTTCTTTTCATCCTAGACACGGGCTGATTTGGTTAACTGTTGGAGAGAGGACGTATCTTTTTTTTTTTTAATTTTTTTTAACGTTTTATTTATTTTTGAGACAGGGAGAGACAGAGCATGAACAGGGGAGGGTCAGAGAGAGGGAGACACAGAATCCGAAACAGACTCCAGGCTCTGAGCGGTCAGCACAGAACACGACGCGGGGCTCGAACTCACGGACCGCGAGATCATGACCTGAGCTGAAGTCGGCCGCTTAACCGACTGAGCCACCCAGGAGCCCCTCTTTTTTTTTTTTAATGTAATTTTTTGTCAAATTGGTTTCCATACAATACCCAGTGCTCATCCCAACAGGTGCCCTCCTCAATGCCCATCACCCACTTTCCCCTCCCCCCCACCCCCATCAACCTTCAGTGTATTCTCAGTTTTTAAGAGTCTCTTATGGTTTGTCTCCCTCCCTCTCTCTAACTTTTTTCCCCCTTCCCCTCCCCCATGGTCTTCTGTCAAGTTTCTCAGGATCCACATAAGAGTGAAAACATATGGTATCTGTCTTTCTCTGTATAACTTATTTCACTTAGCATAACGCTCTCCAGTTCCATCCACGTTGCTACAAAAGGCCAGGTTTCATTCTTTCTCATTGCCACGTAGTATTCCATTGTGTATATAAACCACAATTTCTTTATCCATTCGTCAGTTGATGGACATTTAGGCTCTTTCCATAATTTGGCTATTGTTGAAAGTGCTGCTATAAACATTGGGGTACAAGTGCCCCTCTGCATCAGCAGTCCTGGATCCCTTGGGTAAATTCCTAGCAGTGCTATTGCTGGGTCATAGGGTAGATCTATTCTTAATTGTTTGAGGAACCTCCACACTGTTTTCCAGAGTGGCTGCACCAGTTTGCATTCCCATGGAGAGGATGTATCTTTTATCTTTTAGCTACTTATGTATCTTTTAAAAGTTTGCTCTCATGAGAAATAATTGGTCCCATTTGCTCTTGATTTTGACTTTAAGTGTGAAGATATAGGTTTACTGTTTTGTTTTGCTGTTCGTTGTTTTTTCTCATGGAATTATTTTTCAACCAGAAGCAAAATATGGCTTTAATGTCAAAATCTGATTAATAATAAAAGCACATGTGTGCATGGTCTTTCTTTTTTTTCTCTCTGGTCTACCCAAGATCATGAATATAAAAGTAGGTGTGAAATATAAGTGCATATGTCATTGGAAAACACATATTTTTGAAGGGTTATAATCCTTCCCCAAAGACTAACAGTTGAATCCATTTTATAATAGTCATTCCCCTTACTTTGTTGTTTTGATAAGTTCTGAGTAATTTTCGAAATAAGGTGGCATTTTATTCTTTTTCATAAAGGCAGCAAACACATTGCTTTGAGTTTCAGAGTATGACAGTATTATTACTCAAACTTTGTTCTTTTCTGAAATAACATAGTTCTTTATCTTTTTCCTAAACTGTTATAATTGAAATATGGATTTATTTTGATAATGACACCATTAAAAATATTAAAGCTTTAGAAAATATCAGCTAATATGTTAAAGGTAACCTTGTATTTGTATTGAAATTAGAACAATGACTTTGTGCTGAACTTATTATAATATCTCATTATTTATAGTAAATTGATATTTATAATTTTGGAAATATGGTGAAATCTATTTTTCAAAACACTGACATTTTTGGCTGTCATAGTAGGTAGCAAAGAGCTTGAGTACACAGACATATGGTTGTGAAATCTGAGTGGCGAGCCGGTACGTCATTTTCCAAATGCTTCTTTGTCAGAGTGGCTTAAGTCTTTCTTGGGCCCGAAGGATCTAAGCCATACACTTAGTGCAGAGGCAAAATGAAATTCAGAATGAGTTTATTTTATGTGGTTTTCAGCTTTGGGTAACAGATAGTGGCACATCTAAATGAAAGTATCTGGGTTCGGGAGACAGATGATGCAAGAGGCTAATGCAAAACCCTCCCGCCCACCCCCCTTTAGTCTATGTGGGAGATATGACTTTCCTTTGCAACTCTGTCCTGGGAATTGTAGTAATTTCTTTGTGATTCTGCCTCAAACCCTGGGCTTGTGGGTGATGGTGGCAGAAGAAAGATGACCTGGCACTCAGAAGGGTGGACTGTCAGGACTGACCTCCCATAGCAGCATATCATGCAGACATTGGGTCACTGGAGATTCCTTCATGCAAGTCTCCAATTCCTCAAGTCTCATCCACTTGGTAACTTGTCACAACAAACCACAGTTATTCTGAAATCCCTTCCAGTGGGGTTGCCAATGCCCTGAGGCCCTTTCAGAGTTCACCTATCTGTGCACATTCAATCATCCTTCCCTCTTCTATCCACTTCTAGAAGACATCCTCCATTGCCTGACCCTTTATGTGAGTTACTCTGGGTCACATCCTCAGTTGTTTTCAAGTTCTCCGAGGACGTCTACCAAATCTGTATCACTTCCATTTTGTCTCAAGGCCCAGATCCAGATTTTCAATTCCTTACAAATTGCTTTCCCCCGAAGCCTTGCAGAGATAGAAGTTAGTGTGTCTAAAACTTAGGGCTTTTTCTCCTTTAAGCTTAAAACCTAACTGCCTTCTCTGTTCTCAGTCATGGTGGATGCCTGTTTTCTGTGGAGTTTGCTTTCACTACAACTTTAGTAATCTCTGGCTTACCCAACTCTGCTGATGCTGTGGTGTAAATATCCTAAATCTGTGAAATCATCACAATTCTACTGCTTCCCCTCCTTCCTCAAATCCCTCACCACCATAGTTGTTCTCCTTCACCCTCAATACACACAGAGCTACCAGATTTTCCTCCCTAAAAGACACATGTGGTTCTTTTCACCATTGTTCAAAGTCTTCAGCAGCGTCTGATCCCACCCTAGTTGTGTATAGGATGAAGTCCAAGCTCAGTATGGCATAGAATCCTTTACATTTGACCCCACTTACCTCTCACCTGGTTTGATTCAACAGAATTTGTTGCGCGCCTAGTGTGTACCAGGAAACAGGAAAATAAAGATGGATAAGACACTCTCAGGAAACTTGCAGTCTGGAAGGGTAAATAGATAAGACAACGATTCAAAAATAATGAGTGAAGTCTTGTGATGAAGTTATAGACCCACTAACTTTTTAGCCTCCGGTTACACTGAACTTGCTCTCACTGTTGATAAAGAAAGTTGAACCCTACTGGTTTATATTCATTTTTCCTTCCTGGAATTACCTATCATCCCTTTCTATATGGCAAATTCCTCTTCAGCTTTTAGGGGCCCGGTGGACTATGACCTCCTCTTTCTCCTTCCTTTTCCAGACAGTTGTTCGCTTCCTTGTTTCAAGGCTCCTAGTGCACGGGGATCATGCCACCATCATCTTGCCCTTCTGGAAGGCTGGCTCATCTTTTTTTTTCTCTATTCTTTGTCTTCCTTATATTCTGGCACTCCCTAAATGCCCAGTTTCTGCTCAGTGAATAAATGAGTCCCTCATTGGCTCAATGTCTCCCTTAGAACCAAGTATCCTACTTGTAGTGGTAAACATACCAACTCTGTGGTGATCTTCAACCATTAGTGTACCAAGGCATCAGGTTGCTTAGGTGAAACCTTAGGAAACAAGACTGAAGAAAAGACCATTCCCTTCTTTCCCCGTCCCTACCTTGATTCCTTATTTCCTTCTTCCAGTAGAGGGAAGAGTACCCGGGAAAAAAGCTATCATTCGAGAAGCTAGGGATGGTTGCCAGAGGGCTGCCTGAGGAAAGATGCTAGAAGGAGGGGAGAATGGGATTGGGGACTGAGTCAGACCAGCCCCTTCCTCCAGGACAAATCCATATATACTGTTCAGTAAATCATGGTTCCGACTTTATCAGTGAATTGCTTTCTTCAAGACTATACTTTTACAGCATGATTTATAATGGCTACATCATCTTCTGTACAAGGATGTCCTATAAGTTACTTACCTGGCCCCTGTTATTGGGAATTCAGATTGGTCTTTCCAAGAGTTGTTAACATTGGTGGACCAGTCCTCTGTGAAACACCCTCTAAGGGCTGGCCTTAGAACATGCCCCCTGTTGTCTCCAAGGAAGGCTACATCTTGCTAGGCCTTTCTGTGCCACTCAGCCTGTCCTCTGCTGTGTTGCGTGCTGGCCTGGACATTCTATGTCCTAAGAGTAGTTTGTTTTGTTTTTGTTTTTGTTTTTTTATCTGTTACGCTTGGCAGTAACTCAAAAGGCATTGTTGTGGCTCTCTATTGCAGTATGAAATATTTAAGGTCCACATTTGTCTTAGATGCAGATACTCTTGGCACTGTTTGTGATGCCTTTCTCATATAGCTTGGCTTTCTCATATGCGCTTGGCTCTTGAACAACAAGGGGTTAGGAGCACTGACCCCCATGTGGTAAGAAATCCAGGCATAACTTTTGATTCCCCCAAAACTTAACTACCAACAGCCCACTATTGACCAGAAGCTTTACCAATAGCTGTCAATTAACACTTATTTTGTATGTTATATGTAGTATGTACTATATTTGTATAATAATACCTAACTTTTTCTTAAAATTTTTTTGGTACTTCTAGGCTATGTAGTTCACCTGCGAGTTGTTTCAAAGTGTTACAAACCTCCAAAAAGTTTTCCAGTGTATTTACTGAAAACATACATATAAGTGGGCCCATGCAGTTCAAACCTGTGCTGTTCAAGAGTCAAGTGTATATCCCTGACTTATACCCTGGCCTGTAATCTGAATCCAAGCAGAGATTTTCAGTGACAATGTGGGGAGACAGACTTTGGCTGAACCTGGGTGCTTTTGATCAGGTCCTGGGAAGTTAAGGCTGATCATTATAGCTCTTTTTTTTACCCCATCTAGGTGTACCGCCATTCAATTCTACCTGCCCAGAATTAGCCTCAGATTACATAACTGTGCATGTACAGTTCTCTACAGGTAACTGTTGAGGAGAAAACATTTTACTCTACTCTTCAAGATTCGTTTGGCTGGCCTAAGACTTAAATTGACATGAGAAAGATTAACAGAAAATCAGACTTAATTACATATGTGCAAAGGATCCTTAAGAATATGAGGTGCTGGGGCGCCTGGGTGGCGCAGTCGGTTAAGCGTCCGACTTCAGCCAGGTCACGATCTCGCGGTCCGTGAGTTCAAGCCCCGCGTCAGGCTCTGGGCTGATGGCTCAGAGCCTGGAGCCTGTTTCTGATTCTGTGTCTCCCTCTCTCTCTGCCCCTCCCCCGTTCATGCTCTGTCTCTCTCTGTCCCGAAAACAAATAAATGTTGAAAAAAAAAAATTAAAAAAAAAAAAAAGAATATGAGGTGCATAGGCAGTCAGACAATTGAAGTTATGTGGCATCCAGAGCTAATGAGAAGGGATGAGGAGCTTCAGACTTCAAAGGGAAGGGAGACAATTTATAAGAAGATAGAAAAGAGTCAATGCTTGGTCAACGATTCTTTGCTGGACCACTCAGAACTCATGAGACATAGAGAAATTCTAACAAGCAGAATTGGCTAGGTTCTTCCCTGTCCACCATACCTCATTCATATTATACTGTAGTTATGTATGGTCATTGCTCCCTTCCTGGAATGGGCCCTCTAGCTAAATTCTTTCAGGCAGTTGGGGGGGAGGCAAGAAGAAAACTTCCCGAGTCTTCTGCCTCTTAAAAACAATCAGCCTAAAATACCCCACAGATGCCACAGAGGCACATTTTGGGGCGGCAGATTTTACTTCCTTCCTTAGCCCTACTTCAGATGCCAGTTCCAGGGTCCCCAGGGCACCCGAACTTCTGACTGATGACCTTCTCAGGTTTGAAAATTCACTAGAATGCCTCATAGAACTCAGAAAATGCCACTTGTGGTTATAGTTCTTTTTTTAATATTTTAATTTTTTTTTTTTTTAGTTTTAGAGGATAAACTTAGGGCAAGGTCTGGGAAGGAAGGCAGAGATTCCATGCCCTCTTATCATAGAATTAAGACATCATCCTCAGGGCACAATCACATGTGCACCACCGGGAAGCTTCCTGGAGCCTAGGTGTACAGAATTTTTAATGGAGCTTCATTACATAGGCATGGTTGATTAAATCATTGGCCACATTATTGGACTTACCTCCCCTTCCTGAAGGTCTGGTGGTTGAAAGTTTCAACCCACTAATTGTGGGCTAAGTCTCTCTAGAGACCAGCCCCCAACCTGAAGCTATCCAGGGGCCCACCAGGAGTCACCTCATTAGCATAACAAGACACTCTTTCACTTCAGAAATTCCAAGGGTTTTTTTTTTGAAAGCTCTGTGCCAGGAAGTGGGGGGCAAAACCAGATATAATCTTTATTATAACACAGTCTTGAATTAAGTGCATAGGGATTCCCCCCAATAAACCAAACTAAACCGAAGATAGGGAAATACAGATGTGAGTCCACAAGCAGCCCTGTATAGTTATTAGTGTAAATATTGGTATAGAGGAATTAAAAGGACGTTGTTCTCAGCTACCCGCATTCGGCACCATTTGGGGATGCCATGGTGCTATCTCTCTAGAAGGATTTAAGAAGATGGCTTTGGGGTTCAGTAACTGGGCCAGGTTGTTCAGGGTTTCATGAACTGGCAGAGGACAGAATTCTGAGTGTTACAAGATTAGTGTAGGTGGGATCCATGGAGAAGAGGTGATGACAGGTATTCAGCCAGCTAGGGAAGGAGCTGGATAGCGTGCGTGTCCTTGGCTCTCAGGTGGCAAGTGGAAGCCCAAGCTTTTTGGAGGAGAGTCGGGGTCTCTGGGTGTGCAGGGAGGGTGCCGCATACAGGGTGATGGCTGCTGGGGTGGGGCAGTGTGGGGTTGGGCCGGTCTGGGCAGGTTAACGCCAAGTCAGACTCCGGAGGTTCAGTCCTGGCTTGACTGCTTCCGAGCTGGGTGATCTTGGGAAAATTTTCACTATTTAGAAGCTGTGCAGTCTTCTTGACCTTTCTGTGCCTCCGTTGTCTTATCTGTAAAATGGGAATAATGATAATACCGACTTCATCGTGTCATTATAAGGACTTGGTGAGGTCATCCGTGTAAAGTGCTTACGACAGTGGTTGGGGCCAGAAAGAGCAGCCAGGGAACATCAGCTTTTAGTGGTGCTGACCTGGCGAGGAGCCTCTTAGAATGAAATAAACCTGTATTTTCTCCTGCCAGAAAATATATGTCTATAATGAACATAAAAGTTCTGGCAATTAAAAAAAAAAAAAAAAAAAAACTATGGCTAGGAAAAGTTACTCAAAGTCTCACCTTCCAAAATATGCAAATTTAATGACTGGAGATGTTTTTCAGGTCTTCGTTTCTGTGCTATGTTATTTTTCAGGGCTGAAATTTTTTTATTTTATGATTTTTCACGATCAATGGGACATTACGTCTTCCATTTTATCACAACCTTGACGAACCTTGTATTCATGGCTTCCTGACGGTCCAAGGAGTAAATTAAAGCATATTTTTTTTCTAACGATGATAATAATAATGATAATAACTCCTCTTACTGGAGTGTCATTCAAATATGAGGCGCTAGGTATTTTTGTGGCCGTGTTCACAGCTCTCATTCTGAGCACTTAGGCTGCGCCCCCCACTTTAGAGGTAAGCCTGAACTGGGCGGCTCCAGAGGCGGAACAGGGAGCAGATTCTGCACAGGGGCTCCGTTGAGGCAGTTCGTCATCCTCTTTCCCGTGTAGTGTGTTAATCCCGTTTTTACCACTTTCAATAACGAGGTAAAGTATATCTCTGTGTTAAGAATTCTATAGCTCACGTTTTGTTCTTTCCTAAGGGCAGTTTTGGCCATTCTTCTTGAAACAGCATAATTATTGTACCAGAAGACAGGGTGGGGCAACTCAAGGTCTAGAAAAGAGAGACCTGAGGAAAACTGAGATTAACACATTCTCTGTGGAAATAGGGCCCCGGTCCTAACAGGTGTGTCCAAGCAAGGTTCTTTTCACTCCCTTGTGTCTGTTGTTAACTGTTGCTTTCATTACTATCATGATTATTACTGTTATTATTATTATTATTACTGTTATTACCCCTTTCCCTCAAGGTGTCTTTAGATCTTACTGTTGATGTCCCAGCAGAATTTCTGCTAGAAAGTGTTGTTTCCCCTTTTAGTTGGGTTTTTCACCCAGGTCAGCCTGCTATGAATTGGGCTCTGTGAACAAGCTATTCCTGAGGCCCCGACACATTTGCAGATGAATCAGGCTGAGAAACCAAACTCGAGGGTCCAGAGCGATGATGACTGTGACTGCCAAATCAGCCACCTGCAGCCTCGCCGAGGGCTTCCTACTTGATTAAAGTCAGGGGGAGGCGATGGAGTGTGGATTTACTGTTTGAGAAAGGACAAAGCTGGTGACGGTCCTGCTGCATCCAGATAATTGTGTCGAGTGCCAAAGGCAGCTAGCTGCTCCTAGCTTGAAGAATGAAAGAGAGGAAGGGACGATCGTGGACCCTTCTCAAGACATTTTCCTCATTAGGGAAAACTATGATTCCTTTATCTGCAGAGTTATGCAGTATTTTCGAAGCCATACACTTTTCATCTCACCACTGCACAAGAGAAAATGAGTAAGCTATGGGTCTATTGTTGAGTTAGGAACTCAAACAATCCACGTCAAAAGAGAGGTAAACCTGAATAAAGGAACTGCAGGTAGAAAAGAAAAATTGCGGCTTAAACGTTCAAGGAATGAACGTTGAGTTCTCTGCTATAATTAAAAATTATATCACGGAGAACACAATGACAAAAACAAATTGTACCTGATCTTTTGTGCCCAATTATGTGCCTGAGTGCAGAAGATTTTTAAAAATCTCTGGTTATTTTTATCCAGGTGTCAAGGATTAACCCCCCCAAGGCTACCTTTAAGGGTCCATTTTTATAGTTGCAGAGAAATAATTAAGGCTACTATGATTAACTGTCCCATAACTCAAAAACTCTAAGTAATGTCAGCACCTGCTGATATATGAGACACAAAGTAATATACTGTCTTTAAAAATACTGCCAATTTAAAATAATTTGATAAGTGGTGGGATATGAAAGTGCTTGGGAATACAATTTCTGGAACAAAACTAAGTACAACTCAGAAATTGCTGAACTTCTGTTCACTGCTTTATTTGAAGGATGTTCGTGACACAAAGAGACTAATTCATAATGATGCTGGTACACATCTACATTAAAGTACCGACGTAATATGTAAAGCAACAAAATCTAGTTCCATAAGCTGGAATCTCGGAGAACCAAATGGAACTTACATCCCCATGACAGCCATTCAGATAAAAACGTGCTCAGGGAATCAGAAACTCTCAGAATTGGCAAGATCTTCTGGAGGCTCTTTTTCCTGACTCCCCTCCAAAACAGTATCATTTGCACTGTATCCTTGGAATTCTCTTTGGTGAGAAAGCATCTGGTGACATACGCAGTTTCGAACCAGGCTCAATATACTTCCTTGTTTTATCAGAAGGACCCGTAAATTTTCAAATTTGACTTTTATCAGAGACACTATGCCGAAATCTAGGCTTTGTTTGTAGTCAAAATTTCCAGCCAAATCAACGGGGAGAAGAGCACACTGGTTGTAACTCATGTCATCATTTGATGTGTATATCAACTCAGGAAGGACTTGGCAGCTCCTGGTTGGCAATGAGACGTTATTGAAGAGAGTTACTAGAGAGCAGAACATCTGGACTCTGGCTTCAGTTGTTACTCATCTATGGAGGGATTCTGGGTATCATCAAGTAGCTATGGTTTAAGCCTCACTTTTTCATTGTTAAAGAACAAAATGATGTTGGCTTTGGCGAATTACTTCGAGATGGTATTTTACTGCCTTTTAAAAATGGTGCAGGTTGGGATCAAATGGATGTATTTTTATATAACCTGGTAATATCAGTCTCATAATTCTTTTAGGTATGCAGTTCATAGTGCTTTGTTGGGTAAAATATTTACAAGAGGTCCCTGAGGCACAAAGTCTAAGTGTGGAATGAGGTGCCTTGGAAGGAAATAAACTCCCCAATACGGGAAGCTGAGGGACCAAGCATCCAGATGCTGCAGAAAAGGCTCAAAGATCAGGCTGGTCACTGATTTGTATTGATCTGTAAGATTGCTGGCAGGCTGGAGGGACTATGGTAGTGTCTTTAAACACTTAAACGTTATACAAACTGAAATATAACCAGGGAAGGCAGAGATTAAAATGAAGTCCTCTATTGGAAGAATTCAGCCACAGAAATACTGAAAAAATTTACCCTTTTTATAATCCTTGAGAAAAACACTGTGACTGTTGGTTTTGGACATTGTAGCTGCATTTTTTGCGGTGCATTACTTAACAGGTTTCAGTTAAGAGTATAAATGCAATTATTTCAATGTTTTCTTATACCTCATATGCCATCTTGTGCGTCCTTTATTCTTTTAAAAAAAATTGTTTATTTTGAGAGAGAGGGGAGGGACAGAGAGAGGGAGAGAGAATCCCAAGTAGGTTCCACACTGTCAGCAGAGAACCCGACTCGGGGCTTGATTCCAAAAACTGTGAGATTATGACCTGAACTGAAACCAAGAGTCAGATGCTCAACTGACTGAGCTACCCAGGCGCACCATGTACTGTTCATTCTTATTGTTCAGTAACTTTTGGACATTTTGGACATTTAGAGACAAGGGGTAAATTATATCAGTCTTCTAAAAAGCTAAAGTCAGACTTCTGTATGATAATCTATAAAGATATAACCTTCGTCAAGCTGTTCTCATTGGACTCTTTCACAAAGGGTAAATAACAAAAATATTAACTCATTCCTATGATTCAAAAAAGACATAATTTCTTGAAACTCTAGGGAATTAGATGGAAATTTTGGAAGAGATTATATTTTTTCAAAAAAGGAATCTGACAGGGGTATGCATGTTACAAGTCACAAATGGAACTCAGTCTCTTTACAGTGATTCTTTATACAAAGTTCATGCTTGAGGAGGTAGATGACAGTCTACATTAGAGCATGTGGAAGAATTAGTTATGGATCCTGCCATAAGGAAACCCCTATTTGGTTTGGATACCAGAGAAAAGAAGAAAACCCAAGTCCGATACTCTAGATCATTTGAAATATTTGTTGCAAAGTCAGCACGTATCAAACGCCTACTCTGTTGCGGGGCACCCTGCATGTATAATCTTATGTGGTCCTCACTGTAACAGTTATTATTTTCATACGGGAAGAACATTTCCATTTCGTGAAAGGGAATTGACATTTTGTACTACTTCAGGAAGCAGGAGTTAGTCGTTGGGTCAAAATTACTGACAGTTATCGTGTGGTTCTCCATAATAAATGACAAGGGGTGGCCTAACTGTGCCATCTCTCCCTCCGCGGCTACTTCTGCTGGTATGGCTGGTCAGACTCTGGTGCCCTGCCTGTGTTTTCCCACTGGGGGCTCTGTCCTTCATTGGTGACAGTGGGGGACTGGTCAGTCAAAAACACCCAGTGGCATTTGTCCTTTGTTCGATACCCCGGTTTAAACCTACATCAGTAGAAAGTTTGAAAAACATACTTTTCCCAACAAGGGACTTTCTCATGATGTAAAAAATCTCTGCTACCAGCAAGCAGTCTTAGCACAGGCTGGATTCTGACATAGGATAATTTTTCCTTCCCTTACTCCCATCTCCGTGTTTATTGACTACATTAGCTGAAAAGTGAACAGGCTTTGTTACTTTAGAAGTACCCCGCCAGCATCTTGGAAAAAGCCCAGCTACTTTATGAAATGGCCTTAGCTTGATTCAAACCTAATCATTTGCTGAGCCAAAGTGTCTCAGAAAGAGATCAAAGTCACAACTGGGAAATACTATTTTCCCACAACCTCACTGAAATGCAATAGAAAGCAACAGATCTTGTACTATATAAGTCACACTTAAGAAAGTAGTAGATTGAGGGCGCCTGGGTGGCTCAGTCAGTTAATCAGTCCGACTTCAACTCAGGTCATGATCTCGTGGTTCGTGGGTTCGAACCCCTCATTGGGCTCTGTGCTGACAGCTCAGAGCCTGGAGTCTGCTTCAGATTCTGTGTCTTCCCCTCTCTCTCTACCCTTCCGCCACTCATGCTCTGTCTCACTCTGTCTCTCAAAAATAAATAAATGTAAAAAAAAAAAATTTTTTTTAAGTAGGAGTTTGTATATATTAACTTTGATGATTTTTTTACAAGTGTTAGTTGTCGCTAAAAGTCACACATAATACTTCACTCTTATAGTTATCCAGATGAAATTATAAACCATTTATCTAGCACATATTCATCGTCATGAGCCTGACAACCTATACTATCTAAATGCAGATCTAGAAATAAATGAATTTTGCATGTGAGGGCAGCAATCGAGGGATGGTGGGATGCTATCCTGTTCGGAAAACATCTGAATATTGGTTCAGGAACTGGACTCAGTGGGACCACTTCCAGGAGCTGGTGGTTTTCATGAGAAACAGAAGAGGACAGTGGAATTCAACTCTGCAGTGTCAAGATGATGAGATAAATCCACAGGGCCCAAAGTGTGGGGCCATGAGTTCAAGAAGAGATTAGGCAGAAAGTTGGTCAAAAGGAAAGGGGAAGGTATTCCCGAGTCTACGTCAACACGATGAACCCTCGCAGGTATTCGGTACCCAGGAAATATTTGTTGGATGGATGAATGGATGTGTGAGGAATGATAGGCTGAGAGTTTTGCCTCTTGAGGTCAATGGGGCATGACAATGACGGGCACTGGTCGGGATTCAAAGGTGAGAAGTCATAGAGCAGAAAGCAAAGTGGCAGGTCTAATTCCTGCACGCAGATGTGTGGATGAGGCCCAGACGTAATATCTACAACAGAGGATTGTTGGACAACTGGACGCCAGGAACGTGTGAGAGGGGTGGAGGATAAGGAAGATTTCAAAGCGTGATTTGGGGCGAACGTACCGAGATGGAAGGAGAGTAGGGAGTACAAAGACAGCGATAGGAAAACAAGGCACCAGAGAACAGGCTAATGTAGCCAGAGCATGCAGTGTGTAGGGAAGCCACAAAAGTGGTCGGAGGCCAGAGAAGGGAGGGCTGGGATTCTAGGCTAAGGATTTCGAGCAGAATATGCACCGATCGCTCCCCCTTCCTATCGGAATAGGTGTGAAGCCTGGAGAAAACAGACGAGTTAGTTCGATGCAGTGGTCAGCATGGGTTGCCTTGTAACAGGATACTCGTAATTGACATCTCTCTGAAGGGTGGAAGTAGTGAAACATTAGCAAATGAATGAAAGAGCCAAAAGGAGGAAGAGTTAAATTAGCACATAAACGTTCTATAAGACGTGTATACATTTTCTTCCTTAAGGATTATAAAACATAAAGCAGGACAGCAAAGAAATGCAAGGCGAACTGAGCACTAGGGTTATGCTGACCTCCTGAGGACTACTTGGGGGACAGGAAATTGAAGCAAACCGGCCACATACAAATGGAAATGACCTTTTCTTTTTCCATCTTAAATCCTCTTTGGAACAAGGCAGATGTAAATTTAAAAAACAGTTTAAAAAATCCTCTGGGTGTAACCTTTATAATGCAACGCATTGTTAAAAGATACCGAATAACAGGTAGGTGCCCTATGCTCTTAACCAACAGAACTACTTTGCAGATGGGTTATGGGATGCATTTCTGTCCTCCATTCTGTAAAGCAAAATCTGGTTTAGTGGGGAATTTTGTATCACCATTTGGAGGTTTTCTTGTAATTAGAAAGCCGCTTTTGCTGGAATCATCCTAGTCAAAAAGTGGTTCTGACTGTTCTTATTTTCTTGGTTTCCCTTGCTTGGGTAAGGAGTGTAGAGAGCAGAAAACAATACAAAAAGGAAGGAGGAGAATCTGTCTAACTAATGATCATGAGAAAGCGAACGTTTAGCCAGCTACATACCTCTGCCTTAGTAAGTGCATGTGATTATTTTGGGGAGAAGAAGCAGCAAAGTTGAAGATGGGCGTCGTAACAGTCTGGGAGGTAGAGTGCGAGAAGGGATGTGGCTGTGTTCCGGTGGTGTTTGTTGTGCATTCCTGCTGGTGCCTTCTTGGGAGAGATTCCTGCCTTAGCTCGAAACAGTCAGATGCTCCTTGTCTGGGGGCAGATGGTTGATTCAGTATGCAGCCTTCTAAACAGGGTGGGGTTTGCTGAGACATCTTGTGGGATCCAGACTCTCCTGTCTATTTCTGCCTTTCGTCCAGCCAACGTCTTGCTTACTTTGTGGCCTCCTCCTTCACTTTGTTCTTGGAATCTGTGCTTTCTAGTTCCAGATGGCTAGTTTACTCTTCCCTACCTTACCATAGTATCTGGTCCGTGATGAAGATTTATTAAGGCTTTTGTTGGATGACTGGACCAATATGGCCCTGTGTTTCTTTCATGCGCCTAATTGTCTGGAGACCCCAGGCTCTTCCCAGTCTCCCCAGTTTGCATCTGCTCTTGTTCCGGGGACTATGCTGAGTGTATACCTTGCCTTGGCCTGATTCCCTTTTTGGTTGCTTGTTTTGTTTCCCTTTTATCCACATTTTACCCCCGGAAATAATGGGGTTGATTGTATCTAATTCAGAGGCAGTCAAACACCGGTGAGTTCTGGTCCTCACTCTTTCGCTGGACCAAGGACCAAGAACCAAGGATAAGTTATTTAAACCTGCAGCATTGCACAATGTTCTCATCTCATCCACACAATAGAAATGTGCCAAACGCTCTCAGGGATTCTGGGATGTCTAGTTCTAACAACTTGTCACAGTAGGAATTTCCCCTAAATCATCCTGTTCCATCATAGAGTTTGATTACCGCAGTTCAATAACACTGAAATGAATGGCCATGTTTCCTTTTGCGTTAACAATTACTAATGACTTATAGCGTTTTTACTTTTATTTATTTTATTATTTTTTTGAGAGGGTAGAAAGCTTGAAGGAAGTATCATGGGGTAATATGTTGAATTTTCTCTATCTGCAAGGATAGTTTTCTGACTCTACTTCATCAGCCATCATGATTCCAGGGCAGATGTCCCTTTGGAATGGAGGACCTTATGACCCAGGTAGTTGTCATCTTGATGGACGGGCTCCTTCTGGCCTATGGATTGACAATGGGAAGTGGAAGGAAGGCAGTCACCAAACCCTTGTGGCTGCATTAATCCTATGCCCACACACAGATACAAGGAGTGGTGGTCGATAGATGAGATTAAAGCTGAAAGCAAGTGGATTTTTGCCCCATTTACCCATTGGGATCTGGGTAAATCAGGTGGTGTTTGTTGTAAATTCTAGTGCATTCTAGTACATTCTAGTGCACTAGAAGTATCCAGCAGCTACATCAGAGTAAATAAAGTGTCAGTTGGGGGTATTTAGGCAGAAGAGTTCTGCTTTCGGTGACCACGGGCTGGTTTTGACCAGGGTGGCATGGAAGGGTCTCAGACTTTTCATATGTCCAGAGGACAGACAGAGTAGCTGATGTCAGAACTAATAGGTGAGCACCTGGGGATGTGCATCAGGGCACGTGGTGAACCCATTGTCGAGGAACGCAGGACAGACAGAATGAGACACCCAGTACCTGCGAGAGCCAACGCAGGGTCAAGTCGGCAGCCAAGAAGTATGTCAGTCCTGACAGAGACAAGCACAACCCTGAGGTGCCCAAACTTGGGGGTGAGGAGCTGACATGAGCAGCTTGAGTAGGAACCAGAGCCCTACATTTCCTCTCCTCTCCTCTGAAGGCCAACAAGGGTCCAGACAGCAGTCCCAGCACCTGCTGGCCCACAGCCCTCAGGCTACGCCCCTGCGGCCACCCAAGGATGTGGTGAGCTCATGAATCTGCCACCAACCACCACTGTGGTGGCACAGGGGGCGGCGGGTGGGGTGGGATGAAGCCTGCTCCTGAAAAGACGGCTGTCACAGGGAAGGAGATGGCTGGAAACCTTGAGACCCCACCAGGGCAGGAACTGGCAGATTTAAAAGACCTTACCCCTCCTCACTATCCGGCAGGGGTTGATGGGGCAGGAGACTAAAGAAAGAAAGATCCGGAGTAGAAAATGAACAAGACAGATGTTCCTTGCTCACCTCGGTGGAAGCGGGTCCAATTTCAGTCACGTTTCCCACTCAGCGGATGCTCAGCCTGCCTGCTGCCTTTTCCTGCACCATCCCTCTGGCAGGTGTTTAGAGCCCTGTCGCGGTCGCGGTCGGGGTCGGGGGAGAGCGAGACCTGCTCCCTGGGGCCACCAGTGTTACAGAAGGGATGGGGGTGGTGTTTGAAGACTCAGGCAGGAATACTGTGGTTCCTGTCACACATCTAGTTAAGGCAGTTGTTTTCCGTGAGAGTTACACACAAAAGAAGAGAAAGAGGCAGCTGTGGTGCACAACATTTTCTATTTTAGACATACAGACGCTCACTTACACGCGCCTAGATTTTCCTGGCTGGAAGTGGAAAAGCGTAACAGATCCGTTATTGACCTACTGAGGAGCTGACCTGGTAACAGTGGGATTCTTGTGTGATGGGGTTTGACGCTATAGTCTCTTAGAGTTGAGATGAACTTGTTTAAAACAAATTCCAAAACATAATTAGGACAACAGAAAAGAAGTCTTTTCATTCCCCCTCACGACTACCGGGCCAGGAAATGACGCAGGCCATCTCGTGCTGAGAAATGACACAGGACAGTGGGGAAGGAGCACTGAGTGAGGACAGGCGAGAGGCGAGGAGGAGAAGAAACGCAGCCTTTAACATTCCCCTGCATTGGAATAATTTACTTGGCATAGCATCATGTTCTCATAATGAGAAGAATTACTGTCGTTTTCCTTTTCCCCGTGAGGCAAAACAGATGCTGTCTCTGTGACGAGGCACTCCCTCTCGAGCTGAGCAGCCATGTCCTTAGCCAGACACCTCAACGGCAAACCCTTCCTGGGCCAGAGTGTCCCTGCTGCGGATGGGGACACCACACACCTGAGGCATGTGGCCGTGCTTGCTTCAGAGCGGTAGCTGGGATGTGAGTGTGCTTGCAGGGTGTGTGTGTGTGTGTGTGTGTGTGTGTGTGTGTGTGTGTAGAGGGGTGTGCAAGACAGATGGAGAGGCAGAGACAGGGAGGAAGGGGAAGAGAAAGAGAGTGACAGGAGAGAGAGAGATTCATTTTCCTTCCCACGGGAAACTGACCTCAGGCAGTGGCAATGGCGACTGAGAACTGGGAACAGAAGAGGAAGGCCTTCAACTGTAAAAGGACAAGTTGGATAAAAGGAAGAACGTGCTGTTTTTGTCAGCCCCTTTCCATCCCCTGTCACCAGGCAGAGGAACCTGAGGCTGGATGTGACCTGGGAATAACATGCCTGCCAGTCGTGCACTAGAATGTGCACTCACAAGGGAAAGGCGTTCCCCCCTCAGGGACTTACATGCTGGTAGGTAAGAGAGTGACCTCTGAATCGTGCTTCTGCATGTCCAAGGCTCTGTCTTGTACTCTATTGCTCTCACTCCTCACACCCACCCTGCGATGTTGCCCAGACAGGTATTATCACTATCATCCTAACAGTGATGAGAAAATGCAGCGTCTTAGTCGACCAGTGTGTAAGTGGTAGAGAGGGGTTCAACCCCCGGTGGCTAACTCCGCCCTCAGACCCTTTCTACTACACTGTGCTGTCTCTTACAACATAAGCCCAGGGCATATGGCTCCACAGAGGCCTGCTGGGTTGTAAACCCAGATCCCCAAGAAGACCTCAGAGAAGTGACATAGATGGGCTGTGCTGGGTTGAGGTCAATGTGTGTTTCTGCCTCCCCACACAGCGGCCACTGCTTGGATACCCCAAGCACTTCCCTCCAGCCGAGCATGATGCTGAGTAGAGCATAAAACTTCTGGGGAAAGTAGAGAAGGGTGCAAAACATAGTCTGTTTTCTTGAAAAGTCCAGAGAATGTTCGGCCCGTTCAAAGAAGAAGCACATTGGTTCTCCTTCTTCTTGCCCTTGCTTTCTGCGGTCCAGTTGAGTTTTACTTATGAGGAAGCTAGATTCAGAGCGCTCAAATAGAAGTAGGGCAAAAACAAGTTGCCAAGAGGGCTAACACTGTTTTTATGATGATGAACTGTCCTCCATCGATTCTACTTATTACTCTATGCATTATGGGCATTTTTATCTTAAAGATTTCTACCTATCTTTCCCGATGGAGTCCTTCTTCCATGGGCAACAAATATCAGAAAAAGAAAGAAAAGTCAAAAGGCTACAAGTATTTAATAGATACCTGAGTACGGCTGGTCCTGGGGAATCTGCCCTTCTCCCCCATTGAAGAAATGGAGGTGAGTAAAGTGGGCTCCAGACATGAAGCAAGTGAAGGCATGCTAATGGCCGGCACCTCTCCTTTGTGCAATAACTTCTGTATTTTCACCTTCTGCCTGTAGCATCTTAATATTAAAGACTTCTCTCTTGACCGAGAATTAAGAATTCACACTAAGAAACTGAAGATCTGATTTGACAGATATCCCAAGGATATTTTAGTTCGACGAGAGCAGTGCATAGCTCTGGGGAGTGGATCTTGGACAGGGGGACAAAGGAGAAGGTCTGTACAATCCCTTGCTGTTTGGAGTCAGGGACTGGTTGGACTGGAGGGGACCCCATCTGTGAGGACTTGTTCTTACTATGCTTGGATGGCCTGAGAGATACAGAAGGTACCTAAGGAGTGGGGCCATGTTGCCTCCCAAGACATCGAAATGTTTCCAAGAAGATCCTAAGTGGGTCTGGACCAAATCATGAAGAGTGATAGGTTCCTTCTTTCCTTTTCCATGCAAACCAAAGTTGGATAGGACGCCTTGTGCAGAAAACACCATCGCTGTCTCCTTGCATGGAAGTCAACTGAGTGGCTGCTGAGTAAGACTTCTCAACCTCAACACCATTGACATTTGGGGTGGGGTGATTCCTTGTGGGGGCCATCCTGTGCATGCAAGATGCTCAGAAGTACCCCAAGCTTCTGCCCATTAGATGCCAGTATCACTTTCCTCCACTCCCTCACCCAGTGTTGTGCCCAGACATTGACAAATGTGCCCTGGGGGCAAAATCTCCACTGATAGACGAGCACTGCTAGAGTCACGGACTGGCTTGACCACCTCAGGCAAGTATTTATGTTTCATTTACTCAATTCCCCCATCTGTGCAGTGGTGATAAGCAGGATTGTGGTGGGGATTAAACAGAATGATGTCTATTACTGGCTTAGTTCAGTGCCAGGCACATTGTGCACACTCAGAGGAGATTTGCTTGGGTCACAGCAGCAGCATGCATTTTTTAGATCCCTGTTGCTATCTGTCTGCTAGGGAAGGTTTATTTGGGCCACCAGAGAAGGCTAAGATGACAGCCCTGGGCTTGAGGCACGTGGACTTCACGAAGCTCCAGAATCTTTTTCTGAGGATGGGGTGATGACTCTGCTGGGGCCATGCCTCACGCCTCTTCCCCGCCCCCCCCCCAGCAGTAAAGAGTGCTTCTAATAGCAGCACCTGCCAGGGTGTGTTTACTTTCTAGACTCTCATGCAAAACCTTAGTTAAAAAGAGAAAAAGGAAAAGAAGACCCCCAGGAAACTCAAGAGATCACAAGCACGTGGCAGAGGGTGTGTTAATTCTGGGGGAACTTGTGTTACCAGAAGGTGAAATACTCATGCCCTCCATGCTCAGAGCCCGCCCATCCTTGCAGTGTTGTAATGGCACGTCTCCAAGGTTCATTCCCCACCTAAGAAAGGCGGTCACGCTGCAGGGCTTCGGGAGCATGTGGAACAGAGGAACGATCTCACACCCTGTGCCTGGCGTCCTCCAACAACGGGGAGATGAAACCTCGCAACTGTCGTGAAAACGGGCTTGCTGTCCAGTGAGCCTCTTGGGGTGGTTTGTTAGACACCCGGTTGCCTTTAGGCTGTTCAACCCTCCACACAGATTCTCAGCAGAGCGATAAGGATACACAGAGATAACACAGAGAAGGCAGCAAAGACAGAGGAACACCTCTTCAGAGAAAGAGCCCTCGTTCAGCTTAGGGCTGGCGTGAGTGACTAGGTGCCCGAGAGGAGAAGAGGAAAGGTGGCTTGTCATTTTCCTGGGCTCCCAGGGCAGGTGGCATCGCAGGTGTTTCTTTAGAGAGTGCCTTTGAGAGTATTAGCATGCTCGGTGTTATTCCTTCTAGTTCTCAAACACAGGCAGGAGCGCCTCCATGGGGCTGTCCCTGTGCTCTGCGGGACTCGGTGACAGAAGCAAGGGGGATGGCCAATGCAATGAGCTGACGGATCCAACTGCAAAATGTTCTCTAGGCTTGGTTTCTGGGCCATTGAAGGATTATTCTGCCTGTTTTCCCCCTTTAGTTCCGGATACGCTAAATATTCCTGCAGTGCTGCCCATCGTGTGTGTTTAGAGATAAGAGGTGATCAAGGCCTTCAGCTGGCTGGTTGGAAGTCACTTCCTGGCTTGCCCAGCAGGTAGGCTGCTATCCACAGACTGAGCTACAGACACTCCCTGGTGTTGTGTGTGTTTGGATGAAATAGCCACCCAAAGCCATGGCCTTCCCCAATGTGCTTGTACCCTCCTGTGCCAGAGATTTCTAAGCAGCTGTTTCTCTCATCTGGGAATTTTCCTCCTTCTCTGTCTAGACGCATTCTTCAGTCTAAACTTAGACCCGATCTCTCCAGGATGCCTGTCTGTGATCACTTTCCTCCTTCTGTATGTTCCGTACCGATTTACTACAAGCCTGCCTTCATCATGGTTCCCTTAGAAATAACATTCATTGTGTTTTACGTTTTTCTGTCTCAAATGCAAGCCCTGTGTCTTAAGCTTCTTAGATGCCTCTAGACCAGCATAAGGAACGAGCTCAATATTGGTTGCTTTATAAAATGACCCTTCTGAGATTTTGAGAGAACCTGGCTTCTAGCACAGCTTGTGTGTTTGTGTCTGTGTTTGTCTCTGTGTGTGTGCTGTGTGTGTGTGTGTGTGTGTGTGTGTGTGTGTGTGTGTTGATTGCAGGGGAGGATGTAGATGCTCTTTTGTCCCCAGGTGCAAGCTACAATTTTCCAGGCCAATGTCACTCACAACAAACCTGATATTTTATCTCCGTCTGACTGCCTCTGAGTCTTTCTCAGTTGGTTCTGAACTCCAAGCAGGATGAGAAGCCATTATGAACTCTCACACCCAACTCTCAGTTGGTGTGAGAAGATCGCATTTTGAAGAGTGAATTGATCACTGTGCTTCCTTTTCTCCTGCTTTCTTGTGTGTGTCCCTCGTCCAGGTCAGTCTGGGACTTACACATAGCTGCTGGAGACCCAGGGCTGCCGTGGCCGGGCTGAACGCCCTCTGGGCTTGAGCAAGAAGAAGGTGGCAAACTGCTCTGAACATCCCTTTTGCCTGGGCTGGCTTCCACTTTCTCAGAGGCTATATATTTGCAAGGGGTCCTATGTAGTCACTTGGAGAATTTGGGTGAGGGTGGGTTAGGAAGAGCATATGTGAACTTGGGTATGTACAGATCCACAGATTTGGAAGGAGAGTTTATGTATCGGCCATGCATTTCATTTTCTATACTCCCATGCTTTGAAATCTTGGGGTCTTGCTGACTGGTGAGGCTGCCCCTCCCAAGGTCTGCTAACTGGTAAAGAGGACAAAAAACCCCCCTTTCCCATGCAAACCACCACTCCCGAGCCCACGCCCCACCACCTCCTCTGTTGCTTTCACACTGAGGCCACTCTCCCCCTGCCCAGATCACCCCAGGGCTGGGGACCAGACCACTAGCGATATCATGTGCCCCAGAGCCCGCTGAAATGATTTAAAATAGCCAACTGTAGCCTGTCTACTCTGCCTCACCTGTTTCTCCCTAGGGAAACCACAATAAAGGTTCTTGTCCCCATTTCCCCCTTGCTTCCTCTGCTTCCTGTTCATCCTGGCGTTTCCCTGTATGGCCTCCCATGGTGCAGCATGCCCCCTCCTCTTGGGATCTGTGAATATGACCCACTCTCTTTTCAATGCCAGTCATATCTTGACCTGTTGGCCTTGGCATACCCAAGTAATAATAAAGCCCACGTCCTCAAACATTTTAGAATTACTGAGCAGAAACAAAGCTGTCAATGGACGAATTGTCTATTTCCCTGGAACGTAGCTCCATGCCAAGCACCGCCATAAGCTTCACGTACATCAGTTCATCCAACCCCCACATCTGTTCGTAGATGCATTTTTTCAAATGAGCAAAATGGTTTGGATCAGAGAGGTTGAAGGACCTTCCCAAGGTGACACATCCAGGGAGTGGAAAAGAAAGCTTAGGTTTCCTAAAAGGAAAGACAATGATGGAACATACTGTGGGGCTGGCTTCAGAGACAAAAGTTTTGTATTTATAAGGAGACGTGGACACCACTGCACCTTCGTGCTGTGGCTGCAGATAAGCCATCAGACTCTTGCACGTGAAGGATCTCTGGCTTTGGTCATCTCATGAATGACAATGAAAATCCAGGGGTTGGCTGGGTTTCCATCACAAATCTTCTCTTAACAGCCAAAGGCGGGGCCGCCCCTTCCCAAATCCCTGCCAATTGCACGCTCCTGTTCCCGTGCTGTGGACATCTCGGGAGGGGACTCACACCACATCCTTCCAGTTTCTCACTCTCTTGCTCTGCTTCCATCACCTGAAAGCTCCAGGCAGTGAGCTGTGGAAACCCCAAATGCATCTTACAGTTCAAGGTCGACCGTAATGCCTTCCTACTCTCGGGAAGCCAAGATCTACACTTCACCAAAAGTCAACGCCATGAACTCGAGCTGTGCTTAAATCAGGAGAAAACAAGCAATTGAAAATTCAAGTTTAGTCACTGCCCCCTACCTCCATGCCGTTTTCATTTTGCCATAAGAGAACTTTGTAATAGATTGTGCATTTGCTTTTTTGCCAGATTCCTTGTACCTTAAAACCAACTGACTTCAGTCTGAAGTCAATATGTGTGGTATAGACAGGCAAAGGATTCTGAATCCATGTGAGCAAACCGCCATACTTCAAAAGATACCCCAGAGGAGGAAGAATTAGTATCTCCAAATCCAGTGTGAGCTGGTGGTTAAAATCATATGGCAGGCTCTGTAAAAAGGACCTCAGCTAACAGCCATTGGACTCCGCCTGCTGGAATTGGCTGGGCTTGCCCGTCTCCCTGATTAAACACCTTTTCCTTCAAAAACTCCTACTTCAGCTTTTGTTTACCTGGGAAGCTCAAAGACAGATCTTTCCTCCCAGACAACATGTTTGAAGCCTACAGAGTCCGGACAAGAGGATACTTTGCAATGACTCTTAGAATTTCCCCCCACCATGGACCATCCAATCAGGGGTGCACATCCTCAAAATCTTCCAGAGAATTCAGATGATGGCACCTGCAATGCACAAGGAATGAGTGGTTGTCAATGATATCACTGAAGAGGAACCAAAACCCTGGGTCGGTTTGGTGGGGGGGCAGAGGTCAGGTTCTGGATCAACCATTTCTGGAGTTAACAATTACTACGTCGAGCCATGCACATTTTCCATTTTGATAGCTTAGAAATGTCAAATGTCAGCAATCTTGTGTGGCTGGAACTTATTCTACAGCATCTCTTCTATCTTACTATTACTATTTTCTAGAGGAGAGGGTAGGTGACCTTCCTGGCTTGCCTGGGACTGTCCCACTTGTAGCACTGCAAGCCCACATCCAGGAAAAGCCTTCTGTCTAGGGCAGACTAGGGTTCTTGGTCACCCTGTTGGGTAGCCAGATTCAGGTTCCTCAGCTTGCTGTCCTATCTCCATCCTCTGCTCCGTTATGATTTCATAAATAAAGGTGAACATGATTATGGTCACAGGTGCAATCATTGTACGTGTCCTCATCCACTCATTGAAATGGCCCTCTTGGGCTTGAGGAAATAAGGTGGCTTCCCCAAGCTCTCCTGAAGGTGGAGATGGACATTTCCTCACTCACACAGCAGCCCCTCACATGTGCCAGGCACTCTGCCAGGGCCATCTTGGGGTCAGACCAGGCTTCTGCATCCAGAAACAGAAAAATGCCAAGCAACTCCTGTTTAGTCTGGGAGAGAATTCCTTTGAAAATGCAGGAACACAGAGCCTGGAGCTGCCATCTTTTCCTGGAAGCTCAGGGGTGCTCTGCTGCCCGCAGGTGTGGCTCCTTCTGTGTGCGTGCAAACGGTGGGTAGAGCAAAGCCTGCTCATAATGAAACCCTGGAGGCTTACTGGGCTCTCTCGTTTATTGGGGGGAATGTAGTAAGATTGAAGTTCCACTCACTGTCTACATGGCTTGCAGGCAGGCACTGGCCAAGCCCACTAGTCACAGCCAAGTGAGATCTCTGACGGTGAGACCCAGGAGAGTCAGGCACTGCCGAGTCCCACACCCAAATGTTCTGGATGGACACGTGCATTAATCTTTCCTTAGGCTTCTCTTCCTGCGGCTTGCTGCTCTTCTGAACAGCTTTCCATGAGGGCTACTGGTATTTCATATATTACTGAAACACGTCAGAGAAATAAAACGATTTTTTCAAAGGTAATCAGTGACCTCCTGTTATGATTAGCTGTGTTCCCCCAACTGGGTGTGCTGTGTTTTCCCAGAATAGATGAGAACCCACAGCCCAAACAGGGAACATTTTTTTGGAGAGTCAATTTTACTTGAAGATTTAGGGAATTTTTCTCTGCTACCAAAGTAGATTTATAAAGAGGGGGAGGGGAAAATCCTTGTAAATATTTAATATAAAACATGCAAACTTGGGGTGCCTGGGGCGCCTCGGTGGCTCAGTTGGTTGAGTGTCCGACTTCGGCTGAGGTCATGATGTCACAGTTTGTGAGTTCAAGCCCCACATTGGGCTCTGTGCTGACAGCTCGGAGCCTAGAGCCTGCTTTGGATTCTGTGTCTCCCTCTCTCTCTGCCTCTCCACCACTCATGTTCTGTCTCTCTCTCTCTCTCAAAAATGAATACAAACATTAAAAAAGAAATAAAAATTTTTTTAATGTTTATTTTTGAGAGAGAAAGAGCATGAGCGGGAAAGGGGCAGAGAGAGAGGGAGACACAGAATCTGAAACTGGCTCCAGGCTCTGAGCTGTCAGCAGAGAGCCCGATGCAGGGCTCGAACTCAGAAACGGTGAGATCATGACCTGAGCCGAAGTCGGTCGCTTAACCGAGTGAGCCACCCAGGTGCCCCAACATTAAAAAATAAATAAATAAAACATGCAAACTTAACGGTTCTGAAGTTATTTAAGGCTCTGTTTACCCCTTGGGTTCTCAGAATAAAGTTTGAGGAGCACAGAACCAAACTAAAGTACTAAGTCATAGTCACCTGCCTTTACATGCCATTCAATTATCCTCTGAACTGGTTTCACCCAAAAGTCCCTATAAAAACACATACTTTTTTTTTTTTGTCATGTGTATCACTGAGAATTGGAATTTATTTTGTGGAGACAAGCTACTTCTAATTTACTTCTAATTTTGGATATTTATTTTTTTTCATCATGATAAGTGTACTCTTTAATCCCCATCACCTATTTCACCCATTGCCCTCACTTCACCTCCCCTCTGGTAGCCATCAGTTTGTTCTCTATAGTTAAGAATCTGTTTTTTGGTTTGCATCTCTCTTTTTTGACATCACGTGGTATTTGTCTTTCTGTGATTGACTTATTTCTCTTAGCCTTATAATCTCTAGCTCTATCCATGTTGTTGCAAATGGCAAGACTTCATTCTTTTTTATGGCTGAGTAATATTCCATTGTTCCACATCTTCTTTATCCATTCATCAATTGATGGAAACTTGTGCTGCTTCCATAGTTGGACTATTGTAAATAATGCTGCAATAAACATCAAAGTGCACCTATCCCGTCGAATTAGCGTTGTTGTATTTTTTTTTTGGCAAATACCCAGTACTGCGATCCCTGGTTCTATTTTTAATTTTTTGAAGACCTCCATACTGATTTCCACAGTACCAGTTTGCATTCCCATCAATAGTACAAGAGGGTTCCCGTTTCTCCAGATCTTTGCCAACACTTGTTATTTCTTGTGTTTTTGATTTTAGCTATTCTGACAGGTGTGAAACGATATCTCATTATAGTTTTGATTTGCATATCCCTGATGATGATGGATGTTGAGGATCTTTTCATGTGTCTGTTGGCCATCTGGATATCTGTTTGGATAATGTCTGTTCATGTTTTCCGCCCATTTTTTAATTGGATTATCTGTCTTTTGGGGCGTTGAGTTTCAAAAATTCTTCATATATTTTGGATGCTAACTCTTTATTAGATATGTCATTTGCAAATATCTTCTCCCATTCTGTAGGTTGCCTGTATGTTGTTGATTGTTTCCCTTGGGGTGCAGAAACTTTTTATTATGATGTGGTCCCAATTGTTTATTTTTGCTTTTATTTACCTTGCCTCAGAAGACATAGCTTGAAAAACATTGCTATGGCTGATGTCAGAGAAATTACTGTCTGAACCCTCTTCATGATTTTTCTGGCTTCAGGTCCCACTGGATGTTTAATCCAGTTTGAGTTTATTTTTATGTATGGTGGAAGAAAGTAGCCCAGTTTCATTCTTTTGCATGAGGCTGTCCAATTTTCCCAACACCATTTCTTGAAAAGACTGACTTTTTCTCAGAGACAAGCTACTTTTTTTTAATGTTTATTTATTTTTGAGACAGACACAGAGACAGAGACAGAGCACAAGCAGGGGAGGGGCAGAGAGAAAGGGAAACACAGAATCCGAAGCAAGGTCCAGGCTCTGAGCTGTCAGCACAGAGCCTGATGTGGAGCTTGAACCCACGAACTGTGAGCTCATGACCTGAGCCGAAGTCAGGTGCTTCACTAACTGAACAACCCAGGCGCCCCGAGATAAGCCACTTCTAATCAAAAGTTGTAAGGCACTGTAAGTGATCCGACATATGATTACAATGTTCTGAATAAATTTTGGATACCAGGTCTTATAAGCATTTTTTAATGTCTACATGATTGTAGAGGCTTCAATTAAAATACTTTATACTTTATAGACACTGCAGTTTGGTCTCTAATATATGTAAATTGTCAGTGAATAAAATTCTCCTTAAACACCTAGGATACTTGATTGACTTTAAATGACTAATTATTGTTGTAATTATTATGCGAGAGCATAAGGTATGTTCTGTCTTAAAAATAAAGCATGGCCAAGTTTCCCATGGTTTGCAATTTAAATTGGATGGCTCAGAGGCATTAAAGAGCAGGTGAACAGAAGATGTAAGTCACTTTTTTAAAAAGGGGCTATTTTTGTTCCTATCTTGGTACTGCTTTGTGGGAAGAATTCCTTAGGGCCGAGGGCTGGCAGTAACTATAAAGTAGAAGTTAGGTTCAATCTCGGGGACCAGTTCAGTTGGCCAAGCCATCAGCCTGGCATTTTGAAGCTTGAGTGTCAGAAACGACAGCGCTCCCTCAAGAGGATGAAGAAGCTTCTGTGACATTGAACAGGCTCTGTGGAGGAGGGCAGATCGAGTCAGCAGGTTTCCACCTCCTCACACAGCTGCCTGAGTCTTTGGGAAGACGTTGTTGCACGCGTGTGTGCTTCGAAGCGCCTTAGACTGTTTTTGACGAGGTGGCTTTGGCAAATAGGTTTTTGTTTGTTATTTCTCTCCCCTCTGTGCAACGATTTTTATATTCTTTGGAACTTCCCATGTTTTGTGTTGTAGCTTTTGTTAGGACAGGGAGAGTTAATAGATAATATAAACCCTTAACATTTTTTTTTTTCCGTTCTAAACTGGCATTTTGTCACAATTCTGTGTTTCATATTGAGTTTTATGTGACGGTGCTATTAGGCAAGTTAGTAAGCACGTAACCATCGCCGAGATCTAAGTCGGATTCATAGTCACCATGACAGAACTTTTATTTGAGATTCAAGTTATGGATCTTTTCCTTTAATTTCTTATGGATTTTGCAATTTGTCAGCAAGCAACATTTCAATGCTCATCTTCTCAGTAAGAGATGATAAGACATATGGAACATTTTAGCAACCCAGGGGACTATATTCCTCTCTTTTTCTTCTTCTAATGGGGATGTTTTATTGACAGGTTATCAAGGGAGATGTTTGTTTCCACAGAAAAGCACAGATAGAATATCAAATCTATTTCTGAGCGTCAGATCATAAGGAATCATTAGGCAGTACGTTGGTACAGCGATGTGTATTTGAAAATGAAAAACGTGAAGGAGAATTATTTCTAATGGTAAAAGTTACCACTTGCCTGAGGAAAAAGAGATTACAGTCATCTGGGATAGTTGCACACTCGAGTTTATATGATGTCACACATATAATGGGGCGGGGGGGGGTATTGATTAAATCAACAAATGAGACAGGTAAACAGTGGAGGCGGGGCTGGGATGGCCAGGGAGCTGCCATTGTGTCTGTGCGGTAAATGACTGCATCCCCAGAAGCTGCCATGATTCCTTAAATCATGTTAATAGAACAGATACTGCCCTGGAGTCTGAGAGAATCTGGCTCTGAATCTAGACTCTACTGCTGGGGATGATATGAATTTGAGCAAGTTAACTTTGAGGCTCAGTAACCTAATCTGAATAATGGGCACAAACAGTATGTATCTTGGAGATTTTTTTGAGAGAATCAAATAAGGTAGTAGTATCTGTCTCACTGCACCCCGGGTTCTGACATGTGGCAGGCTCACCAGCCTCTGGGATCATTATTGTACAGCTACCCTAACTCCCAAGAAGCAACCCCTGACCCTGAACCTCAGTGCCCCCCGCTAGAGAAAACAATGAGTCCCCTCACCTCCAAAAACACATTTTTGACATTTGAAACTTTCTTTGTATTACTTAATCTAATTGCTGTTCATAACTCATATTTGACATATAGAATTAAAATATCCAAAAAATCTTAAATCTTCTTGGTGTTGAAATAAAAATAACAACAGTGACAATAATAAAAAAATCACAGGTAAGCATTGTCCTTTGGTTAACTTTGGTTAATTTTAAGGGAGGGAGTTAGTGTGATAGGAGGTTAGTATTAATCATTAGTAGAGTAATTAGTAATTAGTATTAGTATTAATCATACATAGGGTAATTACTCTATGTATTAGTCTTGTTCCAGTCAGGAGAGAGAAACCACACAGAAATTTGAACGTGGAAAATTTAAGGTAGAGCATGTAGACTGGAACAGGAGATTGGAACAATGAGACAGGCTGGCTGGTAAGGAGTAAAGAGAGTTCTAGAGAATACAGAGATGTCTGCTCTAAGAGGCCACCACCCCTAGGGCTCAAACACCCAGAGAAGGGCTGCGAGTCAGACATCACTGGATGGCAGGCAAGTCTCTGTCATGCCATGCTCATGGAATTTGCTGGAAATCCATCTTCTGGAACTTGCTGGAAATATTTTCTCCAGGGTGAGGCAGAAAGCTGTTTCTGGTGACTTCTCCCTGGAGGCACTGGCCTCTGCCACAACACTGCCTTCAGGGCACCACTGGTGGGGGGGGGGGGGCTGCTGGGTGCTGATGGCCCCAGGGTGTGGTAGGAACTGGGTGCTGGCAAAGTGGTAACAGAGAGCCAGCAAGGGATAACTTTAGTGTCAGACAAACACGTTTCCCGAAATATCGATGGGGTAGGACTTATGGAAGGGGAGAATAGGAAGGTACAAAGTACACGAGAGCTTCACCCTCTCTCCTTAAAGGTAACCTGAACTGCCTTGTTCTTGCCTTTTTTTTTTATATTCGTTTTCCCTACAAAGGACTTGGGATGTGAATCTTGAAGGGAATCACTGTAGGAAACAACTCTGTGGAATTGGGGTTTATGGCTATAGAAATATTAAGTCATCATTCCTCCTGATACATAAGGCACTGACACGAGAAGTCTGTGGAGAATCTTCTCTCTGTGCGCACTTCTCTTGAGCAGTAGGTGGTGTTACGACGTGGAAGCAGTGAGCAGGCACCTGCCCGGGGGTTAGTGGCCCCCATACGGGGGTCACCAACCACTGACTTGCATGGCTGACCAGATTCCGAGGAGGGTTAAAAGGAGAAATTCATCAAGGGTGGAGACTTAGAAAGGAAACGTATATAAGACTAGGACAAACTTAAACAATATAAATATGCTTCCCTGGGTAGAACATACATTTCGCCCTAAGCTTTCTTTCCAAGCATCCTTGTGAATTCATTGGTGTTTGATTGCAAATAACTGCCATTATTGAATCAACTGGGCTCGAATCAACAGGGAAACCATGTCTGGATTACTTATTCAAGACTATGTCTCCCCAGGGACTATGTGTTTGAATTTAGTAAAATAAACTCACAAAGGGATTAAATTTTCTAAAGTCACTTAAGCATTATTCTCCTTTTTATTCTCCTCTTCTTGTCTAACAATTCGCTACCTATTTTTTTTACCAGTTTAAGAATATCTAAGGAACTAAATCTTCTTGAACGAATTCTATGTATAATAAAAGGCAAAAATCTTAATGAATGAAAAGAAAATGATTCCTAAAAGACTATCTCAATGCTTCCGTTTCTTTGGTTTGTTGAAGTTCCATGAGGGGGAGAGAAATGTCTCAGAGACGTTTCTACACCGAGCTTGTAGGTGGGTGCTGACTACCTCCTATTTGTACCTCCTCTCTCCCCACTTAAGGTCCGTCCCGTTTCTCATGGGCAGGAACTATGTATTCTCTGCTTAAAACAAAAATGAAAACAAAAACATCTTGCAAAACTGGCTTGAGTAGGCTGTGCTTACTACATGCATGACAGGGAGAGCTAATTAACAAGACAGTTTAGGATGGCAGAATTTTATTCATGGAAAAGACACTTAGAGCAGTTAACAAAACACACGTTTTGGTAGCTACTTACTACCTTTACCATCACAAATAGTTTAGGATGATAGGATTTGTCAGACTTTCCAGTAACATCTGTGCTTTCTATTTGATCTCTTGATTACTTTTGTCAGTTATTAAGCAGATGGATTCCTTAAAAAAAAAAAATCATACAACGTAACCCAATAAATCTTTTTTCTAGATGCTTCTTGGTAGCTCAGTCTCACTTCCCCTTCCTCATGGAAGCTGGATAAAGTTTTCCTGTTCAACAAATATGTGCTTGGTAGGAAGGGACACTGAGAACGGTTGGAACTCGTGTCTGTCAAATACATATAAATTTCTAATGAGGCAGAACGAGAAGTCCCAGAAGAGTTTACCATCCCAGCCATTCCCAAGGCAGTGTGGAGGTTACATCGCGACATCTTCTGGCATTTATGAACAACCTCAGCAGACACACACGCCCTTGGAGTCTGGGAGGATGTTTTCTGAATATATATTCAAATAGTTGTACTTAAATCAAGAGACCAATAAAGAAAATGTCAATTAATTCTAGAAGAGATTATCATTTAAATGGTCTGTTAGAAAAACTAAAGCAGTATTGTTCCTCTCAGAGAAGAAGGCTGAAAAGATAATTAAGCATCAGTAGAATACCAACACAGTAGTGGGGCAAAGAAAGGGCACAGTGACTTCGAGAATGTATAGAAATAAAAAGGAGCACAGGGAACTAGACCCTCATTAGTACTGAGTGTGGATGAACAGCTGTTTAAGTTTTGTACAGTTCCAGAATATTCCTTGAGATTGTTCAAGGAATCAGAAAGTGCCACATTTCATATCACCTTTAGTATTCACCATGGGCAATAAAATTCATTTTCTGACATATGCCCAAATCAATATGCATGCTTCAACAAACCAAAGTCAAGGGCACAATCTAGCATAAATTATGTGTTCGTTGTTGTTGTTGTTGTTGCTGTTGTTACCCGCCCCTTTCTCTTCCAGGGTCAGACCCAGTTAAGGGACATAAAGAAGCTAGCGAGGTAGATCAGGACACCAGCTTTATGACACATGGTGGACGGAAAGGAGAATGGGAGTTTATGTGTGGGCCAAAGAGGATAATCATTTGTACCCTATGAACAGACTCAGCCCCTAACACTGCATGCCCTCCCCTCCCAGGGGCAGACTGGCTGCCCTCCGGAGGCCCGCGATCCCTGAAGAGAGACACGCAGGAGGGAGCTCTCCCCATCAGCTCCCAGGGAGGGCAGCGAGGTGCGTGATGTTGCCCCCTAGCAGAACTCTGGGACACTGCAGGCAACAGCGACAAGACTTTTCTATGGATACACACACACCCGTTTAATAATCGTCCTGATCGACTCCATTTTTTTTTTTTTTTTCTGGGTCATCTTGAAGCAATAGAATCTCCTAGATCTCCACCGGTCCACCAAACTACTTTCTCACTTCCGATTGAACGAATTTCTTATTCCCCTGTAACTAAGACTCATAGGTCTCTGGGTTAAATTCATTCTTACTTGGCCAAAATGAGTTAAAATCAGATAAAACAGCATAGTAAATGAACTATGACAAATAGAAGTTAAAACTTTTGCTCATCGTTATCAGAGCTTCAAGTGTCTCGAATATCATAGGCCTTGCCTCAGTATTTTCTTGATGTGACGAAAATTAAAATTGAGTCGCTACTTTATGGCAAAGCAAGAGCCAGAGGCAAGCCTTCTGATGTCCCCATCTAAAATTCTTTCCGTTTCAAATCATTTGCTATCTTCAGACCTTCGGATAGGGCATTGAATAGTAAGTCAAACTGAGCAGTTGGGAGCACGGAGTCTGGAGGCAGATGGCTTTGAGTTTGACTTCTAGCTCTGCTCTTACTAGCTGTGACTTTTTACAGAGATCACTGACACCTTCCTCAGCTTCCGGGGCTTCCTGTGCAAAATGCAGCCTGCAATACCTCTCTTGCAGGCTTGGTGTGTTTAAGTGAGATAATGTGTTTAAAATACACGGGAAGTGCTAGCATCACCCACCATCAAGCTGCAGTTGCACGGAGCATGAATAAAAGGGAGTTTGATCGTACATGAGTTGGAAATGGAAAAAGAATGTTTAAGTGAACCATCTGGAAAGATTCATCAGTTTCGTAGCTGCCTCCTGAGTGCACCATTATCAGAAGTGACCTGTCTGTTCTTCTGTATTTCCTTACATTCTGGTTTGATTTCTGACTGTTCTGAATCAAGTTTTTCTTACATAGCTGCCTTGAGTCTGCAGAAGACCCCTAGGGCTTTCTCCCCCAAATCTTGTCTTGGTGACTATTTTCCTGAGGAGCTACTTAACCACGACTATCTCGGCTTCTCCTGAGGGCCTGCTGTTATTTCAAGGGAATCAAGTTTTCTCTTTCACAGATAACAGAAAGTAACATTCTAGCACCCACCAAATGTGACATTACTAACTGAGATTCTTTTGGTTCTGTAATTATCTCTTTTCTTTCTTGTAGAAATATATATGATAAACTCTAAGTAGGACTTTGTATGTGCCAGACATTTTTCTAAGCCCTTTGTAAGTACTAACTCATTTTATCTTTATACCGTCCCTATGAGTAGAATCTATATTTAATCTAATTTTATGGAAAGTGGAAAGCAAGACAGAGGGAAGCTAAATGACGTACCCCAAATTACACTGCAAGGGGTGTGTAGAAGCAGGACTCTCAGCCAGGGATTCTGGATCTAGCCTTCTGCTTCCAACAACGTAGCTTTTCACAACTCTTGGCTACCCTCGTTAAATCATCTTCAAGTATAGTATTGCCACAAAAGGGCATCACAGGCTTAATTAGATGAGGACTGAAGAACTTAAGAGTGTAAGTTTCAAAGAGTCCAACGAACATTTGTGATGCCATTGTCTACAGCACTGACAGGAAAGGTGATCCAGGAGGATGCCACATCTTGGAGCATGGTTTTTTGTTTTGTTTGTAGCACAGACACGATGAGGGAGTCCTGAGCGCAGAAAATGGGGAGGGGTGGAACTGGAGCAAAGAACCGGAGATTTGCAAATCGTCAGAGCTGAAGTCCAAGAGCAAAAGAAGGCAAGTCGGTTGGGCTTAGGGGGATCGATCAGTGCGGAGTTTACCATCATTGCCCAGAGCGGACAGCAGGGAAAATCACCTGGGACGAGAATGAGGAGGGGGTCGGAGGGGTGGGCATCAGCTAAAAGTGGTGTTTGGGGCAGAAGGGAATTTAATGCTGTCCCTTCTCATCTGGGATTTGCTGTGCATTTCCCCTGGGCTTTCTGCCTTTCCGAATTTGGTAGTGGCTGTGCTCAGAGTTACAGTTTTGGAGGCACTTGAAACACAATAAAAATGAAATGCCAGCATCAGAATTCTGAGTCATCCTGATGAAGACAATGACTGGCAAGCGCCTGAGGCATGAAGCAGCCACTCTGTAAGCAGAGCCTCTCACTGAGCTCAGGAGCAAAATGGACCCATGCTCACCATGGTAGGGAGCCACCTAAGCAAGACAAGGTATCACACAGTGGACCATGCTTCTTAGTAGTGTTGGGAACATAACACCCAAACCACCTGGGAGGTAGTATAGGTTTCTGACACCTCCACTTAATGTCTGTGGGGCTTTGAGCAAGTTAATTGAGATCTCTATGCATTCATTCCCTCATCCAAAAAAAAAAAAAATGCAGAAAATATCCAAATGGTGTTGGTTAGGGATGGTGCTTACTAAGTCCAATACCTGGCAAACAGCAGGTGCTTACATCTTTGCTGAATGGATAGTGGGAACTAAAATATATTAGCTTTCCACTGGAAACGATGTTAAAGACTCCCTTTATATTGAGAATTTGCCAAAACACAGCAGAGTAGAGAATGGTAAGTCACTCCATGCTCCCGCTACCCAGAATTGATGACCACCACAAATTTGCCGGAGATGCTTTGTTTTCTAAGTAAAAGAAAATAAATTATTGTACATTTCAACATTGTGTTTGGATCAGAACAAGCGGACAAGGAGTGTAAAGTTTCATTCTTCGGGCAGGTAGCCCGGGCTGCGAGATCAGAGGGAGAAAACATAGCTGCTCAACCTTCATCTGGCCCCCATTGCTTTGTGGCAGGTAGAAAGATATTTCAGAGCGGCACAAATATTGACAAAAATATCTGAAACCACTTGACCAGAAGCATTTCATCTGAGGACAGAAACGGATAGGGATGCCTTTGGGTGTCACTATACATGTGATGTCTCAAGAACAATGGAGAAAGTCAATAATTGATCCAGAGAGGTGAGGGAGGGCAGATGTGCCAGGGAAACCATCTATGAAACCATCTGTGATTGGCGAGCTTAACCCAGGCAACAGTATGGGTACGCGCTCAAAGGAATAGTTAGGGAGAACCTAGAAGAGGAAGAAGAGCTGACCCCTGGGACTCGGCACACGTTCACTCAGGAAAGAAGTCTTTCCAGGGTGAACTTTTTGGATATGGTGGTAGACTGGTAATCCAGAGACATGGTGTAGACGTGTGTAAGTGAGGACTTGATAAGTCCCCTTTGATGCCTTTGTGGGCAAAATCGTAAATGTAGGTAGGGTGATGATATAGATAGGTAGACTGATAGGTAAGTAGTTGAAAAGTATTTGTATGAAATGCTGAATAGTGGTTGATGACAGCAGAGTAAGAAGTTGCTCCCAACCTGCCTTCCTTCAGTGGCAGTGAACTTCATGCTTTATCATGAAAAAGCTCTGTGGAGATGACATAAAGATTATTCATGGGCTTTCAGCATTAACATTTAGACACTTCCCTACAATTCCATGTTTCTTTTTGGAGGACTTGTTCATTTAATCTAATGAATGTCATTAAGTAAATGTTAAAGGTCACTATGTGAAAGGAAAATGGTAAATTTCTAATATTCAATAACGGAGACTTTATTGTAACTATAACACTCTTAGGATCATCTTAAAAGTAAGAATGAGATTCTTTCAGCTTTTTATCAAAGCTTCAACTATAAAGGGCTAATACAAAACCTATAAAACCTATAAAGGGCTAATACTTTATCAATCTTGTATACTTTGATTTTATCCTACTTCACTGCATGTTCCTGTTCAACGAATTACCATTCATTGAACATGTTTGAAGATGGAATTCTGGGTGTCTCGTGGGGCAGATCCATCCTTTTTGGTTAGTTGTGGTCCTTCATTTGTTTAACAAATGGGAAAGTCTCCTTTTGTTTGGGAAATGTGACGTCTCAGGGACTGAATCATAATTGATCCTGGCTAATCATAGTAATGTCATTTCTTTTGCCAATGATGAATCCAGGGTATGTGTGGGACTGATTCTGGCTTATGAGCTCAAATGGGAATTCTGGGATGGGAGACAGTAGGGCAAGAAGACCGCCTCTTTGGCTTCTTCTCTTCCCTTTGGACACTGTTGTGTGAGCACATGACGTTTACAAGGCAAGAAGCCCACAGACAATAGCCCCCACGCTGAACATCATGGCAGACGGGACGAGTGCAAGAGGTTGGTGGCATTCTGGTATGCCAGCCTAATCCTGCACCTGAGTTGGTATCAGTAATGATACTTTGGGGTAGCCGGCTGGCTCAGTTGGGGGAGGACGTGACTCTTGATCTCGGAGTTGTGAGTTCAAGCCCTACCTAGGGTGTAGAGATTACTTAAAAATAAAATCTTTAAAAAATGATGTTTTAAACTACTGGTGGGTGCGCTTGCCAATACTTGCTGCTGAACAGATCCTAACGGATGCAGAGGCATCCCTAATTTGTGGGAGGCCCCAGAATAATTTCTTCCAGCTATCCCAGTACAAGTCAAAAAATTTAAGTTCTGAGACACTGGATTGGCTCCCCTCCAGAAGTTAAGGCAGCCTGTGGTTAATTCACTGAGAAAGAAAATGCGGTTTGGCCATTGAGAGATTGTTTTTGTTCACTGTGTTTGCTCCCATATGATATAGAAATTAAATTAATTTGAAAGGCCCTTCTGAATGGATGATTTGGAGAGAATATGTAAACATAAAAAAAAATGATATATGTGTACCGAAAGAGTAAATAAAATTAAAAATAAATGGGACCTGACATTCTCTTTCAGTACATTTTTCACTTTTATACACCATGCTAGTTGATTTATTAAGGCTTTTTGGCTTTGAGCTTATCATATTGAGATCTTTCCTAGGAAAAGCAATTTGAAGGCTGTTGTGGCTGAAGGCACATTATGGTGGTGGGAAATCAAATAGAACACTGACTTTCATTTAAGGTTGTCAACTTGATGAATAGGATGAAGTTGACTTCAAACAGACAGGACCTGATAAAAATGATCTGTTTCTGACAGGTAGAAGGCATGCAGAATGATGGTTAAATAGAGTGTATTTATTTACTGTGTTCCAGAAATCATACATTAGCTCCTGTTGGACATGCAGAATTAAAAACAAGCTAAGACCCAGGATCTTTCAAACCAAATTATCTGTAAATAACATATGTTTTGATAAACTTTGAAATCAGGTACAGAATTCCTCCTTTCTATCTTTGGTAGGAATTGAAATTCTTTGAAAATTAGTTTTATTTAGTTTGTTCTTCAAAAAGAATATGTATTTTTAAGATTAACTTTATGTCATAATTTGTTAGGAAATATTAACCTTGAATGATTAACCTTGTACTTTGTAATTCTTCAATATAGTGTGTAATGCAGGCTCTGAGAACTGTTTATTCAATATTATTGATTTATCACATGTTCATGGACTGCCTACTCTGTGTCCTGTGGCACAAAAGAAAAACATATCAAATGATCACCCAAATAAATATGCTGTTAAAATGATAAGACTCCACTATGTTTTAAAGGGACAGTCTGGATTCCGATCTGGTGTGAGGGTCAGGGAAGTTTGAATTGAAATCTGAAAGACAAACAAGATGTGTTATATGGACCAGTGTTATTTTGATCCAGTGTTTCTCCCCCCTTGGTAATTGAATCTTGAGTGCGTGTGTGTGTGTGTTGTGTTCAGGTGATTTTCCTTGGCTAGAGGACTGGTCTGAACCCCCCCTCCCCCCCCCAAAAAAGAATGAAGGCATAATGAGCTAAATCACAGGGAGTTTTAAAGGTAGTTCTTAAAATATTCCAGGAAGACAGAATCCCTGAGGATGGCCGAGAAGAATCGGAAAAGCTCAAATGACAGATTCTGGGCAGGACCACAAAGAGCTTGTTTCTGTTGCTTTTGTATTTAAGGAAACAAAAATCAAGTTATTAATCTTACATGGGAGTAATTTCATCCCATTTTCATGTTGTCATTCGATGATTTAGCCTCTTGTACAGTCTCCAAGTAATAATAGTTTGAGTGCATTAACAGCACAGTATCTGGAGTAGGGTCAGTGTCCAGCCCCGGAAGACACGTTTCCTGAGAGCCTGCTGTCTCTTCCATTCATGGCTCTCTTCCCTTTGTCTGGAACAGGGCCAGGCACATGGTAAGTGTGCAGTAAATACCTGCTGAATGAATGAATGGATAACTGTCAGCTAAAAAGCAGAAGGGCACTCATATGGATTTGTATGCATAAGGATGTTTTCAACTCTTAGCTTTCCAATTTCTCTCCTGCCCATAGTCCCAACTTCTACCGAAAAGCACAGAGATTTCTACCAGGCAGATTTTACAAGATAAAGATGAAGCTTTATTCTTGTTTTTTACCCTCAGAGCGCAAGACCGGGGGAATAGTAGTTGCTCAATAAATCTGTGTTGAAAGATTGAGTTTTGTCTTTGTTTTTGCTTTCGTTTAAAGAAAGATTGAGCTTTAATACTGCCTTGAGATCAATAGTCTTCTGTTAAGTTGCTCTGGGATTCTGAACTTTAAGAGTCTCAACTGTGGGACTATCTGAATAGGAAAGGCACCTTATCCTTGCTGCCCCTTTGATTACACACAAAGCCCTTTGCAGAGGGGCCAGAGTATACGTACCTGCTTTACATCACACCTAGATCTGCAGAGGACCGTGTTCCAGGAAGCTGGCGGCATTAAACTCTAAAATTTTTCTCTAAAATTTTTACCATATTGAAGGATTTTTCTATAGCTCTTGTTTTCTGTGATTGAAGAGGTTATAAAAATATGTTGTAAGCAGTAAAGAATTACTCAAACATAAGATAATGATAGGAGGCTTACCTGATAGGAGAGTCAAACACTGAAACCAGTAATCTTTGTAATCTTTAAGTGTTTTAACCATTTCCTTTATCTGTCTCTCCCCTTTTCCCTTCCCTCCCTTTATTCCTTTACCAAAAAACAAACAAACAGACAAACAAAAACCAGCTTTATTGAATTCTTAGTGTGTCTTAAATTGGACAGGGAGGGGTAAATAAGGAAGGATTGCTGCCTTCAAAACTCTCCCTTTGTAGTGGTGAAATAAACGTGGAATTAAATGGAGAGGGATCCTGGCACTAGACCAAGTAAGTGGGCTTGGGAGAGTTTGGAGGGTTTCATGAAACCATAGAGGAGAGGTTTGAGGAAGGAAGTAAAAAGATGGAGGAAGATGGTAATTATATTCACATCTGTTTACACCGAGTACTACACTACTTGGTATCCACGTATCCTGACCCTGGAGGGGAAGATCAGGGTGAATGGCGACTAACCTCCGATAGACCTAAGTTCACTGGTGCAGCCAATCAGTGGGTTAACCTTGTATGGGACTATCTGTTTACAGGCAGGAAACAGAAGAAGAGAGGGCAACGGGGACGTGGTGGTGGGGTCACGGAAGTTGAACACTTGTGGCCTTAAAGTAACAGCTGCTTCAAGGCGCACTATGTAAAGCGCTAACATGGGTGCCATGAAGAGAGGTAGAATATATAAGGGGACTGTAGTTCATGCTTTGAAACCATTGCTTGAATACTGTTTTCAAAATTTTACATTTTAAGCTTTTTATTACCGAAAATTTCAAACATCCACATAAGCAGAGAGAATAGTATAAAGTATAGTAGGAGAGTATAATAATAAAATGATGCCTTCCCCTTCCATCCCCATCACCTGATTTCAACAATCACCAGCTCACAAACAGTAGTTTTTGATGTGACCTCCCCACTGCCTACCACGGGACAATTATTTTGAATTCTAGACATCGTATAATTGTATATGTCAATGTTTATTTTTTGATCTCTACAGTGTAGTAATTCTTTTTTTTTTCTAAAAATATAACATGAAGCATTCTCTCACCTAAAATATTAATAATGATTTCTAAGTAATAACAAGTGATCTGGTCTCTTCATATCATCACATATATTTTTTTTCACTGTTGATTTGTTTGAATTAGGATCCAAACAAGGTTCACAAGTTGCATGTGGCTGAAATGTAGCTCAAATCCCTTTTTGCCTACAGGTTTCCACTCTCTGCCACCCTTGGTTCTCTGCAATTTATGTGTGGAAGAAGTTAGGGTGTTTATCCCATAACACTTCCCACATGCTGGCCTTCGATGATTGTATACCCATGGTGTCACTTAGCATGTTCTTCTAAATTCTGGTTAGATGCATGCATCTGATCAGATTCAGGTTCATTGCTGTCGTTGTTGTTAACATTTGCTACACGGTGGTTTGTAGTTCTGTGAGGAGACGTGTCTGTCTCTTAGTCAGTGAGTTGGTGTATCCGCCTGCCTCATCGACTGTAATCTTTCCATCAGGACTTCACCTCAAGGTTTTAGTAACCACTGATCCTCATTGCCCAAACCCCTGTTCTCATTCGGGCTGCAAAACAGTTGCAAAATTCTAATTCAGAGTAGATGAATCCCACTAAGGATTCGAATCCCACCAAGATTTGAACCTGGATGCCTAGATTCAGAGGCCAGGGTGGAAGACTGAACAAGTCTGAGGGACATGCAAAACTGTGGGTTTTCTTTTTCAAATCTTATGCCATGCCTACTTGTTTTCATTTCCGGTATGGTCAACGTGTCTTCCTAATACTGTAGCGCTTTGTTGTATCAAATGACATTAAATCAAGTTGTATTATTTTTAAAGATCCTTGAATTATAATGAAGGGGGGAAACAGAAATGTTGTAAGAGCAGTTTTCCTATAATTTTCTCTTTACTCTGAATATGGGTAACTTCAAAATGAGAGGACCTGGGGGTGCCTGGCTGGCTCAGTCGATAGAGAATTCTTGATCTTGGGGTCGTGGGTTCAAGCCCCACATGGGGCGTGGAACCTATTTCAAAACTAACTAAATAATAAATAAGAACAAAATGAGTAAAGCTGTGAGCAGAAGAAAAACATGCATTGCAACATGAAGACATTCAGTACCTCTTCTGAGCAACCCATGAGATAACATTTAAACACAATTCACCATCTGAGTTGTTCAGTAGGATCTTGGCACCGTTAGATAATTTGGTAATTTTTATTCTTTCCTACTGCTACTTTTAAAGTTTAATTATGTATTTTTATCTGTATATTTGTGTTTATTTGCTTTAAAAAAAATAATGTTCTCAGGGCACCTGCGTGGCTCAGTTGGTTAAACATCTCACTTCGGCTCAGGTCATGATCTCGCAGTTCGTGGGTTCAGGCCCCACATCGGGCTCCATGCTGACAACTTAGATCCTGGAGCCTGCTTCAGATTCTGTGTCTCCCTCTCTCTCTGCTCCTCCCCTGCTCATGCTCTCTCTCTCTCTCTCTCTCTCTCGCTCGCTCTCTCTCTCTCTCTCAAAAATAAATAAACATCAAGAAAAAAAATTTTTTAATTAGTGTTGTTATTTTTGAATGGAAACACCAGTGAGGAGCTGGCCAATAGTATCTCAGTTTGGCAATATTAGAATACCAGCGTATCATTGCTTCAGTGGATGCATTGGTGAAAATGGTTGCTGCACCATGATGGGTCATTGAGAGCTTCCTCGTTGGCCGTCCTATGTGGATTTCCCCCAATGTGTGCAAAGCTCTGTGAGCAGGGTGGGCTCCATGGATACGCAAAGTATATGTAGTCAAAACAAGACCTACCCTCAGAAGGGCCCTGTGCTTGGCTTAATGCTCTGCTGTCATTGTTCTGAAATCTTGATATAATTTTATCCTTGTGTGGGGGTAGGTTCAAGAATTCCTTATACTCACATAAATGGGTTAAAAAAAAGCTTAGGGCAGAAAGCTCCCACCATGGGGCGAAAGTGACCAAGGTTAGTGAGCAAGATATTAGAATGGGATCACGAGTAACTTGTAATATCACCTTCAGGAAACTACTTTCCATCTGGTGCCAATATACCTTGATCACAAACTCCACTTGCCCCCCAGACCCTTTGCTTCTTACACACGCAACTTAATGTTTACTGTCTGATTGTTTTCTCCATGTTTACATGTGTAAGATCTTGTTTTTTTCACATTCACCACGTGTGTAAGATCTTGAGATCTCAATAAATATGGAGACAAAACCCCTATCTGGGGCTCTTGTCTCCTCCCCGACAATAGCCTTTTTTGTATTCAATTCTGCATCCGCTGTCTTGCTGGACAAGAGGGAACTCAGACTCATAGTCTGTGGCATCTTTGCACTTGTGTTTTGTAACTGATGTCCAGGGGGACAATGGAGAGTGCATATGAGGTCCTGGAAATATGTGACTGCTGTTTCTTGCTGCCCCTTTTGCACAAAGCATTGAGACAGTCCACAAGCCAAGAAATCCGGTGGACCCATGACATATGAGGGTTCAGTGAAACTCCAAGTACATACAAGGTAAGTGTGTTATATCCATGACTGAGTAACGGGGGGCCCCACTGGCCCCACTGAGATACTATTGGCCAACTCCTCAGGCCAGGAGGCTGCACCTTCTGTTTGAAGCAGAACTTGCCCTGAACACAGAAAGAAGTCAGTGGTGTTCTAAGAAAAATGAGTGACGAGAGAACCCTGTCTTGTCCTTTTTTACTCATGTTACTTCCTCACATTAACCAAACACAGTGAAAATGACATCAGGTGATGACATAATTCCTTTTCCTTTCAATCCTCCTTCATCAATAAGCCTGAGGTAAAGAGCTGGTAGAGGGTGTTCATATCAAGGAGTGACATAAAAGCAGATGAGTGAGTTTTATGCAGGTTTCTACTCTTCCGGTAACAATGCACACACAAGTAAGAGCTATAAAATGCAACTTGTGTCATTTGGTGACTCTGCATAAGAATTAAATGCTCTTATATTTGCATTTAAAACTGACATTGCACAATATAAACATGGAAGGTAGAATTTGTGCTAATTATTAAAAAATTCAAGTTTTATTTACTTAGAACACTGAATAGCAAATTAAACAAACAAAAAAAAAACCTACAATGATAAGTCAAGAGGGAGACTGTGAGGGAAAGGACAAAGCTTCATATTTGAAGACATGTTAATGGTGCTTTTCTGCCACTTTTTGAACAAGGGGCTTGACATTTTTATTTGGCACTGGACTCTGTAGGTGATGTAGCCAGTCTTGTCTGTAAGACACAACGAATTTCATGTCATATTTTCCCCTTGATGTCATACTTGGCTATTGCTTTTCTCTTTTCTCCTGATTATTTTGACATTTTGTACAGTCTTACAGAAGCCAGCCCAATGAGTGATTTCTCTTATTTAATCACACAAGGGTCATTTAAAAATCTAAAATCTCAGGTGCTTCAAGATTTCTGCTCATTTGTAGAGACACACGGGGCTGTGTCTAATTAGATGAGTTAGTCTCATAAATTAATTATCTTCTTGTCTGGTTTTATGGTCAAAAGATCATATTCAAATAAGAAGACAAGCTCCACGTTTCCATTTATAGGGAAGGAAGACAGTAGGAGCAATTTCTTAGGGTTGTTCACGTCAAACCAAACGAAACTAAACAATAGAAACCCCTCTTCCAGGTGAAGCCATCAGCTCATGAAATGCTCCATTCTCGTAGTGAAGTTTATTATTAAAATCAGACTTCCCCATTAATCAAACTATGCTTCAACATTTCTTGGAGAGCTGAATAGCAAATAGAAATCCTTGAGATGGCTATGAACGAAAATGTAGCAATTTATTTAACTTCTCCACGTGTGTTTATGGAAAGGTCATGATCTCAATTTGAACATTTCCTCCCTTTTACAGGTTGTCATTTATCTCTGCAACTTTTCTTTTCTTTTTCTTCCCCTACAGTTGTCTTAGCTTTATTGAATACAGGTGTTCTAATCTCTGCTGAAATGCCTCAAAATTAACTGCTGATTTTGCTGGAAAAATATGAATCTGTTAGTCAAAGAGAAATCACCACCTGGCTGTCCCATCCCATCCACCAGACAGAATGCTAACTGTTCTTAGAGATAATGTGGTAAATTTATACCCAGAGAACTAATCACACATGATTTTTTCCTGTATCTGAAATTATGTCAAATTTGATTCGCTTCATTTTCATTCCTATTCTTTTGGTTATTTTTAAGGTAATATTCCTAGTTATTTTTTATTAGTTTAACTCTGATTAATTTCGTATAATTTATTTCTCTTCCACTCACATATACATATAGTAAGGCTGCCTCTCTTTTAATACTTTTAATTTTCCCCTTGTTTCTGTTTTTCCCTGACTACCAACATATTATTTTTCTGCAAGTAACAGGTAGTTTCATGCATTTAAAAAATTTTTTTAATGTTTTTATTTATTTTTGAGACAGAGACAGAGCATGAGCAGGGGAGGGGCAGAGAGAGAGGGAAACACAGAATCCGAAGCAGGCTCCAGGCTCTGAGCTGTCAGCACAGATCCCGACGTGGGGCTCGAACTCACAGACTGTGAGATCATGACCTGAGCTGAAGTCGGGCGCTCAACCGACTGAGCCACCCAGGCGCCCCATTTCATGCATGTATTCATCAAATACACATGTACAGAAGAAAGCAGGCAGCCTGGACAAGAAATCTAAAGGAAAACTCTCAACCAAACTCTGGACCAGTGACTACTAGTTTCCTTCTTAGAACAGCTTCCTTGTACATGACAGTTGAGGTCAGGATGTCTCATCTAGCTCTTCAGAGAAGGTTGTCCTACCTCCTCTCTTCTCACTTTATAAGCTCTCCCTGACCCAGCTTATTTAGTCCGTGAGCTCAGCTGTCTACTAGACTTGCTGGTTCTCAAGCCTCCCCCTCTAGTGAACTGGCTCCTTTGAGCTCCATCTGCTCATGAGACAACTCTGTGTGGCTTTCCCACACTGGATCCACCAACTGCCCTTCTGTGTTCCCATCTCCTATAATGGCTCCATGGTCTATCTGGGAATCCAAGCCAGAAACTTCAAAGACCACCACCCCCCACCTTCCATCTCTCACTCATCTGCCAATTTGTTGATCCTGGATCCTAAATACCTTTTGTGTCTGTCCCTTGTATTCTATCTCCAATGTCCCTTGACAGAGTTGCACTAAAAGACTTCTCTTGCCTTCAGAATGATCTTTATGAAATCCAAATCTTCCCACTATGACGATGAGACTTCCATCCTCAAAACAACCCAGTTCATTTTCTGGCTCGTTCGTTAACTCATTTGTTTATTTTTAAATTCTTTTAGAAGTTGTAGTCTAAACTTCATTACATTACAGCGTTCAGTATTTTACCAGCCAGCTTCTCAGTAGCTGCCAAGACTGTGGCCAAACAAAGTCTCTCTCTGTCTCTCCCCCTCCTCTCTCTGTCTCTGTCTCTCTCCCTCACACACTTTATATTTAAGTAACATACAATTACCAGCATTTAGACAAATATATACTCTCCCTGGTGCTCCCACACTTTTGATTGTGGGATTCTCTGTCAACAGAACGCCTTCTCCTCACCTGGCCACTGGGTGACTTCTACACACTGTTCAAGGTGCAACTCCAATGCTACGTTCTTTACAATGTCTTCCTTCAGTCTCAGGTTGGCCTCATGGCTCCATCCATTACAACTGCGGTCTAACATATTTGTAATTGTTTCTTTATTTGTTGGGTTCCCCACTGGACACTGGATCATGTCCTTTCCTCTCTGTGTCCGAGCGTTGAGCACAATGCTTGACAAGCGATGGACTTTTAATAAGTATTTATTGAATAAGTGAGAATATTCGATGCCTGCTTTGATTGACATTTCAATCTTCCATTTCCATTGACTGGGTCTTATATTTCTTTTTCTCAACCTCTTTTGTCTTCAGCCTTTCCCTTCTGAAGATCAGTTGTAGAGATTAGCCATGCATCTTTTAATCTGGATAGAAGTGTATTGGGGCAGAAGAAGTGCTCAGGTGAGCATTTTGTTCAGTAACCAATTTAGTACATATTTATGGAGTTCCAGGCTTCTTCATGGAGTTTATAGTCTGGTGAGGAAGATAGGCTTCAATCAGCCCTCCCTTCAGGGAATGTAGCAAGCTGAGACAGGTTCTGTGAAGGAAGAAATGTTATTTCTAAGGTGTATTAATGCAGAAACGTGATCCAGACCACAGGTGAGCCCAGAATTAATTTGTTATGGCTTTCCAACTATTTCGCTTGAACTTAGGCATGACCTGGGGCAGTTTGGTGGTTGCAGTGCAATTCTGAGGTTCCACAGGTTGAGGGCATGAGACTGCCCTCGCTTCAGACATCAGACACAAGTCTGAGGCTCCCAAACTACGGACATATCTGACCAACTGGCTATAAATCAGGGGCTCCTAGTACCACGTGCCCCCCCCCCCCAGTTTGATCATTCCCAAACCTCTAATCATGTGGTTGGTCTGTCTGCATGGCTAACCCCAATGTCGAGTGATCTCTTTAGCATCAATTCATAAACTCAGATGTGGCTCCAGTGCCCACCATGAATTAGCAAGGCCATTTCAATCTGAGAGGTCTAGGGGTCCCTGCCAGGACCTGAGGACTAAAGCCATTTAAATTCTTTATTGTACAGCAGTGGTTTAGTTCCTCAGTGACAGCCGTGAAAAGATCTGTAGATGATGGAATAACAGTTGCAATCACACAAAGGATGGAATTCATGGCCTGAGGCTGGGAAAGCTTCCTGGTTGGGCAAATAGCAATCTGTAAATATGTGCTATTAATCAAAGCTGATATTTTCAGAACACTTGCTAAGAGCCAGGTGTGATTCTCCATGCTTTTCAACTATTAACTCTCTTCATCTTCACAACGGTCCTGAGAATCTACCATTATTATCTCCATTTAACAGTCAAGGAAAGTGAGGCACCCAGAGATATCCAGTGACTCTACTAAAGTGATGCCACAGCTGATAAGATGGACAACAATGCTTTGGACTCAGGCCGTCTGGCTTGCTTCAGAGCCACATGCAGAGCCACAACCAGTACGCGGCACATGTCAAGATCAAAGGGAAAAAAAACAGATAAATTAAGAGAAGCATTGAATTCTGATTTAAGACAGCAAACACAGGGGCACCTGGGTGGCTCCGTCGGTTAAGCGTCCCACTCTTGATCTTGGCTTGGGTCATGATCTCATGGTTTGTGAGTTCAAGCCCCACATCAGGATCTGTGCTCTCATTCTCTCTCTGTCCCTTCCCCACTCGGGCGTGCACCCTCTCTTAAAATAAATAAAATAAACTTTAAAAGAAGACAGCAAACACAAAACCATGTTCGATTTTATTAGAATAACGGGAATGAGGAGCAGGGTTAATCTCATGTCTCCCTGGCTGACCACTATAAACATTTCTTCTTGGTATGAATTACTTTTGGTAATATGGCAAGGACCTATGGAATAAGTTTTCATGTCTTGTTTGAGGTTCATCACATTGCTTATATTTGCTTTGCATCAAAACACATCTGGAAGAGTTTTGTTACAGATGTGCATTTGATTCCCATCTACTCACCTGCAAATAAGATCTGTCATTCTTCTTTTTCTGTTGTGATTTCTTTCTTCTTGACAGAAATAGAAAGATAAAGGTACTTAGATTGAATTTAGCCATTTTATTTAAGAGATTTTTCTAACCAATGGTCCTGTTGTTGATGTGAGCCATGTTCTTTTAATGGAAAGAGCAAGAATTATCAAGATAACTTTTCAAATATACATATGAGGAACCTTAAATAGATGACTTTTGTCAGTTGTCTGTCATAATTGGCAAATATTGATGTAATTTGATAATTTGTTAATTCATTATTTTTGAAAACAAATTTTCATTAAGCATTATGCTAAGTGCTACCTGGGGGAAATGCACAAGACTTGGTCACTGTTTTGTGGGCATTTAGGTAGTCTAATTGCAGTGAGAAGATTTTTACTAACTGAAAGTTTATTAACAAAATGAGCATTAAATGATAAAAATAACAATGATGTGTGATGTGTGGTCTAGGTGCGTGGGTCTGGACTGCAGAGATCAGTGTGGGTTGGAATTATTTAGGAATGTTCACAGAAGAGATGTACTGTGTTTCAGAGTTCAGAAGAGGAGATAGATATGAATGTATAAAGAATTAAGATGAGGTTAGTCTCTCTCTCTCTCTCTCTGTGTGTGTGTGTGTGTGTGTGTGTGTGTGTGTGTGTGGTGTGGGGAGGGATGGAGGGAAAATGACTTAATTCACACTCATGCCCTTCATTCACTACCTGAGCAAGTCTTGGCAGTCCAATCTCTGAAGTCTTGCTGATTTCTCCTTTCCATTTCTTTTGTCTAATACAGAACACTCTTAATTCTGATGTAGACTTCCCCCAAAGCTTGACCTGTTCTTCCTTTCTTCTCCTTCAACCCATTTTCCACCCAGCAGCAAAATCCATTTCCCCACAATGTAAATTGGACCATGCCCCTGCTTAAAACCTTTGAGTAGTTTAGTAGAGTTTTCCAGAGAATAAAAAGAGGAAGAATAGAGCAACAACATCAAAGGGAGTGGAAATAGAAAACCTTATGAAGAGTAGAGAAAGAGTGGATAGAAATATTTTCTTGGGGAGGGGAGGCATGAAGCCACACACACACACATACACACACACACACACACACACACACACACACACAGAGGTATTTCAAGAAGGAAGCAAAATGCCTACCACAGAAACAGGACATTGGCTTATAACTTATTATAATTTCATGTTACCAGACCATTAAGAATGCATCCTCTGATAAAATGGTATTTAATTTTGAAGGACATTTATCATTCCGTGACACAGAGTATTCTCAATCTGCAGAAGTTTTATCATTGTTGTGGATAAAGGCATAGGAAGTAGGATGATCAAATTTTCAGGTAACCAAATAATAACACAATCATACTTCAAATCCATACTTTTTATTATGGATTACATTTGGCAAAAAATTAACAACAAATGCAGACAAATATAAATATAAAGTTTTAGGGTGCCTGGGTGGCTCAGTTGGTTGAGAGTCCGACTCTTGATTTCTATTCAGGTCATGATCCCAGGGTCATGGGATCGAGCCCCGAGTCGGGCTCTGTGCTGAGTGTGAAGCCTGCTTGGGATTCTCTCTCTCTCTCTCTCTCTCTCTCTCTCTCTCTCTCTATCCCTCCCTCACTCACATTCTGTCTCTCTCTTTCTCTCTCTCTCCCTAAAATAAAAAATAAAAACTAACTAGCAAACTATAAAGTTCCTTACTTAGGTCTAAGAGGGGAAGATATATCATTATAGAATCATATGTCCAACGTATTTAGTTGATTAAAAAAAGATTTATGTACATAGAGATCAAAACCCTCCCTGGCCTGAAAGGGCAGAACCACCTGAACTCTACAGCTGTGTTCACTCAGCTACAGCCATGTTCTCGCACCACATTTGTCAGCCTCGGTCCACCCTCGAGGTTTTCAGTGGCTGTTCCCTCTGCCCGGAATGTTCGCCCCCAGATACACACATGGCTCCCTCCCTTATTGACTCTGGTCTTCTCCCAAATGGCGTCTCAGAGGTGCCTTCTTTGACCACCTTATTCAGAATACTTCTTCCCATATTTTCACTTTCCATTCCTGGATCTCCTCCACTTTCCTATGTGGCACTTCCCTGCCTGACATTGTATTGTATGTTCTATTGCTTACTTGTTGTCCATTTCTGCTTCTTAGTGGTAAGTTTCATGAGGGGCCATTTGGTCTGTCTTATTCACCTTGATGTCCCTCCCTCCAACGGGCCTCATTCTAGACCGAGACCTAAATCTAGATCTAGATTTGTGATCAAATATCACATAACAGGTTGCATTAAACTTAGACATGCTCTTGCGTCTTAAGAATTTGTCTTATACAACCACACCTTCTCTCTTTTATCACACTACATCATTAGCAAATTGCAATGACATAGGACAAATGTTATTATCTAAGTAGCGGGCACCAGAATTTCCTGGATACATCAGTTGGGGTAGAAGATGAGACTTTGAAGAGCAGGCTCAAGTAGCAAAACCCTCTTGCGAAGAATGAGACCTGAGGAAGGATTTATTACCCTCTGTAGTACGGACAGGGGGCTACCGGGGTCAGAAGAGCAGGGTAGAGAAAGGAGAGGAGGAGGGAAACAGAAGAGGCTGAGTTTAGGGCAAGTCAGAGAAACTCCTGGGATTGGGGGTGACCACTGTCATTCAGGAACTGTTGCTTTTTCATTAGAACTCTATTTCTCCATACACATTTGGTGAGAATAGACTTAGTGTTGTCTAAGAGACCCAAAGGCAAATACTCCATGATGTTTGAAGCACCTAGAAATTTGTAAGAATCTTGGCTTGAGCTTCAGACATTGCATGTTGAGAAAGTGGGGGTTCCAAGCCAAGATCTCAAGATCCTGAGACAGCAGGGAGGACGAACAGATACCTGGGTTACAAATACAGCTTAATGATGGATTTTGAGGAAGAGACAGAGGCACCTGTTACTCTTAGCTTAACTTTGACCACTTTCTCCCCCATCTCCAAGCAGATTCTTACAACTTTCAGTTTGGAATATGAAGCACTCAAGTCTTAGCAGTGCCCCATGTACAGGCTAAGACTAGATTCTGGCACTGGGCACTGGTTTAGAATCCCAGCTCACTACATCTTAGCTGTGTGATCTTGGGAACATGACTTGACGTCTCTGTGCCTCACCTGTCTCATCTATAAAATGGGGATGGTATTTCTTAAGGTTGCTATGAGGCCTTGAGCTTAGACATAATTAATGTTATGTGTTTGTTTTCCTTATTATTGTTACTATTATCATTATCATTATCATATTATTATTATATAGATAGATCAGAGTTTGAGACTTGAAAAGATAGCCCTTGAAAACTGAAGGCAGTGATCGAATTAGAGGTAGAACTCAGGTCTCCTTGAGTTTCCTTCCCCTCCTCTGAAAGGTACAATGTTATTTGAAGAAAGAGAAAAGGAAATATTTCTAAAACTCAAATTTTCCTTCTTATTTCAGTAAGATAATGTTTATCTCAAACTTCTCTGAAATCTACTGAAGTACTTTTAAAAAGTGTGTGTGTGGGAGGGCATTTTCTTCCTGCAGGCTCTCACATTCTTCTAGAAGCTTCTTGGCTAAAATTTAATTCCCCCACGCCCCAGGCAAGCTGATGTGGAGGGTGCTAGCAGGCCAATGCTGAGTGAGCTCTGGGACGTGACGGCCAGGTTCGGTCAGAATGCTCTCAGGGGACAGGGCCTGGATAAGATGTGCTGTGTTTGGGTTTGTACACTTAGAAGTAGCAGGAGACTGTGGAGGCCACGAGAACTCTGAAACTTTGCTTACAAGTTGCAAGGAAAGCTGTGAGTTTTCCAAAAGTTATTTGGACAGAAGAGGATGTCAGCATGCAGAAGAGAAGATCACCACTGCTGGCTCTTCCAGTTGTAGCCAACCCCGTCCCCCCACCCCCCACCGAGTGCATGGCATTGGTGACAGCCAGGCAAGGCCAATGTTCCCGCACAGAGAGGGCCTGCATGTAACACCAGGCCTTGGGCCCCCAAGAGGCTCTGAACAGGCAGGGCAGAAGGTTGTCCTTATAAGGCATAAGTCGTTGGAAAGACAAACTTATGCACAGGGCTGTGTGCCCTAGGGAGGAGGCTCATGTCTAGACCTAGGCTCACATTTAAATCCTTCCATCTAGGAAGGAAGTTGACAGGGTGTGGGGCTGTGTGGCCAGCCTCTGGCTGCTTGTGACACAGCAAAATGTAGACTGATCTTCTAACAACTAAAAGGGAGCAAACTCTCCCATGGCCCTGTCCCCTCACACCAGGTAGGAGAAGATACGGCATTCTCTTGCCAGGGCTATAGTGGCGGTCTCCATCAGGAATAGGTAAGAGAAGAGAAAGGCAGGCAGTATGTGTTCAATGAAGTATTTAAGCTAAGATGTACCTACGGGTAATGGGACAATACTTTGTGCTGTTGGGGCTAGGACAGTTGTATCATTGACACAAATGTGTGTGTGTGTGTGTGTGTGTGTGTGTGTGTGTCCTGCATAAGTAATAATAAAAAAAAAAAGGCACTCAGTGGAGATCACTTCTTGGGGGATGTGAAGGCAGACGGTGTTCTCATGGTTCTCGTTACGTCACACCCTTTTTAGGCTTAACCCTTGTGTTGAAATTAAGGCTCCTTTCTTCCCGGTAACCCCCACCCCTCTCTCTTTTTCCCCCTGTATATCACATCCCCATGAATTACTCTTTCTGGTAGCTCCAAGAACAATCTAGTTCTAGGTGAAAGGGTGCCTAGAAATAGCAGCGTGCCCTTGCACACTTCCTTCTCTACCTGGTCCAGGAAGACCCACAGCTGCCGTGAGAAAATCCTTCCAGAGAGTTCTCCATGTAGGTGAGCCAGAGGAGTTTCCTCTTTCTTGTCCTTCAAGTCCCCAGAGAAGAGCTGAAGATCTTCCTACGACTGTCCATATGACATTTGGGAACAAGGATGGCTTCTTGGCCCATGCTTGCCTTCAGCTTTGACTTGTGACCTTTCATTAGGGGCCCTGTGTTTGACCTCATCAGAATACCTGTGGTCCCCCAGTTATCAGGCAAGGTCATGGGGACTCACTGTCCATCAGGATCCTATGTCTTTGTGTCATGGAGGGACGGATGCAAATGAAAGAGAACTCCCGGGTTTGTCTCCTACAAACCCGAGGTGGACGGATGCTAAATACATGCATGAGACACACAAAACTATCAAGAAGAAACAATTCCTTGGTGATTCAAAATGTTCATTGTTTCTCCCAACTATTTGGTCGTGGTTGAGTATTGTCTTTTTCAATGAATGTGACTATATCCAATCCCAAAGGAGTTAATCACCCCTAAGTTATGGACATATTATAATTAGTAGAATGTATAAAGTGAGTTCATGTGGTAATAATCATTTCTGCTTTGCAAAATGCCAAAGAAAATAGGCCTTAGAAACCACATTTTGTTGTTGCAAATATTGCCTTTTAAATTTTCACCCCTGAAGTTTCCCAAGATATTAGAAGTGCTCTAGAGAATTCTTAAATGTATTAGCTTCCTACATGGATAATTTGTCCATTTAAAAATAATGTAATGCTGAATCTTGACAAAATTTCCATACAAAATTATTTCTATTGTCCTCTACTTGGTTGTCACAGTCTCAGAATCCTCCCAGCCCCCGTGCCCAGAGATTTGTACAACTTTCTAAAATATCTATCATTGAGAAAAATAATACACATGTTGTCAACCATCATTAAAAAAGAATCTTTGAATTGATTAGATAATCAGTAGAGAGGTTCCATGCACATCCCTGTGCTTATACAAAGGGTGACTTCATGCTTAGGAGGAGTACAATGGCTGGGGAAAGGTATAATTTGTGGGATTGCTCTAAAGGCCCCCTTATATTCTATTATATTTTTATGGATAAGATTTATCATTTGGGGTAAAGATACCAGAGCTTTAGGGCTCTTGTTAAATAAAAATCCCCCAGGGTCGAGGGTGGGAAGCATGACCAGCCCTTATCAGCTTCTACTATTATGAATAAGATCATATTTGAGCCGACAACAACGTGGAGACCATCTATTACATATTCTCCGTTTATGGATGAGGAACCGGAAACACAGAGCACGTCAGTGACGATGCTGAGGATGCTGGAGACAGGAGCCGCCAGGGGGATGGTGAGCACGCCCGCGGCGTTTTGTTTAGGGCTCCCCTTCTTCATCCATTTGTGTCAGGTGAATTACGGAATGCCTGCTCCCTTCACCGTTCCAAAAGCAAGTTCCTATTTCCACCAGGCTTTCTAGGGGGCTTCAGAGGCCACAGGCATGCTTCCCTCTGTTCCTAATCTCAGCACTGAATAGGGAGCCAATGCTTCCTTACGAAGAAATTAATACACCCCTGAGGATGGGCAATTTATGCCTTCTCCCTGCTGAAAACCGGCCCCTCCGAGGAAGCCCTTGGGGCTACTGTGGCCCCAGGGCGGCAGGCGGCCAGTTTGTTTACTCCCTTTCTTGGTTGTATTTGCTTAATTCCTGTCTCTAATGAGCTCATAGAAATGGGATGTGCGTAAAGTTCATTTATTTCCTTTGATAGGTTTACATGTTTACAGAAAAACAAACCCCTCCGAGCACTGGAAAAACAAAGCTATGCAGCTGCTTAACATCTTTGAGTTATGACAGAAACAGTTCTTTCGGTTTTAAATTAGTAAAACAACGTCAAGTGGAAGACGGAAACCTCATGCCTGACAAACATATTTCCTCAAACAGAGGGAAGGCTTTTGGATCTCAGACAGTATGTTACTAGTGTTTTTAGTTCATAGACTTTGAAACACTCCTGACCCAAGTAAATTCTTTTTTAAAGGCATCAGCTTTACATCATTTGCACTTTAAATAAAACTGAGAGGCTTTTTTAAAGTAAAAAAAAAAAAAAAAAATTATTACTTCGGGATTACAAACAAAAGCTTAAGTTCCCTATTGCAAGACACAAAGAAATCTATTTGATCAGATAAGTACATTCATTTCAACGATATAAATTATAGTTTCATTCCCGTCAGCTTACATAAACAGCCTTTGTAGGAATTACCAAAGTTTGGTACGATTAAATTGCTACAAAATCTCTTGTACTCAAACTTTGTTTTGGGGATTCGTAGATTTGAAATTAGGCAAAAAAAAAAGAAAAGTTTATTTTCTAGAAGGATTTGTTTGACATTTCATATAGGTCTTACAAGGCACATTTAATTAGGTTCCCAATTTGGTAATTAAAAATATGTTAATTGGGTTTCCCTGAAGTTGTTTCTTGGAGAAAAAGCCTTCCGGATTCCAGGGTAATATCTTTTTTTTTTTTTTAATTTTTTTTTCAACGTTTATTTTATTTTTGGGACAGAGAGAGACAGAGCATGAACGGGGGAGGGTCAGAGAGAGAGGGAGACACAGAATCGGAAGCAGGCTCCAGGCTCTGAGCCATCAGCCCAGAGCCCGACGCGGGGCTCGAACTCACGGACTGCGAGATCGTGACCTGGCTGAAGTCGGACGCTTAACCGACTGCGCCACCCAGGCGCCCCATTCCAGGGTAATATCTTAAAAAAACAAACAAAAAACCCTCTAGAACGTTTCCAGGGCACAGTGCTCCAAGGACGATAGCTAGAGATTGGGATTCTCTAATCTCTGCTGGTTTTACACTCCAGGGCCCATTTATATCCCAGCGCTAATCGTAACTGCTTTCGTAGAAAAAAATCAGATCAACCCGTGTCAACCATTTGAAAAAATTTCGTTCAAATAAAAAGATAAAGAGAAGTGCTCTTTTTTGAACGTGGTTTTTGAAACACCGAAACAATTTTGAGGAAAATACTTGATCTCAAAATTCTCCTATTTTACATTTTAATGTTTTCTACTGAAAGAGTGGATTCACACCCCAAATTACATTTTCCCCCATATAGTAAGGCTTTTGCTTATTCCAGAAAGCAGCCAGCATTTTGGCGCGCCGAGTTAAATTTGTTTGCTTCCTAATTCTGCAGGAACACAAAACTCAATGCCGAGGGCTATTTAAAGAATTAAAAACAACTTTTTTCCCATTGAAATTCATGGCATCTTGATATGTACCACAAGGCGTTTGTGACACCTGTTAAAATAACGTCTTACTCAAATGTGTTAAACTGTTGCATATTCCTCCCAATGACCACAGTGAAATAGCACATACCTGGAAACCCGTGTGCAGTTGTGATAACACAAGGAAGGGTTGTTTATCTGGAGATTCTGTACCTGCAGAAAGGGCAGATCATAAACCTGGCTCACTGCCAATGTACCGAATTCACGGGTTTATTATTCAGCCATTCAGTCCGTTCCACAAAGATTTCGTGACACCTCTTATGTGTCAAGATCGCATTATGCTCTGGGAACACCTTGTCGGATACAAACAAACACGCCCTCACGGGACAGTCTGGGGCTGGTGGGTGGGCTTTGGTGAGTGCTCCTGTGGGGAGCAGTGAGAATTCAGCATCGTCACCTGACATGGAGGGAAAGCAATGTTACTTGTTTTTAGAAGCTCAGGTATGATGCTCTTGAATCCTGCATTTATTACCCATTCTACAGTTGTAGAGCTGCAGAAAAAAAGCAAGAGTTTCATTTTACTTCCCTAAGAGCCTGAGCCAAACCTGGCATCAGTTCCATCAGAGATCCAAGGTGGGAAAGGATGAAACGTTGAGGGAGTGAGGAACAGATTCTCACATGAGGTACAAAGGAAGGCCTAGTGCACTGGCCCGTAATCCACCTCTTGAGTCCAGATGGGCATTGGCTATACATGGGAATCAGTTCAGAACCTCTCTGTGGACGACAGAGGCACAATGCCCTAATCCGGTGGACTCCCACTGACAGGGGATCCCACCATCTGCCTCCAAGGAGCATGATGGGAAAGAATAGAGTCACAGAATGCTTGTGACCTGAGCCATGTGCCCTTCTGCCCGGGCACTCTTGAGTGGAAACTCCTGGGCTTTCGGAGAGATGGGTCTGCACAGAACCATTCCTTACTTCCGTTCAGTGAATGTTTCCTGTTCCTAGCACAGGTCCTGGCACGGGCAGGTGATTAATATTGGCTGAATGGAGAGGTAACACGTTTCTTTATTACTAGACACTTTGCTACGTGATACAGAAAAAGCGAAAAAGGTCCACTCCTTTACTCATTCGTTAAACAGTGCGTGGGATCAGGAACGCCTGGGTGGCTCAGTCGGTTAAGCATCCGACTCTTGATTTTGGCTCAGGTCATGATCTCACAGTTCGTGAGTTCGATCCCCACATCCAGCTCTGTGCTGGCAGCGCAGAGCCGGCTTAGGATTCTTTCTTTCCTCTCTCTCCGTCCTTCCCCTGCTCGCTCTCTCTCTCTTCTCTCAAAAGAAATAAATTAAAAAAAATTTTTTTAAATAAAAATAAAAAAAGTTAGTGCGATCAGGATTAGGAACTTCCAGACTCTGAGAAACAACTTTCACTTTTTTAAAAAACGATTATTTCCTCCCCATCATAGTCCCTTTCCGCTTAAACTGGCTGAATTACCCTGAGGTCCTGGGAGACCCACAGGCACAAGTGTGTTCTGATCTAACCGAGTCAGTCTCCTCTTCCTGGTGTTCTCCCTCCCACCACCTCATCACCCCAGGTCACATAATTGTGGAGAAAAGAGCTCAGGATGGGGTTGCAAGAGCCCTATTTTCTCCAGAAATAAAGGAGAATAAAATCTTGCTCTTACTGGGAACCTTGTATCCTACAGAATAGCTTCCACGGTATTTCTTTCTCAAGCTAGAGAGTCGACTAATTGTAATTCTAATCACTGCACTTCTAGGTCCTCTCGCTGAAAAGAAAAACAAAGGCTTTTTATCTGGAAAATTTGCCAGCATATACAAAAATATATTCATATACAATGAATCTGGTGCCAGGTTTTGGTTTCCATAACTGTCTAGATGGGTCATCCTTTTCATCTATACCTCTGCCCGCCACCCCTCAACAGGATTATTTTGAAGTCAAATCTATATATCATGTTTCATCCCTACACATTTTCATATGGATTCCTAAAAAATAAGGGGTCTTTAAAAAAGACTCCAAGACTGTAAAAAAGACTCCAAAGTCTTTAAAGTCTTTAAAAAAACTACAAGACCATTGTTACCTCTAAAAAATTGAGACTAAATCATTAATATCATCAAATATTTACTTAATATTCCCATTTCTCCAAGAGACTTCAGATTAGTTTTGGTACATTTGAGGAAGATTGAAATAAGATTCATACATTGATATTGGCAATGTATTTCCTAATTTCTTTCAGTAATCTGTAGGTTCCTCTCTTCATTTCTATTTACTTGCAATTTAAAAAAATTTTTTTTTTCAGTATATGAAGTTTATTGTCAAATTGGTTTCCATACAACACCCAGTGCTCATCCCAAAAGGTGCCCTCATCAATACCCATCACCCACCCTCCCCTCCCTCCCACCCCCCATCAACCCTCAGTTTGTTCTCACTTTTTAAGAGTCTCTTATGCTTTGGCTCTCTCCCACTCTAACCTCTTTTTAACAAAATTTTTTTTTTAATTGAGGTAACTAGGTCATTTCTCATGTAGAATTGCCCCAAGGTCTATAGTCCATATGTTTGTGAATTGCTTACCCATCGTGGTATTAAACATGGTCCCTAGGCCCTTGTATTTTATGTAAATTGGTAGTTATATCTAGAAGCTTGATACACACACACACACACACACACACACACACACACACACACTAGATATATAAGATCTATCTATCTATCTATCATCATCTATTTATCTATTTTGAAACAAAGTGGTGGCATCTACCCTTATCAGGAGATGTGTAGTGATTGAGTTTTCTCCTTTCTTGTCAGGCTACTAGCCGTTGATGAGTATTGCTTGGATGGATCACTTTCTTATAAATTGCAAAATGACAAAATTATAATTTTTCATTTACTCTTCATTTATTAGCCAGAAAACTTATATAAAAAGAAACTTCCCCAAAATAAATAAATAAATAAATAAATAAATAAATAAATAAACAAATAAATAAATAAATAGAAACTTCCCCTTGTTGATTCTTGAGTTATCCTAAAGTGTGAGTCGTATACAAAATGCAGGATAACTGTTTTCTTCCCTGATTTACCAATTTTGAAAAGAATAAGTGGTTCCTTTTGGTCTCCTGAGGACAACCACTGCAATTTTTCAAGTATGATTATGAACCTATGGGCTTCACTTAATTATATTAAATAAGTTTTAATTGATAATTAAATAAATAAGTAATTTTAATAAATTTTAATAATTAAATAAATAATTAAATAGCATTTATTATACTCATTGATACTCAAATCAACTTATTTATGTATAGTGGGTGCATGTGATACAATCCTCGGATTCTGTGATAGCTTCCTTTTCTGTTTTGACCAGTAAATTTTAGTCTTATCAGGCCATAAGCTCTCTGTTGCAGTTGCCATGCACTATATGTAAATGAATGAGTGTGGCTGTGTTCTTTATTTATAAAAATCAGGGCCACAGTCATTGTTTGGGACCTCTGTATTAAAGAGTATTAAAACCTATGTTCTAAGAGAAAAAGAGCAAATGCACATCATTAAGTGCATCTAATCCTTAGTCTATTTCTTTTTTTTTTTTTTAATTTTTTTTCAACGTTTATTTATTTTTGGGACAGAGAGAGACAGAGCATGAACGGGGGAGGGGCAGAGAGAGAGGGAGACACAGAATCGGAAACAGGCTCCAGGCTCTGAGCCGTCAGTCAGTACAGAGTCCCACACGGGGCTCGAACTCACAAACCGCGAAATCATGACCTTAGCCGAAGTCGGGCGCTTAACCGACTGAGCCACCCAGGTGCCCCCTTACTCTATCTCTTAACAGCACCAAAATGTATTTCTGTTTAATAGTTTGAAAGGGGGGGCACTTAGGTGGCTCAGTCAGTTAAGCGTCTGACTTTTGATTTTGGCTCAGGTCATGATTTCATGGTTCGAGGGCTTGAACCCCGCATCCGGCTCTGTGCTGACAGGGCGGAGCCTGCTTAGGATTCTGTCTCTCTCCTTCTCTCTGCCCTTCCTGTACTCTTTCTCTCTCTCAAAATAAACAAATAAACTTTAAAAGAATAGTCTGAAAAGGAAAAGAAGGAACACATGGCAAAGCAGAGGTGAAATGAATGGTAGAGGTAATGGCATTGGTCTGATGAAATAATTATGCTAACTTCTCATTGCAATTAAAAACATTGTTTATAAGTTTTTATATATTATATATGTGTATATATGCATACATATATACATACACATATTCATATATATATATATATATATACATACATATATATATACACATACATATATATATATATATATATATATATATATATATATACACAATGTCTCTATGCATATATATGTATATGAAGGGCAATATTCAATCTTAAATATTAAAAGCCCCCCAGCAAGACTTTCTTGGGGATTGTGTGGTGTGGCTGTTGATAGACTCCACGAATTTCAGGGTTAAATGAGATCTCAATTTATCCAATATATCCAATATATCCAATTATCTCAATTTATCTTATTGTGTGACTTCCTCTATAAATCATAAATCTAGCAACCAGCCAACTAGACCCTGTTTTATCCATCCACCCATCTAGTGATGAGAGGCTCTCCTCCTCCTGAGATAGCCCATTCTTTGAATGATTCTTTAATTGATTTTCTTTGTCTTAAACCCACATCAGTATCTCCCCCCAGTCACTTCTATAAGGAAGTCATTCCCAACTGCCTCCCTGGTCAAATTCCTCTATCGTGTGCTTTCTATGACCTTTGCCTCTTCTGGGTAAAATGTTTCACTTTCATTTGTGTGGATGTTTTGTTAGTTACTCTTCCTGCATTAGACTGCAAACTTCAAAGGGACAGGGATTAAGGGTATTTTTATTCACTTTGTGTACCAAATATCCAGCATGTAGCAGGGTCCCAATAAATATTTTTCAAATGAATGAATTTGTTCTAATTTTTCCCTTTATAGTTATATAGAATAAGTACAGCCCTTTGAAATACTGTATTCCTCTTAGGGAAGTCTGGGTGCTCAGTCAGTTAAGCCTCTGACTCTTGGTTTGGGCTCAGGTCATGATCTCATGATCTGTGAGTTTAAACCCCAAGCAGGCTCTGCGCAGATAGTACAGATTCTCTCTCTCTCTGTCTTGGGATTCTCTCTCTCTGTCTCTCTCTGTCTCGGGATTCTCTCTCTCTGTCTCTCTCTGTCTCTCTCTGCCCCTCCCCTGACCACTCTCTATCTCTCTCTTTCTCAAAAATAAATAAACATTTAAGAAAAATACCATATTCCTCTTAAATCTTATTTTTCTGACAGTAAACATCTAAGCCTTCCCAATAATTCCTTCCACTGCATAGATTTTGATTTGTTTGCTATTATGATCATTTTCCTTTGAACGGGTTCCAGTGGGGCACTCAAAACTGACCAACAGTCCAGAATGCACCTTGACCAGTTTGGAGTGGGAGTGGGACCATCATGTCACCATTGTTATGCTTCTAGCATTTAATAACAGCATTGCATGATTTATATGATGCATTAAAAATATTTTGCCTCCTTTTATATTTCCAAGTCCTTACTGAATCCCTGATAGTTAACGCTATCAGTATTTGATTTATCCAAATTCACTGTATTCCCAGTTTCCTTGCACATAATACTGGTTTAAATAGATGTCTACTTACTGTAATTTTTTTTTAATATTAAAAGCCTGTGTGTGTGATCCCCATGTAGCACAACTGAACATAAATACATGCTTCATCCAGCAACCTTAAAAATCAGAGGGTTCCTTTATATTGCTGGGCAAACTCCTTCCCAAATGATTTAAATCTCCTCCACTTTGTCCTAACATCAACACAGTACTTCCGTCGGTTAAGAGTTGATCTCTGCATAGTATATTCTTTTAGGAGCTCATTTTCGATATATTTTTGGTTACTAAATGCCTACCAACCTTCCCTTTCTGCTCTATCCTTTATTTTGGAGAGTGTTCCAGGAGACAGTGGCAGTTCATCAGTTTCCATGCCCTGCTAAATGCCACTCCCCACTCCAGCAAAGGTGCCCCTCTGTGGGATTTGCAGTGGTAACTGAACGTCTGGATTAGGCATCTGCTCTCATGAATTCCTTCTTTGGAATACATTCAGCAACTGTCTAACCCCATCTCTCTCACGAACAACATAGGTCTGGAACATCGTGCTATTATTAATTAAATACATAAGGAGCTGGGGACCTGCCAAGAGATTCCAGACTATCACAGGCTCTGGCAAATAGCTGACCCAGGAAAGACTGCTGACCAATCCTTACCCTTCTAGGGTATAGATCCATCTGATTTCCATTCATGGAGGGAGGACAGAAGGCACTGAATTATAGGTTTCTTCTCTGCCCTTATCTTTTTAAAAAAAAATGTATTTATTTTTGGGAAAACACAAGCAGGGGAAGGGTAGAGAGAAGGGGACAGAGGATCTGGAGTGGGCTCTGTGGTGACAGGCTGACAGCAGAGAGCCCGATGTGGGGCTTGAACTCATGAATGTGAGATCATGACCTGAGCCGAAGTCCGACGCTCGACTGACTGAGATGCCCAGGGCCCCCCCCCCCCCCCCCGCCCGCCCCTTCCCTTATAATATGTCATGGGCATCATGGCTGTGGGCGTAAATATGCACAGAGACACGGAAAATCCTAAATGCTGTAGGATATTTTTTGTTCAATTTCAGACTACAGACACAAGTTCCGTGCCCACGTGTCATTTTTCTATCTTCTTTCTGGGCGTCTCAGGATGCTTCTACAATGTCTGCAGCATGTCTGTTCCATACACTTTCAAACATCTGTTTCCCAAGGTTTAGATCCAGGACTTTCATTGGACATTTCCAACTGGATTTTGAAATAGTTCCTCGAACTGAACTTATCCAAAGTTAAAGGCATAACCTCTTTTCCAAATTCTTTCAAAATTCCATCTTCCTGTTAATACTAACACCAGTTACCTAGTTCTCCTGACTCCGTATCTCAGTCGTACTCGCCACTTGTGTTCATCCTCAGATGTCCCCACAGCCCGGATACTGTAGGGTTGAAATGCCTCTTGTTTCCTCCTGAAACTTCCACCCACTGCTTACCCCCTAGACTAGAAGACCCACAAAGGCAGGAAGTGTTGTTTTGTTGTTGTTCATGGCTGTATTCCTGCCATATGAAACTGTGCCTGGGGCGTTCAAAAATGTTTAAGTGATTTAGAAACTCCACAAATTTCCATATCGTGTTATTTACTGAAGGCCAAAGAACTCCCTAGAAAGCTTGGTATTCAAGGCATTCCAGGATTTAGCCCGATTCTGTTACTCAAAATCAAAGAAGTTCCCCCAAATGCCAAGTCTAAGGATGAATAAAATTACTGAACAATTTGCTCCACTTGAAGGCAACTAAGATTTTTTTTTTTTCTGTTCAACAAAGAAGTCTGCCATGAAAGGCAGTAATTTTACTAGTCCTTTGCCCAGCTAGAGTGAGGAGCATAAAAAAGGAAATGAGAAAAATACCATGATATCATTTGGACCCATTTATAGAGAGGGTACATTTTTAATGTGGGACTAGTCCAAGTTGTAGTAAACTTGCAAAATTCTTTACACGGTGTCGGACTAGTGGAAATCCTATGATTTGGAATTGTTGAATGGGTCAAGCTTACTTAGCATTCAATAAGAAGAAATTATGACCGGTTCTGAGGTTGACTCATTGGCATACGATTTGGTTCCATGAGTATTTATCTAAGTGATCCCCGGGCATTCTTCTTCTTAGAAGAGACGACCTCTTCAAAACTGCTCTTTTGGGAGGGATATGACGTAGACTGATGAGAACGGAAGGGAAAATAGAAAAGGGTAAGAAAAACGTGCTGTGTAAAGGGGGGTACTTTGTGGACACAGCTGTCACCTCATTAGTGGAGTTTTTGAATAGCACGAAGCAGCAAGAGCCAATGAGGCCATTTCTCCCAGAAAGCTGGTTCCACAAACGGGCAGAGAAAGCAGCTGCCCATTTACTCTTGGTCAGGGGCATCAGGAAGGACTCTGTTCCACAAAGTGTCAGCCTAGTGGGTGGCTGGCATGGTAGATTTACAATACCGTCATCTGGCTTGAAGTTTGATTTCCTATCTCTGCGGAATTATCCCTGCATTAGGATCGATCCCCTCTGTGATCAATGACACTCCCAGGAGGCCTCTGTTCGCAGTTTCTTCTTCAGAGATGAGAAACTTGAGGAGCACCCTGGTCTGTAGGAGCATATATAGAGCACACCCAAGTCGGGGAAATGGTAAAATGAGAAGGTGACAAGCTTCACGGGTTTTTTTTAAATTTTATTTATTTATTTATTTATTTATTTATTTATTTATTTATTTTTAATTTTTTTTAATGTTTATTTTTGGGACAGAGAGAGACAGAGCATGAACGGGGGAGGGGCAGAGAGAGAGGGAGACACAGAATCGGTAGCAGGCTCCAGGCTCTGAACCATCAGCCCAGAGCCCGACGTGGGGCTTGAACTCACAGACCGCGAGATCGTGACCTGAGCCGAAGTCAGACGCTCAACCGACTGAGCCACCCAGGCGCCCCAAGCTTCATGGCTTTGACAAGGGCCACTTGATTTGGTCTGGCAGTTTTTAACCATCTCGGGTAGGGGGAAAGGGCATGGATCTCTTTAAGAAACTCATGAAAACTGTGAACCTTCTCCCTGGAAAAATGCACAAAGATACACATAAAATTTTGCTTACAATGGCAATGGGTTCAGAGGTGAGCTTAATTCGCTTCCTTTTTACTGGGCTTGTGGGTGGATGGATGGATGGGGTTTCTCCTGGGTCATTCTTCCTTGCGCTTAGAACTGTGGTGTTACGTCCACTGCTCCCTTTCATTCTCAAAACTGTGCCTATTTGGATGATAAATTATGTGGTGACCTTCTTTGGAGCTTATGGGTCCTCTAACCCCACACAAACCTTCTGGGGCTGTGTGGGCCCACCTCAGGACCTCTGTCTCTTCAGCATGCTAGCCACTGCCACAGTGCCTTTGCTCGGATGGTCCTTTTATCAGTAATGCCCCTCGAATTCCCACCTCTCCAAATCCCACTGCCTCCATAGCAGACCCGCATGAAGGCAAACTCCTGAAAAACACTTGCCTCAGTCACTTTTGTCTCTTCTCTACCCGCATATTCTTTTTCTGAATTCCCCCCTCATCTGGTCATTCATTTGTTTATTCAAACATGGTATGGCTTTATATGGTTGATTCATCATTGCATGGGTCAATTTTATTTCTACAGTTATATAACGGCAGTGTGATGAAGGTGTCGTTTATCAACTGTACAAACTTGTACAAATTACATAACCTCTCTGAAACTTGGTTTCCCCATTTGTGAATTAGGTGCAATACCTATCTTGTTGGATTGTTGAGGGCATGAATGATAGGAAAAAAGTTCCGTACCTGTCATAGCAAGAATTCGTATTATTGATGGTCAGTTTCATTCATATTGCCCTCCTTCCTTATCCCGCAGGGGTCCTATCATAATGCTGAGTACTAGTTAGTGAATAGTAACTAGCCAGACACAGGAAGAGCTGAAGATGTTGACTGTGGTCACTGATGAAACATCAGCATGGCTTTTGGCCCAGTGGCTAGAAAACCAAAGATGTTCCCAGAGATGAGATATTTGTAGTGATTATTGGTGATGATCATTTTTTTTTTCCTTTAAAAAAAGTTGACAACTGATTTTTTACCTACCTTTTGTTGTTTACATTATACAGTACATCTCAAGGAAGATTCACATTGTCACGATAGGGTAGGATGTTCTCATTCAACTACAGAAAAGCGTATGCTTTCTGATCTTAGGAATTTCATGGTTACCTTGAGTCTCTTCTTCCTTCATATTTCATTTAAGCATCCCACGGCCCGAGCAAGTTCACACACTCCATCTGCCAGTTGTACAAATCATTCTCTTACAGTCTCTGCCTTCCTCTACTCTGGCAACACTTTTCGTAACTCTTGGCAAAGTCAAGTTTCTCTTTGATTTTGCCTAAGAGGAACTCAGAGGCCTCCTTCTTTCCTTTCCCTCCCTCCCTCCCTTTATTTTTTCTATAGGAGAACATAATCTCTAAATGTTCCATTCATTCCTCGTTTGTTTTCTCCCCTTGCTGTGTTCTGCTAGCGAGGAAGTCCTTGTTTTAACTTCGGTGCCCTTCCCTCTACAGCTCGCTGACAGGTGACAGTCTACTATGAGGCATGCATGGAGCTCGAATCTCAGCTTTGTAACGATATTTATTTTCTTTTTTTTTTTTGTAACGATATTTAGACCTTGGGGGAAGAAAGGAGAAAGACCCAGTGAGGTTTTTTTTTAGGGAGAGTGAGAGAGAGCACATGGTGGGAGAGGGGCAGAGGGAGAGAGGGGGAGAAGGGGAAGAGAGACAGAGAGAATCTTAAGCCGACTCCACACTCAGCTGGGAGTCGGACTTGGGGCTTAATCCTGAACCGAAATCAAAAGTTGGACGTTTAACCTACTGAGCCAGCCAGATGCCCCAAAGACACTGTGTTTTTATGTTAGTGTGGTTTCAACACAAACTCAATTACCATTTATTAGAAACATCGATTTCCCAAGTTCAAGTTGATGCAAGTGATCGGTGCTCTGGAGAAAGGTGTGTTTGTTCAACTCCCCCATGTCCTGCAAGGAACCTCGAACATTGCCAACCCAGACAGCGTTTCACACCTAGCACGCCATGTGTGTTGGTTGCACACGGGAGCGCGTGTGCCTTCTGTGCCCTCCTGAAGTTTCCTGTGGGCTCTTGGGAGAGCTGGAACTTTGTCACGCTCAGTTCAGAGTATTCAGAAACAATTTGACTCCAGCTTTACGTCGATTATTTGTCTGTCTTTTAATCATTTTGGTGGCAGCTTGTCTTTTCAGTGACACCTTCAAATAAAGGCCATTTTGCTTCTTCCTTTGCAATTCTGATAACTTTTCTTCCTTCCACCTTCCCTCCTTCCCTCTCCCTCCTCGCTCCTCTCTCTTTTTGTCTCTCTCTGTGTCTTTCTCTCATTCTTTCTACCTGATTGCTCTAGCTAGGATTTCTAGTAAGAGTGGTCACCCTTGTCTTGTTTCTGATGTTACAGAAAAAGCTTTCAACCTTTCACTTTTGAGGAGAATGTTAGATGTGAGCTGTCATATGGCCTTTATTATGTTGAGATATGTTCCTTTAATGCCTAATTTGCTAAGAGTTTTTATTATAAATGGATGTTGAATTTTGTCAGGTGCTCTTTCTTGTGTCTACTGAGATTATTATTTGCTTTCTTTTCTTTATTCATATAAAGTATCACAATGATTAATTGGAACCCTCCTTGCATCCCAGGGATAAATCATACTTGATCATGGTGAATGATCCTTTTAATGTGCTGCTGAATTTGGATTGCTAGTATTTTATTGAGAAATTTTTACCCATATTTATCAGAAATAAGGGCCTACAGTTTTCTTTTCCAGGAGTGACCTTTTCTGGTCTTGATTTCAGGCTAATACTGGCTTCATAAAATGAATTTGGGAATGTTCCTTCCTCTTTGATTTTTTGGAAGAGTTTAAGATTGGTGGCAGTTCTTGAAATGCTTGGGGGAAAGTCACCTGTGAAGCCGTCTGCTCCTGGGTTTTTCTTTGTTTAGAGATTTTTGATACAATGTCCTTATGAGTAATTGATCTGCTCAGATCTTCTGTTTCTTTCTGATTCTGTCTTGGCAAGCTGTATGTTTCTAAGAACTTTTCTGCCTCTAGGTTATCCAGTTTGCTAGTGTGTGGTTGTTCGAGGTAGCCTTTTATGATCCTTTGAATTTCTGTGGGGTCAGTTGTAATATCTCTTTTCTATTTGTGATTTATTGATTTGCGTTTTTACATTTTTTCCCCTTGGTTAGTATGAGGGTTTGTTACTTTTAAAACATCTTTTCAAGGAACAAATTCCGTGGTTAATTTTTTCCATTGTTTTTCTGTTCTCCATTTCATTTATTTCTGCTCTGATCTTTATTATTTCCTTTCCTCTGCTAACTTTGGGCTTATTTTGTTTTTATTTTTCTAGTCCTTTAAGGCATAGAGTGAGGTTGTTTATTTGCTTCTTTTTTATGTCTATTTATTTATTTTTGAGAGAGAGAGAGAGTGTGAGCAAGAGGGGGAAGGTGCAGAGAGAGAAAGAGAGAGAGAAAATCTCAAGCAGGCTCCACACTATCAGTGCAGAGCCCGGTGCAGGGCTCAATCCCATGAACTGTGAGATTGTGACCTGAGCCGAAATCAAGTCCAGGGCTTAACCAACAGAGCCACACAAGTGCCCCTATTTGCTACTTAATATAGGCATTTATTGCTATGAACTTCCCTCTTAGAACAGCTTTTGCTGCATCCCATAAGTTCTGGTGTTCTGCTGTTCTGTTCCATCTTCATTTGTCTCAAGAAACTTTTTTATATCCCCTTTAATTTCTTTGGCCCATTGGTTGTTCAGAAGAGTGTTGTTTAATTTCTATGTGTTGGTGTGAATTTTACAGTTTTGCTCACATTGATTTCTATTTTCATGCCATTGTGGTCAGAGAAGATACTTGGTACAATTTCTTTCTTCTTGGATTTACTAGGACTTGCTTCATGGCCTAACACAGTGTCTATCCTGAAAAATGTTCCATGTGCACTTGAGAAGAATGTTCTACATATCTGTTAGATCCCTTTGGTCTATAGCATTGTTCAAGTCACTGTTTCCTTATTGATTCTCTGTCTGGATGATCTCTTCATTGCTGAGAGTATGGGGTATTAAAGTCCCCAACTATGTATTATTGGTTATTTCTTCTCTTGCTTCTATTACTTTTTGCTTTATATATTTAGGTGTGCTAGGTAGAGTGCATGAATATTTACAATGATTGTATCTGCCCGATATATTGACCCCTCTATCATTATATAATGGCCTTCTGTGTCTCTTTTTAACATTTTTAGTTTTGAGTATTTTGTCTGATATAAGTATAGTTACTCCTGTTTTTTGTTTTGGTTACCATTTGCTTGAAATGTCTATTTCCATCTCAGTGTATGTATGTCTTTAAGGCTAAAGGGAGACTTGTAAATAGTATATTATTGGATCTGGCTTTTTTTTTTTAATCTCTTCAGCCATTCTATGTATTTTGATTAGAAAATTTTAGATACAATTTTCTCCTTTCTAATAATACCAAAGGGCATTTATGAGTACTTAGCATTTTCAGAAACGCTATCAAAGTTACTTGAATTAACTTACCTGTATTAACTCTTTTTTTAATGTTTATTTATTTTTGAGAGAGCACAAGCAGGGGAGGGGCAGAGAGAGAGGGGGACAGAAGATCCAAAGCAGGCTCTGTGCTGACAGCAGAGAGTCTGATGTGGGGCCCAAACTCATGAACCATGAGATCATGACCTGAGCTGAAGTTGGACGCTCAACTGAGTGAGCCACTCAGGTGCCCTGTTTTAGCTCTTTTAATCCTACAGCAACCCTATGGGGGAGGTACTACTTGTGTCTATTATGTACTGAAGGAAACTGAGTCACAGGGAGGTAGCCATCTTGCCCAAATTAGTGACAAGACTGGGACTTGCATCTGATTAGTGTGGCTTCGGAGCCTGTTCTTCATCATCTCATAATCCACCTCCTGTCTCACTTCTTCATCTTCTCTCTCATCCGCTACTTATAACTCCTTCTATGGACATCCTACCTGTACCTTGCCTTTGGTTTACCTTACCCAGCAGTATTCCACATCCAGTGGAATGAATCTGCCCAGCCCCTTCAGCCCTTAGGTGCCTGGAAGTGATCTGAGTTGGTATTCAACAATAATGGAGCTAAGAACACATGGGAGGAAATTGGGGGTAAGATAATTGAAGGAAGGACTTTGGGAGAGAAGGCATTATTCAGTTACTTGTCCCTCAACAATGTCATTGAACTTTCACGGTGAATAAATCTTGTCCTGACCAGATGCTGGAGGGGGATACAAAATGAATCACGAGGTCCCAGCCTGCTGGGAGCATAGGAACCATGAGGCATAGAGAGTTATGTTTTGCAATGGTAAGGGTTGAAGGTGCTTAGAGGAGACAGATCAGTTGTACTTAGTAGAAGACACTGGGGACTGTCCAGGGGAGTTGGAGTTTGAATCAAACATATTGCCATGTGTCTGCAACCTTCCACTTCTCAGTGATGTCTAGGCAAGGAAGCAGTTCTTTTTCTCATTGTCCTTACAACACTACCGTGGACAGCCCAGTGCTGCACAGAGCACCCTTCTCCAAATGTGGCCAGTGACACCCCAACTTGAGAAGATGTCCAAAGACATTAGGACGAAAGCTTCTAAACTGAGGCATTAAAAAAAAAAAAAAAAAAAAAAAGCAGAATAACATTATAAGTGAGTGCCATTTGAGTCAGACTCTGAAACTTTTGTAAAAGTTGAGGACAAATTTTATATAACATTTTTTCATTTTTCCTGACAATTACCAAGAACATGGTATTTGTCATTATAATCTAAAAGATTATGAATATGAGGTTAGTCACAATTTTGAGGGCACTTAAAAAATAATACTTAACACTGGGAGGCAAAAAAGGTCACTGAGAAAAATACAATTAAAGTTGAAAAGGGAGCTTATCTGGTCTGATTTTCAAAAGCACTATTGAGAATTTTGAATACCTCTTAAAAATTTTTTCTAATTCTGGGAAACTTTGCCTTTTTAATTCACTTCCCTCATTAAAAAAAAAAAAAAAAAAAACAAAAAACGTATTTTGGTTGTTCTGAGCAATGGTTGTTTTAGAAGACTTGAAACACCTCATCCAATGATCTGATCAAGTTTCTGAGGGGCTTTGAGATGACTCAAGGCTGGTAATGCTGGTTGTGACTTATTGGATTTTCCCCTTTTTATACTTATGGGTAACTCCATAGCATTGAAATGCGATTTTGACCTGGTCTCAAGGTCATGCCTGGAGGGAGCTGCTCTTCCTTGGCTTGCCTTTATTTCCATCTCATAATCTTGTTTGGGTTGTGATTTCGAGTGTAATCCCATTTTGGCAACTCTGCTTTCTGTTCACACCTCTAGAAAGCGGAGCAAATGGCTTATCCCTTCTTGGCCTTTGTCTCAGCTCTAAAATTTTCTTTCAGAAAAGGGGGATATTCAGTCCGGCTTAGTAATTTGGTTCTTTTCACACAGCCCAGTAGGGCAGTATTTGAGGGTTTATGAGCGTCCTGGTATCAGAGCCATGGAAATGCGACCTACTTTGCAAGAGCACAAGCTGCCATACCATGGACAGAGCTCACCACATTATATTTAAAAATTAGAAAGATGTTTCCGTTGGGAACAATTATTGTACAGAAAATTGAAGACAGTTATAAATTATCAAAAGCTTTCCATTTCGATGACCTTTGTGACATTTTTGACATGTTCACCAGTGGTTAGAACTTTTTATCTTTCACTTGCCTTTAGAAAGTACAACAGGAATGCCATGGTCACCAGGATTCAGGTGACTGTTGATACACAGCAATCATAAATACCTTTTCTTGATTTTATAAGTGTAGTATTTATTGAACTTTACTATATTTCCTTTCTTATTCTTTCCTTCTTTCTATTTTCTTTCTTTCTTTTCTTTCTTTCTTTCTTTCTTTCTTTCTTTCTTTCTTTCTTTCTTTCTTTTTCTTTCTTTCTTTCTTCCCTCCCTTCTTCCTTTCTTCCTTCCTTCCTTTCTTTCTTTTTCTTTCTTTCTTTCTTTCTTCTTTCTTTCTTTCTTTCTTTCTTTCTTTCTTTCTTTCTTTCTTTCTCTCTTCTCTTTTATTCTCTTTTATCCTACTTTGTTGTGGTGAAATGGTTACTAAAATAAGAAACAGGAGTCTATAAAACTAATTGGGCCTTTTGCCCTTTTGCCTCAGGTCAACAAGCAACATCATTGAGTAGTTTCTTAATAGAAGCAAACTGAAATAGTAGACTGGAATTACATGATAATAAAAATGATGAGTTTTCTTAGCAAGATATTTAAGAAGAAAATAAACTAGAGGTAGGCAGATTTGGTACTAGGAATACCTGAAAACTTGTAGGGTAGGAAGCAACCTGTGACCAATATTATTAATGTGGCTTGTCCTTCTGAAAGTCATTGATGACTTTTTCTGTCTCCCTAAATATTAATGAGAAAGACAAGGCATTGGTTACACAGATATTTGTGTAAGTCATGTCAAAGACTGAAGAAAGAACGAAAGCTAAATATTGGAGCGACCCAAGTTTGGGGAAGAAAAGCTAATAAAGCAGAGTGTGCTACAGAATGCATTCCTCTGAGTGCTGTGTTACGTGCACTGACAAAAATGGATGTGGTATCCTGAGGAAAGGATTTGTTTGTCACAAGAAAAATGGCCAGACCAAAGAGAGAGAGAGAGAGAGAGAGAGAGAGAGAGAGAGAGAGAGAGATGGCTTTTTGTTTATTCATTCCCCACCCACCATCCCCCTCAGAGAAGTTAGTGTAACGGACTTGGATTGCAAAAGTAGAGAAGGTCTATCTAGAAGGAAATTTTCCAATGTTTTCACCACAGGTTGTTGGGAAAAGAGACCTTAAGAATGTGTTTTTTGGGGTGCCTGGGTGGCTTAGTCGGTTAAGCGTGCAACTTCAGCTCATGGTTCAGTTCATGAGTCTGAGCCCCAGAACCCCCTTCGGATCCTCTGTCTCCCTCTCTCTCTCTGCCCCTCCCCTACTTGTGCATTCTCTCTCGCTCTCTCTCAAAAATAAATAAACATTAAAAAAAATGTGTTTTTAATTTTTCTCTAAATCTATTCAACACAGATGATGCTGCATTCCCATCATGACTCTGAGATCTCCTATAGTCCTCCCCCGCAGGCTCCGTCGGTGTAGACGGTGGGCAGGGATTTGGTCCACACTGCAGCTCCTCTGGAGTAGCCCTGTGCCTGGGGACTGAATGCCTGGGCTCCTCTTCCTCCATTCTTTCTCTTCCTTCTTTTTCTTTTAACAAATATTTCTGGGCATCTTATAACTGCTGCACACTTTTAAATGTTAGGTAAGCAAGTGTAGCTGATGGCTTCTAAAAGCTTCTAGTCCAGAAGGGGTCAAGACGAAGGAGTAAAGGAGCAGTTAAGGTGCAGCATGGTAAGGGCAGGATACTAAGATGGGGAAAGAAGAGGAGAGAGCATGGTGGGGACCGGCCAAAGGGGAGCCTACAGCAGGGCCACCCCTGGTGGCGGACTCAGGCAAAGGCTCAGAAATGGAGTGCCGACACCAGGCTGGCTCAGTTTGTGAGGCACAGGATGCTTCAGGTCTGAGCCATCAGTGATGAGGTAGGGAGTTCATCCAGTGTGTAGGGAGGGAAGGAGGATCATAGGGGACATCTAGCTTCGGGTGACAGGAAAGACATCACAGTTACCTAGTTAAACCAGAAAGTGTTACTTTAGCAAACTTAAGAGAAACTGTGAAGGTTAGCCAGTCTTTAGCGTGAGAGACAGGCAAACAGGGGGAGAAGACTGAGCAGACACATGGAAATGCTTTGTATTGTTTTAACCATAAGAACGCATTGCCCTATGAAGGGCATTTCTTTCCTCTCAAGTCCCCGACCCCTACCCCCTTCTCCTTAGTTCAGGACGACGGATGGACCTTGTTGTGCCTGACTTTGGAATTTCCACATCAGTGTGGATTCCTCTTGTATATATACGATTCAATTTGATTTTCTCCTGTTAATCTAGCTCACATGAACTGATTCTTAGTCCAGCTAGAAGGGCCTTGGAGGGGACCGGGATTCTTGCTCCCCAACACTTGCTTATCAAACCTACCACTTACCAACCTGGAGAGGTCTGCCTCTTTTTCAGTCTCTCCCTGCCCTGTGTGTACAGGGACCAGTTTGTGAACAAACAGAATCATAGCTTCCAGGTGACTCGTTTTGCGACTGTCTAGCTTTCATCATCCAGGTAAATGGTAGTAACCACCAAGCCTCAGAGTTCCTCACTAAAACTGAGGGGAGCTGGCAAGGTGAACCATTAGCTTCCAGCTAAAACAATAACTATAATACCCATGCTTTTCTGAGTTTGGGCAAGGCATTGTCAACACACTTTCTCCTCTCCAAATCTAATAACCTAAGGGGACAAGAAATTCTAAGAACTTTCTTTTTTCAATGTTTATTTATTTCAGAGAGAGAGAGAACGTGAGCAGGGGAAGGGCAGAGAGAGGGAGACACAGACTCTGAAGCAGGCTCCAGGCTCTGAGCTGTCAGCACAGAGCCTGACTGACACAGGGCTTGAACCCATGAACCGTGAGATCCTGACCTGAGCCGAAGTCGGACGCTTAACCAACTGAGCCACCCAGTTGCCCCTAAGAACTTTCTTGAACTGAAGTGCATGTAGAGGATGTGGAGGCTCTGTTTGCCCCTTAGTGATGAAGCCCATTTACGAAGTGCCATACATGGCAGGGACAGGGAGCCTTAACCTGTTTGTACCCAGAATTGCTAGACAACAGGGAGCTTTCGGGGACCAGCGGGGAAACCAGCATTCGGGAGCCCATGGTAGGAAGAGATTACCAAAAATAACGTCATGCCTGTGGGCAAGATGCTTGATGGTTGATTTACTCTCTAGATGGGTCTATAAATAAGTGAGAAGAGAGAACTAATGTGCATAGATGGGTCTTACTGATTAGAGGTTGATGGACGATCTACTCACAGGGCACCTTGATGAAGGTGCTTGCGGCTTGGTGCTTGCTTCCTGAATTTATGTCGTGATTCCTGTTTCTTAATTCTGTTCTTACTGATGGAGATGATTACACGAATCAATAGATAAACGTCGTTTATTTATCTCCTTTTTCACATGTTGGAGAAAACATCCTTTATCAGTCCTAGCCTCCCGACGTTTGGTGCACAAACTGTGGTGACTTTAGTGTTGTCTGACCCTGGCCCCAGGGAACAGAGTGACCGTGAGCCTTTCCTGGGGTATTTTCTAGGGCAAGGGCCCTGGATCCCTGGCTGAGATGTGAAGGGATGGGGTTGAGTGTAACACATTCAAACGATGTGCTCAGGCTGTGGGTAGCTTTCTTCCCAAACATGTAACGTTTCTGTGTGTCCTTTCTGAAAAAAGCTCATTGGTTTTCCCCAGGGCTGGTGGCAAAGCAAAAGTTAAAAACGGCTCTGTCGTCCTCAGGCCCTCCAGCTGCCAGCAATTAGTCTCCCCCAGGAAGCACCTGCTGACTTAATAACTCGATACAGGGAGCAGCGGTCTTTCTGGTAGGTAGGATGCTAACCCAGGTGCTCGGGAGCCCCATTTTGAGCCCCAGTGGCTCCCGCACAGTGTCAAAGCTGCAGACAGCTCTGCCCACGGACACACACCTCACTTTGGAGCTAAGCCCGAATTCTGTATTTCCAGTCAGATCCCAGCTAAAAGGACAGCTGGAGACAACTGAAAATAGGCCGTGTGGTCAACAGAGGAAAGATGCTTTGCTGGCCTCTGGACCTGTTTCTCATCTTCATAAACTGTAAACGAGTATTTCTGACCTTGGGCTATAATCAAGCCAGCACTGCCGTGTAGACACCAGGTTTTCCAAAACCCCTAGGATGCCTCTCCTCACCAGGGTACAGGGGTGCTGATGATGCCCGAAGAAATGTTACGATCTCTGATATTGAATAGAAATGTACGGGATGAAGTTCTGAAATTTTTACCCAACGTGTTTTCCCCTGCTCAGTCATTTGTTCTGTTTCCTGCCTGCACATCTGGTCTATGGAGGCTAGGACTCAGGGTTAAGGTTTATTAACCAGGGAAGGAAGGGTTGATGATGAGGTCTGCCTTTGACTCTCATCTCTCGGATTTCAAATTAGACTTTGAAAATTCCCTCGTGAGATAATAGTATTCATTTCAGTAAATGAAAAGGTTTTTGGTTTTGGTTTTTTTTTCCCCCAGAACTCCCAAAGCCAGCTTTACAAAAGAACCATGAAAGCATTCCAGCTGAGAAATTAAGAAGAAATGCTGGGATTAGAATAACACAATTTTGCAGTGTCTAATACGTTAACAGATCTAAATAATGACCGTCACTGGCTGCTAAGTTCATACAAAGAGAGATGATCAGATATGATGTCCCTCCTGAGGGAAGAAACCTCCACCACTTACGATGTGTTTTTGGGGAAAAGGGAACAAGACAAAACAACTGAATTTGATAGAGCCTGTAGGTCCAACTTCCAATTTACAGGAAAATAGGAGAGAGGATCAAGTTCAACTATACTTGGGGGACACAATCACAAACCCAGACTGTGGGACAATGAAATCCACAAGCAAAAAAGACAGATGGGGAGAGAAATTTTAGATAAAAGGGACTTTACAGGCATGGCTGATTGCAAAAAGAAGCTATTCGATTCTAATTCTAAACAAACTATTAAAATATATTTATGAGGAAAATTAGGTGTTCCAAGAATGGATATTTGATATTAAGAAGTAATAGTGACTTTTGGTTTTTGGTGTGCTAGTTATATTGTGGTTATGTTAAAAATAAGTTATCTTTTTAAGAAATATAAATGGAAATTTAACAGATAAAATGCATATGGGAAACATTACAGGTAGTTGTAGTATGCATGGGATTTGCTTCAAAATAATATAAAATATAAACAATACATATAAATATATATATAAATAATATATATAACTGTATATAAGTATAAATAAAATAATATGGGAAAGGGAAAGTGGATGGGTGTGTAGTTGAACCAAAATTGGCTATGGGTTAACTATTACAGTCGGGTGATATAGGGATTTGGTTATTATACTATTCTGTTTACTTTTGTATATCCTTGAGATTCTTCATAACAAAAAAATCTTAAAATTTTTTTTTGACATTTATTCATTTTTGAGAGACAGAGAGTGACAGAGTGTGAGTGGGGGAGGGTCAGAAAGAGAGAGGGAGACACAGAATCCGAAGCAGGCTCCAGGCTCTGAGCTGTCAGCACACAGCCTGAAGTGGGGCTTGGACCCATGGACCGCGAGATCATGACCTGATCCAAAGTCGGACACTCAACCGACTGAGCCACCCAGGTATCCCTTCATAACAAAAAACCCCAAGAAAAGAAATCAGTGATAAAATAAAACGTATACTGATTACATGTATTATAATGATGAAGCAGTTTTCCATCCTAATGTTCGAGAAGAATCCCTATTTCAGGCTCCTTCGTGGGCTGTCACAATTAGACACTTGATGTTCTTTTGCTTGAAAGTGTATTACTCATTCCAAAATGTTAGAAGCTTTTGTTCATTTAAAAGATACATCAGGGTCATCCCCAAACTGCTCATTAGCATCTCCTTAGAGTACATGAGGGTTGTTATGCCTCTGTGAAGGGACTCAGTAAACTAGACCGTTTTCTTGTACAGAAAATGAGAATTCTAAAACTCGATACCGGCACCAACAGCCCCAGCCCACCCTCTAGGGCAGATCACGCTATCCTGATTTGGCCTGGATTGCTTGTACCTATCAAAGAATAAGCAATCCATGTATTTAAAATGGCCTTATCAAACAGCACAAAGAAATATCTGCAACCTTGAAAACAAAGGGTAAAATTAAGTACCTGTGATGACAATTGGGTGATATGTTCAGCTATTAAAGTAAATTGTTATTCATGTTCGCTGAGTTACACCAAGATAGACTACCTAGAGCTTTCTTTATTTAGCACACCCAAGAATGTGTGCTAACGCCAATTAAAGGACTTGCTATTTAGTTTATTTAACATTTGATTATTAGAAATTATCAAAACAATAATTTGCTGATTTGCTCACACCATGCTTTCAGAATTTTTAAGTACTTGAATTTAAAGTGACTTCCTTGGGGGGGGGGGGATGCCTGGGTGTCTCAGTGGGTTGGGCGTCCAACTTTGGTTCAGGTTATGATCTCGCAGTCCGTGAGGTTGGGTCCCACAACGCGCTCTGTGCTGACAGCTCAGAGCCTGGAGCCTGCTTTGGATTCTGTGTCTCCTTCTCTCTCTGCCCCTCCCCTGCTCGGTCTCTCTCTCTCTCTCTCTCTCTCTCTCTCTCTCTCTCTCTCTCAAAAATAAATAAACATTAAGAAAATAAAGTGACTTCCTTGGGGTAAATTCTAGCCACAATAGACAGAATAAGTTTAAAAAGAATTCTCCACCGAGTTTCTTCCCCCATAGAGGTCTTTTAAAGATTTTCGAAGCATATGATGAAAGGTGTTGTGGCTGACAATGTGCTCGTTATTTATAATAGGTTGGCGGTTTGCCTTTGCTGTTCCTAAGGCGAGAGACTGGTTGTCCTTCGACGGGCTTTAATGATAGTATCTGATAGTCGTTCTTTTGGAAAGTTAGTACAGCTCTGAGTCTATGATGATCCTGCCATTTTTTCTGGGACAACCATGATATTGCTTGCAGGCTATTATGTATCAATCCAAATTAGATAGCATTTTGTGAAGTCCTTTCTTCGTGCTCCATCTCAGGTGGGCCCGGTGGGGGCAACATACGCATGGTTCCTGTCCTCTCTCTGCTCATGTGAGGCTACATGTGTGAGCGCGAACAACAGCACTTGATCCCGTGCACTGACTACACGATAGCTACTGTGAGAGGTCGGAAAGAGGAGACATCTGGGCACTCCGAGGTCTGGAGGGAGGACGTCATGAAGGAGGCAGGATTTGGGCTGGGCTTGAGGGGATATCGCCAAAGAGAGGACAAGAGAGGGCATTTCGAGCACTGAGGGCAAGGAGCAGGATATGTTTTTTGACAGCTGTAGTTTTTGGAGCCACATTTCCCCAGGTTCCACCAGCCTGGAGGTACCAATGAGGTCTCCGTCATCTCAGTAATCTAAATTTTGCTAGTTTGTCCCCCGTCCTGCAAACACAGGTCCTCGGCTCATCCGGTTTTCTGGGAATCCTCGGCCCTTCCACACATACACAGGAGCGAGTCTCATTAAAGTCTCCTTCCAGTCCTCCGAGTTGATGTCTGCTGTTTGTAAGCCATCCCTAACGAGCTGCCCCTATTCCGGTCCCCTCTCTCCTCTGGGAGTAGCCCTTATCCTTCAAGTGTCAGATGGCCAAAGGATGGCATTGGCTTTAAAGAAGGTGATAGTATCCATTTCAGGTGACTGTGGCCCCACAACTTCTACTGCCCAAGAATCTTTAAATATACGCCCTTGAGCTTGAATGCAGAATTAGGAAATGATTGGTATAGAGCCCTGGTCAATTTTCTAGGCCTAATAAATTTTCTATCATGATATACCTATGTAGGAAAACAACAAGCTGATCCACAGGGTGAAGGGATAACAGCTTGAATTCTGTGATAGCTTAACCCTTTAGGGACGACTAAAAAGATCCATTGAAGACTGTTTTTGTAGGTAATACCTCTCTTAGCAAGCATAGTAAGAATAATGAGCACATTGGTGCTGGTGTTCAGCCAACACAGATATACCGGCTGATAAAATGTCCAAATACTGTTGGAAATTGACCTCTGTCTTGATTCTCCAACTGACCCCCCACTATCTGTCCTCCAACCCCTTGCATAGGATCCAACTCCCAACTCTCCGGATGCAATGAGAGTCATTGGGTGGGGTTGTGGTCCAGGATTTTGACGCTAGGGCTGGAGTTGGGTCTTTGTGTTGGTGCCCACACCAAATCAGTGGAAAATTTGTGTTTTGATTTTCTTCTTTAGTTTCCCTAATTCAATATTTTTAAATAAGTTGTAGTAAAATATGCAAACATAAAATTTACCATTTTAATAATTTAACATTTTTTTAATGTTTATTTATTTTTGAGACAGAAAGAGAGAGAGCATGAGCAGAGGAGGAGTAGAGAGAAAGAGAGAGAGAGAGAGAGAGAGAGAGAGAGAATATGAAGCAGGCTCCAGGCTCTGAGCTGTCAGCACAGAGCCCCACGCAGGGCTTGAACCCTGCGAGATCATGACCTGAGTCGAAGTCGGCCACCCAATGGACCGAGCCGCCCAGGCACCCCCCCCCCCATTAATCATTTTTGAGTATACATTTAAGTGGCATTAAATACATTCACTTTGTTGTGCCAAAGTGCTTTTCACACACGTTCTCCTTTAATTGTCATGACAACTTTTAAAATTGAGGAAAAAGATAAATGCTAGGATCAATTAGTAGGTTTCTCTCTCCTCTTTTTGGCTTGTTTACATCTCAAATTTTTATTGAAGAATCAAGCCATGAATTATGCTAATTAAATCCTAAGTTAGTACTTTACCTAAAGAACAATGATTTTGTTAGAGTTGCTTCTCAAATTCAGGTTTTTCAGAGTCAGTAAATTTAGCGTCTTTAGGATTGATAAGAAAGTTTCCATTTTATCACCCGAGGACAAATCTATTTAGCTGGCTGTAACCGAAGCATCTCTCGGGGAGCAGGGGGTCCGTAATGGACAGGTTATCAATAGAGGTTGTGAAATTGCTTTCCCAGAAGACCTTTTTGAGCAGGAGGAGATACCATGTCTCGCATGACTGATTCAGTCCTTCGGCGCTGAGCTTTCTCACAAAAGAGCAATCTACTTTCTTACCAGAGGGAAGCCCTGACTGATGTGGGCCCCTTGTGTGATCTTCCCCCAGGAAAGTGCTGTAGAAAGCTAATACTGCATGTACACATTCAAAGGCAGGCAGAAGTACAAAGAGAAAGCAATCAGACTGGGCCAGAAGGCCACCATTTGCAACATATTTAGGATGTAAACAACTTCCCCAAATCGCAAATATTATTTTATATATAATCTGACGATGGTAGGAAGATTCTCTGGTTGCAGATTATATGTGCTTAATTTTGTTTCTTTTCCCACTTATTTTCACATATATGATTGAGTTACTTGATGTAGAATGTTCTCTCTTTGAGGGAAAGCTGTTTTGTTTGGGATGTCCTTGATCCTTAATCCTCATTTGACCAGAGGATTGGTCCTGGAGTTTTTGTGATAAATGAGCATCTCTGAACTATTTAAGTCCCTCATTGATGTTTCACTCACGGAAACAATTTAGATGCCACACGAACACAAGATTTGTTGTTCCAGGTAGGCAAACAAACCATTTTAAAGAGATTATAACTAAAACAGATTGTTGTAGCCGGGACTGACGAGGGAATGGTGTTTGTCGCTCTAACTAAAATCGAGACATGTAGATTTACTTGTGTTCGTGTAAACAAAGAGGTTTATACTTTTAAAATGCACAGTTAAAAATAAAGTAATGAAATTTTATCAGAATAGACTTAAGGAGGCTAATAGACTTAAGCATCCGACTTCGACTCAGGTCATGAACCCGCTTTTGTGGGTTCAAGCCCCACGTCGGGCTCTGTGCTGACTGCTTAGAACCTGGAGCCTGCTTTGGATTCTGTGTCTCCCTCCCTCTCTGAACCTCCCTTGCTCAAACTCTGTCTCTCTCTCTCTCTCTCAAAAATAAATAAAGATGAAAAAAATTACAATAGACTAAGGAGGCTAAAGCACACCATGAAAATCTCTCTAAGTGTTCTAATTCCCTGTATGGATCGTAGTGGAAATCAGCGGTGTTCTTAGGTAAATGACTTAGTGACAGCATAATTTTCCAGGAGGAAAGAAGGGAATGAAAGGTGACTGACAGAATAACAGAACAACAAACCGAATTAAAAAGGAACTTTACTGTGCTATATCAGAAAAAAAAAATCCCTTTGAACATCAACTTCTGTATTCAACTAGTAATCAAAATTAGATTACCCTCGCCTGTGCTTTTTTCTTTGGTATCTGGGGTTAAGAAAAAAGAGGAGGAAATATCCTTGCAAGATGAAGAAATTGGTCAAATGCTAATCAGGGTCTTTTGTTCTTTAATTGATCCAGACTCCAGGGATAAAATGTGTCTGAGTGTTTCTGTGCCTGACATTGTCAGAAGAGGCTTTATAAGCACTATCTTATTTAGTCCTCTCCACACTCTTTGAGATAGGTTCTATTATGATTGAGATGAGAACACCAGCACTCAATTTAATTCACTTGCTCAAGGTCAGTTAGCAAGTACCTGCCAGAGCAGCTATTAAAGCTGAAGTCTGTGTGATTCCAGCATCCAAGCTCTCAACCACTGCATGAAGCTTCTTGGGCTTGGAGTCCTGCTCAATCTGCCGGGTCAGCTCTTCTGGAGGATCCGGTCATCAGGCTCAGTGTTAGTGCCCCAACATCACCAAGTCCAGACAGATGTTTAAGCATAGTCCAAAGACGTATGATACCTACTTGTGTACCGATACCTTTGACTTAGGCTATGGAAGTCCCCTATGGGCTTGAACAACCCCCCCCCCCCCCCCACCGCCGCTTCCAACCTAGAATGCTTTGGAATTGCGTTGGAATGGGAACTCACAACACCGTTTTGGTGGGAGCAATAATCTTGCCAAGATGGCGGTGTCATACTTCACACCCGTCTTCTTTTGTCTCAGCCACTACCATTCTATCCAGTAATCACACCTTTCCTGGTCACCTGACTTCTGACTGAAGTCTCAATTCTGTATTCTGGTTCTAGAAAGAACTCTTTGCAAGCTTCTGTATTCATCTCCACTGGTCCACGTCCAGCTAGGCTGATCACACACGCATGTTAGAGAAGTTTCTATAAATTTTATCTATCCACGTTTGACTGCTTTTGACTTGTGCCTCGGCAATCAAAACCCTACTCTCCACATCTACCCAGTCCTTGGCATGGCACATAAGACGAGATATCTGTGAGAAAATAAGAAAGGCTCAAATCTTGCCATTATCCATATCAGTTCTAGTCCTGGGTTCCCCAGAAAGGTTAGACAAAGGAAAGAAGACCTACGGTCTACTGCCCAAAGAAAAAGGATCCAATGTCCATAATGGGTCTCTGCCAGGTGACTCCAGAATTTCTTGTGTCTGCACGTCCCAGAAAATGGCACGTAAGGGAATTGCTCAACCTAATTCTAGCCCTTTATACTCAGATTTTCCTCTTGATTCAGCCACTTGGGTGGAGCCACTGCCACTTATACTTAATCCACTAATGTTGCTCCTATCATATCCTTAAGACCACACCCTAGCGTTTAACATCTGCTGTTCGCCTTTTGAGTATCTTCATTGACTTCTTAGGCATCATTTTCTTTCTGGGCTCGTTTCAACACCCACAGTTTGGCAGCCTAAATATCTATGTCATCTCCAGTGAAGCATTCTTTATTCCAACCTTGACGCCATGAAACTTCACTGCATTGTTCTGCTAGGGCTGTCATAACAAAATACCATTCTCTACGTGGCTTAAACGATAGAGATTTAGTTCTTATAGTTCTGGAGGCTGTGCAATCCAAGATCAAAGTACCAACAAGGTGAATTTCTCTTCTCTTGACTGGTGGGTGGCTCCCTTCTTGCTGTGTACGCACATGACCTCTTTGTGCTTTCTTGGAGAAACAGGCATCTCTCCCTTTTCCTCTTCTTGTAAGGCCACTGACCCTGTGGATTAAGGCTCCACCCTTACGATCTCATTTAACCTTAATTACTTCCCAAAAGCCCTGTTTCCAAACACAGTCACATTGGGAGTTAGAGTTTCAACATACGCATTATGGGAGAGGGAACACAATTCAGTCCACAGCACCCACTGGGATAGGCTCCTGCCTCTAACCCCCATCGATGCCCTTGAGGGCAGATCCTATCTTTTATTCATCTTTGAACCTCCAATTCCCAATTCTTTGCTTAATGAATGCTTGTTGAATGAATAAATTTCTCAAACCTAGCCCTTCTCTTTCCCCCTTTATTTAGCACTTACTTTCTGTGGGGAAAGGATATTCATACTACTCATTTCCTTTAACCACAAGATACTGCTTTACAAATCCTCTACTGAGAATTTTATGAATTATGTTCCCAGAGATGCAATGTCGATGTAATTCATCATCTGGAAATGAAGCCATGTACAGACAGTAGGGAAAGAAAAGGATTTCACAGTGGGTAACTGGGCTGACTGCCTGCCCACTTATAATGTGCAACACCAACTTGGTTATTGGGTGCCGTCATTTGGAACATGGTAATCGCAGGTTTGAAAAACATCAAAAATGGCTCATCTTTTTGGGAACATAGCTAATGTTTGGAGTTTCTTCAAGGGTTAGGCTTTTCAGACCAATGTTAATTCTATAACAGCATCAGCTAATTGGCATATTTTCCCTCATGCCTAAATGCAGTCACTTACTTTTACATTCCTTTTCTCTTCACTCCCCTTGTCAAATCTGTAAACATTTAAAAAAATTTTTTTTCCCTTTTATCCCAAGTGCTTTTCACTAGGGAATAAAGCTAAGGAACACTTGGTTTTTGCTACGTTATTCGGAATTTAAGTGCACGAAACTCGTGCCGATTCTCACACTTCATCGAGACCTGTAGCTTCAATTTAAAAACGGATCAGATTCACAGGAAAATGCAAAGGAAGCTACTAGGGTCCTAGGCACACTTTATTCCGCCTCTCCCGATGGTAGCATCTGGCGTAACCAGAAAATACTATCAACACAGGGAAATTCACATTGGCACAATCCATTGAGTTTTTTCAGATTTAACCAGTCATGTGGGTGGGTGGGTGGGGGGGGGGGTGGTGTATGTATATGTGTCTGTGTGATTTCATCGCATTCACGTGAGTCTCTTCAGGCAATGACCGCCACATACAAGATGGGTAACTAACAGTACCGTCAGCGTAAAGCCCCTCCATTTTACCCCTTTATAGCATACTTGGCCTCTTCACCCCCGCTCCCAATCTCTGGAAACCACTAATGTGTTTTCTGTCTTTATAATTATGTTATTTTATAAAGTTTATATAAATGGAGCCATGCAATACGTATCCACTTGAGACTTTTCTCTTTCAGCCTAACTTAGAGGTTTACCCAAGTTTGTCCATCAATAGATTTCCTTCTTTACAACTGAGTAGTATGCCACAGTATGGATATACCACAGTTTATTTATCCACTTGTTCACGGATGAACATCTGATATGGATATTTCTGCATAAGTTTCTGTATGAAAATAACTTTTCATTTCTCTAGGATATAGGCCCAAGAGTATAATCATTAGATTATATAAACCCATCTTGGTTGTAAAGAAACTGTTGAACTTTTCCAGAGCGGCTGCAATTCTGGGTGATCCAGGTTCTCTATATCCTTGCCAACATTTAGCACTAATACTATTTTTTTTTAATAAGAAATTTATTGTCAGATTGGTTTCCATACAACACCCAGTGCTCATCCCAACAGGTGCCCTCCTCAATGCCTATCACCCACTTTCCCCTCCCTCCCACCCCCCATCAACCCTCAGTTTATTCTCAGTTTTTAAGAGTCTCTTATGGTTTGTCTCCCTCCCTCTCTCTAACTTTTTTTCCCCTTCCCCTCCCCCATGGTCTTCTGTTGAGTTTCTCAGGATCCACATAGGAGTGAAAACATATGGTATCTGCCTTTCTCTGCCTGACTTATTTCACTTAGCATGACACTCTCCAGTTCCATCCATGTCTCTACAAAAGGCCATATTTCATTCTTTCTCATTGCCATGTAGTATTCCATTGTGCATACGAACCACAATTTCTTTATCCATTCATCAGTTGATGGACATTTAGGCTCTTTCCATAATTTGGCTATTGCTGAGAGTGCTGGTATAAACATTGGGGCACAAGTGCCCCTATGCATCGTACTCCTGTATCCCTTGGGTAAATTCCTAGCAGTGCTATTGCTGGGTCAGAGGGTAGATCTATTTTTAATTTTTTGAGGAACCTCCACACTGTTTTCCAGAGCGGCTGCACCAATTTGCATTCCCACCAACAGTGCAAGAGGGTTCCCATTTCTCCACATCCTCACCAGCATCTATAGTCTCCTGGTTTGCTCATTTTAGCCACTCTGACTGGCGTGAGGTGGTATCTGAGTGAGGTTTTGATTTGTATTTCCCTGATGAGAAGCGATGTTGAGCATCTTTTCATGTGCCTGTTGGCCATCTGGATGTTTTCTTTACAGAAGTGTCTATTCATGTTTTCTGCCCATTTCTTCATTAGATTGTTTGATTTTTGGGTGTGGAGTTTGGTGAGTTCTTTATAGATTTTGGATACTAGCCCTTTGTCCGATATGTCATTTGCAAATATCTTTTCCCATTCCGTCGGTTGCCTTTTAGTTTTCTTCATTGTTTCCTTTGCTGTGCAGAAGGTTTTTATCTTCATGAGGTCCCAATAGTTGATTTTTGCTTTTAATTCCCTTGCCTTTGGGGATGTGTCAAGTAAGAAATTGCTGCAGCTAAGGTCAGAGAGGTTTTTTCCTGCTTTCTCCTCTAGGGTTTTGATGGTTTCCTGTCTCATATTCAGGTCCTTTATCCATTTTGAGCTTATTTTTGTGAATGGTGTAAGAAAGTGGTCTAGTTTCATTCTTCTGCATGTTGCTGTCCAGCTCTCCCAGTACCATTTGTTAAAGAGACTGTCTTTTTTCCATTGAATATTCTTTCCTGCTTTGTCAAAGATTAGTTGGCCATACTTTTGTGGGTCTAATTCTGGGGTTTCTATTCTATTCCATTGGTCTATGTGTCTATTTTTGTGCCAATACCATGCTGTCTTGATGATCACAGCTTTGTAGTAGAGGCTAAAGTCTGGGATTGTGATGCCTCCCACTTTGGTCTTCTTCTTCAAAATTACTTTGGCTATTCGGGGTCTTTTGTGGTTCCATACAAATTTTAGGATTGCTTGTTCTAGCTTCGAGAAGAATGCTGGTGCAATTTTGATTAGGATTGCATCGAATGTGTAGAAAGCTTTGGGTAGTATTGACATTTTGACAATATTTATTCTTTTGATCCATGAGCACAGAATGTTTTTCCATTTCTTTACATCTTCTTCAATTTCCTTCATAAGTTTTCTATAGTTTTCAGCATACAGATCTTTTACATCTTTGGTTGGGTTTATTCCTAGGTATTTTATGATTCTTGGTGCAATTGTGAATGGGATCATTTTCTTTATTTGTCTTTCTGTTGCTTCATTGTTAGTGCATAAGAATGGAACTGATTTCTGTACATTGATTTTTGTATCCAATCCAAAACGCTTTGGGATGCAGCAAAGGCAGTCCTGAGAGGAAAATACATTGCAATCCAGGCCTATCTCAAGAAACAAGAAAAATCCCAAATACAAAATCTAACAGCACACCTAAAGGAACTAGAAGCAGAACAGCAAAGACACCCCAAACCCAGAAGAAGAAGAGAAATAATAAAGATCAGAGCAGAAATAAACAGTATAGAATCTAAAAAAAACTGTAGATCAGATAAATGAAACCAAGAGTTGGTTTTTTGAAAAAATAAACAAAATTGATAAACCTCTAGCCAGGCTTCTCAAAAAGAAAAGGGAAATGACCCAAATAGATAAAATCATGAATTAAAATGGAATTATTACAACCAATCCCTCAGAAATATAAGCAATTATCAGGGAATACTATGAAAGATTATACGCCAACAAACTGGACAACCTGGAAGAAATGGACAAATTCCTAAACACCCACACACTTCCAAAACTCAAACAGGAAGAAATAGAAAACTTGAACAGACCCATAACCAGCAAAGAAATGGAATCAGTTATCAAAAATCTCCCAACAAATAAGAGTCCATGACCAGATGGCTTCCCTGGGGAATTCTACCAGACATTTAAAGCAGAGATAATACTTATCCTTCTCAAGCTGTTCCAAAAAATAGAAGGGGAAGGAAAACTTCCAGACTCATTCTATGAAGCCAGCATTACTTTGATTCCTAAACCAGACAGAGACCCAGAAAAAAAAGAGAACTACAGGCCAATATCCCTGATGAATATGGATGCAAAAGTTCTCAATAAGATACTAGCAAATAGAGTTCAACAGCATATAAAAAGAATTATTCACCATGATCAAGTGGGATTCATTCCTGGGCTGCAGGGCTGGTTCAACATTTGCAAATCAATCAATGTGATACATCACATTAATAAAAGAAAAGATAACCATATGATCCTGTTGATCAATGCAGAAAAAGCATTTGACAAAATTCAGCATCCTTTCTTAACAAAACCCTCAAGAGAGTCGGGATAGAAGGAACATACCTAAACATCATAAAAGCCATTTATGAAAAGCCCAGAGCTAGTATCATCCTCGATGGGGAAAAACTGAGAGCTTTCCCCCTGAGATCAGGAACACGACAGGGATGTCCACCCTCACTGCTGTTGTTTAACATAGTGTTGGAAGTTCTAGCATCAGCAATCAGACAACAAAAGGACATCAAAGGCATCAAAATTGGCAAAGATGAAGTCAAGCTTTCACTTTTTGCAGATGACATGATATTATACATGGAAAATCCAATAGACTCCACCAAAAGTCTGCTAGAACAGATACATGAATTCAGCAAAGTCGCAGGATACTAATACTGTTTTTTAATTATTTTAACAGTTTCGATAGATTTTTATTGATATCTCAGTGTGGTTTCGATTTGTGTTTTTCTAGTGACTAATGATGTTGAACACCTTTTCATGTCTATTTGCCATCTGGATATCATTTTTGGTCTTTAACCCATTTTCTGACTGGATTGTTTGTTTTCCTAATTTTGAGCTTCAAGAGTTCTTTACATCTTATATGTATTAGTCTTTTGTTGGAACTGTGATTTGCAAATATTTTCTCTGAGTCTATAATCTGTCTTCTCGTCCTCTTAATAGGATCTTTTATGGAGCAGAAGTTTTAAATTTTGATGACATCCAACTTACCAAATTTTCCTTTTCTGAATTGTTCACTTGGTGTCAAGGTGAAAAATTCTTTCCTTACTCCTAGGTCCTAAAGATTTTCTCTTAGGTTCTTTTCTAGAAGTTTTATGGAGTCATGTTTCACATTTGAGTGTATGATCCACTTTCTTTTGTATATAAGGTGTGAGATTTAGGTAAAGTTCTTTTTAAATATTTTTTTGTTACCTATGAATGTCCTACGGCCATAGCACCACTATGAAGGCTTTATTTGTGAAGGCTTTATTTCTTCCAATGAATTGCTTTCACCCCATTGTCAAAAATCAATTGGACATATTTGCGTGGATCTGTTTCTGAATTCTCTCTTCTGTTCCACCGACCTGTGTGTCTAATTCTTCACCATCACCACATTGTTTTGATTGCTGTCACTGTATCCTGAGCCTCAACATCAAAAAGAGTGATTCATTCCACTTTATTCTTCTTTTCAAAATTTGTTTTGGTCATTGTAAGACTTCCTCCGTTCCTTATAAACTTTAGAATAAGCTTGTTTGTGTCTATAAAACACCTTGCTGATATTTTGTTGGGAGTTGAACTAAATCTGTAGATCAGTTCGGGAAGATTTGACATCTTCACAATGTTAAGATTTCCTACCCAAGGACATGGCACATCTTTCCAAATATTTAGGGCTTCTTTCCTTTTATTTTTTTTTTCCATCAGCATCTTGTAATTTTAAGCCTACAGATCCTGAACATATTTTTAAAAGTATATGCCTAAGTGATGAGGTTTTTGGGGTGACAGTGGGGTTTGTGGGGCCCATAGCTGACAACCAAGAAAGAATTCTTAAAGATGTCTTTAGTGCAAAAAGGTGAACATATTGAAGCATGGAAGACAGGACTTGTGGGCAGGAAGAGCTGCCCAAGGACCATGAGGAGAGACTGGAAGAGGTCAGAGTCCAGGGGAAGTTTCCAGTGAGATTTTCATATGCCAAAGAAGACTCACAGATCACTGGAGGCCTAGCTAGTGTCAAGCTAAGGTTGTTTTTCCCTCTAGCAAAGCATTAGCATTAAGACATAGGGAGTTCCTAGAGCAACATTTTACTCTGCCTGCCTCAAGTATTTGTCAATGGGCTGCAGGGTACAAGGAAATTTGGTTCCAGCTGCCATTTTCTTCTGCCTTTGTTTCCCACATCATTATGGAAGGGTGCTGGAGACTTAGGTCCTGTGGGACTGTGATCTCAATCAGTTAACCATTTGTTTTTCCCCTTTTCTTTGTTCTTAGATAGCCAGGAGTGCCCAGGGAATATCACACATATCCCACCCTTGGGGGGGGGGGGTTGTTTGCGACCTGTCAGCCTGCCTTATGCTCCCTGATCCCTGATCACTAAGTATTTCGTTTTCTTTGAAGCAGATATAAATGGTATTGTATTTCTTATTTGTTGTCAGTTGTTCATTGTCATTATATAGAAATAAAATTGACTTTTGTGGGCTGACATTGCATACCATGGCATTATTGAGTTTGTTTATTAATTCTAGGAGTTAGTTTGTAGATTGCTTGGGATTTTCTGTGTAGCTAATTATGTCATATACAAAAAGACAATGGATTTCCTCTTTTCCAATTAATATGCTTTTTCTTCCTTTTTCTTGCCTTAATTCAGTGGCTAGGGCTTCTAGTACAATGTGGGGTAAGAGTGGTGACAGCAGACATCCTGCTTTGTTCCAGATGTTGGAGAAAGACCACTCTATCTGACACTATTAACTGTGATGTTAACTGTAGGTTGTTTTGTGGATGTTGTTTATAAGGCTGTGGTGTTTACCCTCTATCCCATTTTTCTGGGAGTTTTTATCATGAACGATTATTGAATTTTGTCAAATTATTCTGTTAATTGATATGGTCATGTGATTTTTCTTCTCTAGCGTGTGGATATGGTGAATTACATTGATCGATTTTTGAATGTTGAACCAGCCTTGCACACCTGGAATAAAACCTTTTTGATTGTGGTGTAGCATTCTTTTTAAGCATTGGCAGATTCAACTTAAAATTTTGTTAAGGATTATTGCTTCTAAGTTTAAAACAGATATTGGTATCTACTTTCCTCTTTCCGTCTTTCCTTCTTTCTTCCTCCTTCCCTTTCTTTTCCTTCCTTCCTTCCTTCCTTCCTTCCTTCCTTCCTTCCTTCCTTCCTTTTTTTTTCCCCCTCCTTTCTTTCTCTGTTTCTTTTTCTTTCTCTTTCCCTCTTTCTTATACCACTGTCAGTGGTTCTGGGCTGCAGGACAGTATGGCACCAAGTCCGGAGGGCATATGGGAGAACAAAGGGAAACTCACCAAGTGGTTGATCGTCTCAGCCAGGCTGACTTCCTCTTTCCAGCTTTCAGAGTCTTTTTATTGTTGCCTGTTGAATAATTTCCAGGGTATTTCATTGTATTTAGAGGGAGGAACAGTGCAAAGTGAGTTGTGCTTACTGCAGCTGCATCTTTCGATGTGCTCGAGGTCGAGGCACCGACTAGGTCAATAGAAATTTATTGATTAACATGTGGTCTGTGAGGCATTGCATTTGTCAGAATTGAGATTCAGTGGTGATGGGACAGTACTGGGAACCACAGCTAAAGCAGGGAGGATTTAAGAATATTAGTGATTGGGATGCCTGGGTGGCTCAGTCCCAATCGGTTAAACATCTGACTCTTGACTTTGGCTCAGGTCATGATCTCATGGTTTGTGAGTTCAAACCCTGCATGGAGTTTTCTGCTGTCAGTGCAGAGTCTGCTTTGTGCTCTGTCCCCTTATCCCTCTGCCCCTCCCCTGCTTGCTCTCTTTCTCTCTCTTGAAAATAAATAAATATTAAAAAGAAATAAAGATACCAATGACAATACCCACAGCTAACATCTTCTGAACGTTACTCTGTGTTAAGCACTGTGTTAGACACTTTAGTGGGATCATCTTACTGAATTCCTTAAAGTAGATATTAAAGTAAATACTGTCTCCGTTTTATATCTAGAGAGACTATTGTTTAAGGAGACTCAGAACTTACCTAGAGGCACTCCCCTTAAACTCTTGACCCAGGACTCAAACCCAGATGTGGGTTTAGGACTCAGTCTCCATCACTCCCCAAAGGCATCAGACATCAATGATGGGTCAGTCCCATTGGGCAGGTGTGGAAAAGCGGCCTATACTTAGGCAATTTACAGTCTTTCTGAACCTCACTTACAGGGTTCTTCACCTGTAAAGTGAGATTAATATCAACTTCACAGTATTGTTGTGAGACTTAAAAAAAATCACAAATAAGAATGGAATTGGGGGGCCCCTGGGTAGCTCAGGTTGTTTAAATGTCTGACTCCTGATTTCGGCTCAGGTATGATCTCACAGTTTGTGAGTTGGAGCCACGCATCAGGCTCTCTGCTGACAGTGTGGAGCCTACTTGGGATTCTCTCTCTCTCCCTCCCTCTCTGTCCCTCCCCACTTGCCCACGTGTGCATGCTTGTTCTCTCTCCCTCTCAAAATAGCAGTAAGGGGGGGGCAAGAAAATGGTAGGGTCATGGGGATGGCACTGGAGGGGAATGGACGTAGGAGTAGACAGAGCTCCCGGCTGTTCTCCAGCTGGTCCTAAGGGTTAACTTGCTTCAAGTTAACATACTTCTTGCTTGCTGAGTTCTGTAATAGAACAAATTTACTTTCTTTGAGATTTGCAGACCACTGGCCTTGGGGATTGAAGGACCAGAACGTTCCCAGGCCACGGAAGCCAGCAAGTCCCTTTTGAAGCCACCCCGGCTGTCTGATTAGCTTAGCAATCTTCTAGCAAAATGCTTTTCGTTTTTAAGGTCACACAAATGACTTTCCTGACCTCGCTTTGTGCATCTGTAGACCTTGCCCTCCTTTTCAGAAAGAACAGAATACTCTTGCAAAACCCTCGGGTACCAAGGAACCAGAACTTCTTGCACAACCCTTGAGCCCTGAGATAATTCTGTGGCTGGCATCGTTGAGTCTGCACGTAATCAAGAAATGTCACAGACTGCTGCACTCCCTTAGCCAATTAAACCCTTTTAGAAATCTCTGGGCCAGGCAGACACCCCTCAAATTGCTTTCTAATCAAAACTCCTCTCTTGAGTATTGGCCTTTTGAAGGGCAGCCCCCCCCCCCCCCCCACCTCCTTGCGTTAGGTAAAGTCTTGGGAGGTTTGGAGGGGCGTCCTCCCAGTCTGGCCTCAGGGGTAGGTGTTTCTCTAGCTGTTTTCAGGGAGTTTCAGCACTGTGAGCTGAACAACATCCTGACAGGCAGGAAGGCTGAGGCCACAGGACAGGTGGTATAGGCAGCAATTTCAGGGTGATTTAATGGCTGTGCCCCTATTGTTAACACAGCATCTAACTGGTTCTATTATTCTTGGTTCCATTTGTTCTATGACGGTACCAGGGCCTTACTCACTCCTGTGTCCCAGGGTTTGCCAAGGGAAATAATGAGTAAATATGCCTTTTAAGATTTTGTATCTATTATATTAGATAATCCAGGAAACATAACAGGGGCCTAATAAATATTTTTGGAATGAATGGATGAATCATTGATATTTGCTAACCATGTACTTTGCAAGTTGAAGTAACATTTTTTTTTAATTGCATAGTTGAAAATTAGAATACAATAATTTTAATGACAATAATTAAAATATGAGAATACAAACTGAAAATGAACATATATGTTTGGTTTATTGTTAGTCCTTTTGCTTGGACCTATTGCTCCTACTCAAGTGAGACCTCCCCGACTCCTAAGAAATGAGAAAATAGCCTTTACCTTAAGTGCACCTTTCCTCTTCCCGGGGTTCTGGAGGCATGGGATTAGACATGGAATGAAACTTCTCTTCTTTGTTAAAATAACACATTCCACAGCAATGAGAAATAAGTATTCAAGTGTGAACAATAAAGAAGGGTAGATATTGACTATAATTAAAATTACTAGGCAAGAAATAATGAATCAATTTCAAGGGCGAATAACTTTTTAAACATGTCTTCTCAGAGTGCCTGGGTGGCTCAGTCAGTTAAGTGACCAACTCTTGGTTTGGGCTCCGGTCATAATCTCACGGTTGTAAGATCGAGCCCCAAGTTGGCCTCTGTGCTGGGTGCTTAAGATTCTCTCTCTCCCTTCCCTTCTGCCCCCACCCCACTTGCTCGCTCTCTCTCGCTCTCTCTCTCTCTCTCTCTCTCTCTCTCTCAAAAAAAAATCTTCTCAGAATTTTTGCAAGATGTGTATATGAAATCATAGGTAACCAAGTCCTTCTATATCACTACACTAAATTTGGCTTAGTGATGTGCCCAAGATGTCTAGATTTCACTGTCCTTTAAAGGGGTGTGGGGAAAGCTGACTGTAATAGGCCAAGTGCATTGCTTTTGCAAGGCCCTAGGGTGGTCCTCTGGGTGGCTGGGCACAGCGGGGGTCTAGGCAGGGCTGAGCCTGTGGGCGGAGAGACAGGAGCCCCAGCTAAGGCTGGTGGGGAGGTGCCACTGCCAGATTTGGGGAGATACAAAGAAGCCAAAGACACAGTCCTTGTGCTGGGGATGAGTGTCCCAGTTGGGAAGACTGAAACAGGTGTAAGAAGCTAAGATTACAAGTAATTACAGGGTGTTGTGGTGAGGGCTTTATTTCACTTTTCCTGCTCTTGGCTGCTCTCCCTTACTTTTCATGAATCGATTGTAGGATTTTTCTGATTCTGTTGTTTTCATGTGGAGTTTTTTTTTTTTTCTTCTCCTGGTATCTTTGAGAACAAATAATGGCTTAAATTGAATTTCTTTTGGCCCCATGCAGGTCTGAATGCTTCTTCTAGGCTCAGGGATCCTTTATCTGCCCACCTCCCCTGTCCTCTTGCATGAGCTCCGCGTTCAGGGCCGTGGGGTTCCAGAAAGCTCCTTTTGTTTTGAGCAAGCAGAACCACTGTTTTTCACTGATTTGTGATTTATCATTTGATTAATAGGAAAAACTTTGCTGCTCTCGGTCATGCTCTGCTGAATGCTGCCTGCTTCCCCTCCCCGTGCCAGACTGTCCAAGACTGGTGAGATGTCACGCCTCTGCAATTGACCCCACTCTGTCCCGAGTCTTGCAGGGCCGCGTTGGCCTTGCTGGGGTCTCACGCTCTCCTCTATGCCTTATGTTACTTGCAATGTGGCCCTGTGGAGAGACAGATTTTTATATCCCCATATAAATATATCCACATATATAATGTATCTGTATTATGTAACAGACACTTTTTTTTAACCATAAGGTCATCTTGTCCTTGAAGTTGAAAAGATTTGACATTTCCTATAAAAGCATCACATCCTCCCCTAGAAGTAGAAATCAGGGGCTTTAGGATTAATGTGAATCTAGTGCAGGGGACACGCTGACATTGATTCCTTAACCAATATGTGTGTCAGGCATTGCTGTGGGTCTTAAGGCAATTGACCAACAATAATAATAATACAAAAGAGACTTGAATAAATGGAGCAAAAAAATATCCCTGGAAACGAAGACTGCAAACACATGGCTTCATCCCAGTGAATCTATACATTTAATATAATTCCCATTTAAAAAAGAGATGTGTGTGTGGAGACTATGGTAGGTGAGGGGTGGGGAGAGGCCAGTGGGGGGCTGGTGAGGGATGGTGAGGTGGCCTCAGGGAAGGGCTCAGGAGGGAAGGGCTGGGATCTGAATCGAGTGAGGCACAAACATGACCTGCTGAAGCAGGTGCTTCGGGCACCAGGCACGACCCCCTTGCCCTCCTCTGAGTTCAGCTGTAGCTGTGTGGACAAGTCCCCTGGAACCTGGCAGTCATGTCTCTTCCCCATCTGCCTCAGTTTCCCCCAAAGCCGCGGAAGCTCAGCCTCAGCAGGGTGTGCTGTGGAGTTGTTCCCACTCCTGATTCGGAGTGGATTTGAGTTGGTAGATAAATGCCCTGGCCTCCCTTCTTTTGAAGTCATAGCTGTGAGATGCGTGTCTGAGGACCCGGGAGAACGGCCGGGATTGCCCGTGTCAGCCCCTCTCCTGCACCCGCTGGTGCTTTCCTCCTTGCCTCCCTCCCTCGGCTCCCAGGTCCCTGATCACTTTCCACTCGCACCCGAGTCCTAACCTCACCTTCTGTGTTCAGAGGAAGCCAAACCAGGTTATATACCAATTTGTTGTTGTTGTTAGTTTTCTCTTCCAAAAGAAATCTCCTTTTAATACGGAAGACTCCTAAATTATTATTTGTGTCTTACTACACAATGCTTGGGGTGCCTGGGTGGCTAGGTTGGTGAAGCACCCGACTCTTGGTTTTGGCTCAGGTCATGATCTCAAGATTTAGTGAGTTTGAGCCCCACATCCGGCCCCGTGCTGACAGTGTGGAGCCTGCTTGGGATTCTCTCTCTCTCTCTCTCTCTCTCTCTCTCTCTCTCTCTCTCTCTCTTCCTCTTTCTCTCTTTCTGCCCCTCCCCAACTCACACTGTCTCTCTCTCTCTCTCAAAAATAAATAAATAAACTTAAGAAAATTAGACAATGCTCTTTAAGATATTTCCTCAATTTTCCGCTTTTCATCCCCATTACCTAACAATCCCTCTCCTTCTTCTCGTTCTCCTTCTCCTTTTTCTCCTCCCTCCTCCTCCTCCCCCTCCTTCCCCTCCTCCTCCTTCCCCTCCTCCTCCTTCTTTTCCTTCTCCTCCACCACTTTCTCTTTTTCCTCCTCCTCTTTCTTCTTGTTCCTCTCCAACCCCCTCCTCCCTCCCTTATCCCCTCCCCTCCCCCATCCCCTCCTCTTTCTTTCTTTCTTTCTTTCTTTCTTTCTTTCTTTCTTTCTTCCTCCTCCTTCATCTTTTAGCAGTTAAGCATCAAAATATGTGTACTCTTGGGGCACCTGGGTGGCTCAGTCGGTTGGGTGTCCAACTTCGACTCAGGTCATGATCTCGCGGTTCATGAGTTCAAGCCTCACATTGGGCTCCATGCTAACAGCTCAGAGCCTGGGGCCTGCTTTGCATTCTGTGTCTCCCCCTCTCTCTGCCCCTCCCCTGCTCACACTGTGTCTCTCTCTCAAAAATAAATAAACATTAAACAAATTAGAAGAAAAGATGTGTGCTCTGATTACCAGAATCTGAGGAATCTTCCTCAGACTTTAAAAACGAGGCCATGGTTTATTTGAATATTTAATACTGTTATGCATGCCCTTCTGTAATGTCTAAATATAACGGTGAAACATTGTCATTTATGAAAAGACGCACAGAAAAAAACCCTGCCCTGCTAGAGGCCCTTAGTATTGACTGGGTGCTAAGTGCACAGAGTAGCTGCTGTTTCACAGGGGAGCAAAGAAGGAGTGGGGTTTTGTGGAAGCAGGAGCAGTGTGCCAGGGCCAAGCTGCAGTCCGGGTAGCACGGGGCTGGGCGGGCACAAGTGTGTGCAAACATGATCTCAGCTTGCAAGCTCCCGGAGAAACGGGGTGATGGTCGGCGAGTCGGGAAAAGAGCACATCCTCCTGAGCTAATCGACCGTCTCCCAGCACATTGTGGAAGGTCATGCTTCACGAGAAGTGAAAGCCTCCCCCATTTCTGCAGGTGCTAATGACCGAGAGGAAACCTTCCAAAGTCAATGTGAGGAAGGGTATAGGTGAAGATTTTACAGCAACAGGGGGACCCCGCTGGGTAAATAATACCATACCTCCTGAAATATGAAAACATAGACCAGGATACTGTGTGACAGAGCACTTTCCTTAGTTGTGATTTCAACCAAAAGAACGTGGGTAACAGCAGGGTGTTCCTGAGCACCTGGCCCCTAAATCTTCAAATAACTCTAAGGGAGAAGTGATTCAATGATCCTGGTTAAACATTTCTTCCTGCGACGAAAGCTTCTGCTTGTTTCTGGAGCTTTACGAAGAGCTCCCTGGGTTACATTGGGAATCAGGACACGGGTTAAGGGCTGCAGCCTGGGAAGGTGAGGGGAGCCATGTAGCACCCAGTTGGACCACAGAGTGCACCCTGAGCTCAGGGGAGCAGGAGCGCCCCCATGTGTCCGAGCAGAGCTGACGCCTCTCGTTTTTTAAAAAACCTAGATGACAAACCCTCTCCACCCCCCCCCCCCCCCCCCCGCGGGCCGTGGAGTGTGGTGACAGCTGAAGAGGCTTCTCCTGCCCTAGACGAGTGGCCTGTGGGAAGCAGATTTGAGGAGCGGCTGGCTGCAGGGACATCACAGAAATGCCAGGGGAGGGAGTGTGGAGAAGGAAAGACAGACGATAAATCACTTTCTGGCTATGAGAGGTGCGGGGGCCTACCCTGAGGGCCCACCCAAGTGCAAGGCTGAGATGGCCCCACCACGGTCTGTGCCAGGCTGGCCCTTGACTCTATCCCTTGGATAGATAGGGACTCTATCCCTTGACTCTATCCCTCTATCTGTTGGAGGACCCCGTCCAGGAGCCGTGAGACTTGGAGACAGTGGGGTCACAGGAAACACATGCCCGCTGGCTTGTAGGATCTTGTGGGATTTTATCATTGTCGTGTTTCCCTTAGAACCTTGACACTTTGGAATGAATGCCCCTGCCCTGGGCCCAGAATGAACAACACGAGCAAAGATTAAAAGTAGAGAAACCCTCTCCCTTCTCACCTCTCCCAATGGCACTTTCACTGGGGGATATTTGTCCCGGAAGGGGCTCGGCTTTCCTTCTTCTGCTTGGTGAGCTCCTGGCTTCTGAGAACATTCAGGTGGACATTGAGGCCGAAGATCGGGCCCCAAGTTCAGGACCAAGATTCCAGAAAGTGCAAGTTGGTGACATAGGCATAGTCTGGTTTCTCCTTTCTATATTCATCCTCCTTGGGGGCTATAACGGACCCCCAGCACAGGGACTGAATGGAAATCTCTTGTGTGAATGGTGCATTTAGCACCAGGAAGAAAATGTCAGTCTTGAACTGGACCTCGGTGCAGGGGGAGGGGGTACGGCGGGAGTAAACTGCACTTTGCAAGCTGAGCCTCCAGCCCGCATCACCGAGCCCCTACAGGGGAGGGGGATCCGCTGAAGGATGAGTGGAGGGAATTTGTGTGGAGGCAGATGGAGAGGTGAGAGGAGCCAGTGGCTCTGTCCTCATCAGCACCCCCTACAGCAGTGGGACAAAGAGCGGGAGGCCGGAAAGGAGGCACTTACCCAAGGTCAGAGCCCTGGGTTGGAGCCTCAGGACATCAGGTGTGGGCGCTGGCCTGGGAAGAGATGGATTTTCTTATCTTGCTCCTTACAATTCCCTTGCCAGGCTGGTGTACCAGGAGACACGAGATGATCTGACTTGACCAGAGATAGGCTGCGTATTTTCATTAAATGTGCTTTTATTTGTCTTCCACCTTCCCTCTCAAGGGAGAGTCACATAAGCATTTTTAAAATTCTGCTAGTTTCCTCACATAAATACTATAGGGGTGGGATGAAAATCAGAGCAAGGAAGCATTAGTGAAAAGGATACCAGGTTGTAAGCAGGAATTGTCTTTTCGGAATCACGTTCCATAATATGGTGCATGCTCATCGTACTTAATTATTTTAATGAGTGCAAAACCTCTCTGAGTCTCAGATACCTCTTCTACAGAAATCATAACTACAATACTAATCTCCTTCTGTTGGCGGGACACTGGAACCCTTGGCGAAGTGTTCAACAGGGAATATCCCTATGAGCGTTCTGAAGTGTGGAGCCGATCCCATAAAATGGGAGTAAAACCACAGGGAGAAGGCAGGAAATGCAACAGAGTCTCAGTTAGAAGAATCAAAACAAGTGAAGCCTCCTTGTTTTTGTGGAGTTCCCAGAAGTTACATGGAACTGAGACAAAGACTGCCATACGTGTTCAGAGACCTGAAATTTCCCTCAAAGCTGAGCTGATTTGGGTGATTTTTTTAACTTAAACTTTTTTTTTTAAGTTGATTTATTTATTTTGAGAGAGAGAGATGGAGAGAGCACGAGCAGGGGTGGGGCAGAGAGAGAAAGAGAGGGAGAGAGAGAGAATCCCAAACATCTGGCAGTGAGGAGCCTGATGTGGGGCTCGAACCCACAAACTGTGAGGTCATGACTTGAGCCGAAACTGAGTCAGATGCTTAACTGACTGAGTCAGCCAGGTGCCTCATGCATCACTTAAACCTTTAAATTTAAGTTAATGTTTAAATTTAAACATTAAATTTAATAGTTAAATTTAAATTTAACTAAAATTAACTAAAATTAAATAGTTAAATTTAAATTTAAATTTAATGTCCTTTGGAGTTTTGTTTATCAAAGATACTGATTAGGGTCAGGGTTTGTTTCCTTGAGACTATAGCAAAAATTGCTTACCAAACAAACAAACAAACAAACGCAAGCAAACCCGAGTAACCTGTTTCATTGTGAAAAACCAAATTTTAAGCACAGAAGAGCCTTATATTTAATCAAAGTTCATTCAAGAAAGCGAGTTGTTAAGTATAAGAGAGATCATATCGAAGCCACCAAATCCTGGCTTCAGGGACAGATAGTTAAGGTGGGAGTCATAGCAGCAGTAGGTAGAAGTCAAGTGCTATGGTACCAGCGTCTATATACTGGGCTTCGGGCGAGGTGCTTTCATGTATTAACCGGCATGATTCTAGATTATGCCAATGTTACAGATGAGGGAAATCAAGCTCTGAGACTGACTTATCTTGAATTGCATGCCTACTAAACACTGTACTGGGATTTAAACCAAGATCCATTTGGCCCTAAAGCCCATGTCATTTCCAGTATTGTGGGTGAAAACGAGGGGAGACCACGGTCCGGGAAGAGAAAGGAAACTGCCATGATTACTGATGTCTCTCTCCCTCTCTCTGTGGTTTGCTCTCTAACTCTCCAAATCAAATCTGTACTCCAGGAGATTTGTTTGACCTTTTCCTGCATGATGAAGTATCTTCGGGGGAAAACTCTAGCTCTCCAGACACTTGGATAAAGTTACAGTGATCGACGAGAGAGGGTGGCTTCGGTCCATTCTCTCACTTGGTGTCTGGGTTCAGCAAGCATCCAGGTAGCATTGGAGCTCCAGGCAGGTCACCTTGTATTTGTCATTTGTATGGGGTCACCTTTGCATCAGCACTGGTGGAGGAAGTCTCCTTCCCGTGGCTGTAATCATGGGGACTGATACCTACTGGCGATAACCATCTCTCATATTGTAGTGGGGTAAAATTTGAAAAACTAAATACAATTGTCTCCTCTGTGGTATTTGATACAGACTGCTGACCTTTTCTTAGCGCTTCAGTGAGTTTCTTTGGACGTCTGACTGCTAAGCTTCTGTCTCGGTTCCATAGTATATACATTTCTGTGTGTTCCACCCCAGCAGCCGCGCAGAGCCCAACCCAAGACCAGCCCTTTCACATTTTTCATTTTCCAGACGATTGGGGCTTAAAGGTCCAGAGCTGACTGTCCCAATTCTTTTAAAACTACGTCTGAGGAAAAGAGAACATGAAAAACTGTGAGTGAGTATGTACTCATTGTGAATCTAGTAATTTTCATTGCAGAGAGTACTTATTGGCTAGAGGGGTTTTTTTTTTCTCTGCTATAAATCATATTTAGACTTATTCAGTCTAAATGATCATGAGCTAAAACTGAAATGCTGGTAATCCTCTACCCCCCCCCCCCCATGTAAAAGCTGGCCTCGTCTTATTTGTTTTACAAATTTATAAGCAAATTGAAAATGAAGGCCATTCTTCACTCTTCCTATCTGAAACAAGATCCTTGGACAAATTATCTTACATACCATCATAAAAGGAACACAAACTAATTTTATGCGGGGATAAGTAAAACCATTATTTTTGGCGACAACTTCATACACTTGATCAGGGGAGAGTTTTATTTCTCCTAATCCGGTTTCAGCGCCCTCTGTCCCCGCCCCCACCTCACCCGCCCCCCCCCATCCCCATGGAACAGCCTTGCCCTCCCTCTGCTTGCTTTTCAGTTGGTTATCTAGTTCCAAGATAGAGGAGGACACATTAGCTAGGACATTACTTGGTGTTGCTACAGGGGAATGGTGGTCTCATGGCTCTTAAAAGGGAAGAACAACTTATTATTTACTGGTTGAAACAACACTTTAAAAATAATTAGTGATACCTCTGTGTTAAAAGGAAATATTAACATGCTGTACAATTGCACTCACAAGTTGCAAATCAACAGACTGTATATTTAGTAACTCCCCACCTGTGTGTATTTGCGGTTTCAGTTTAATTTTTTTTTTTTTTAATTGCTACACCACACAACACAGAAGCCATACTATACAAAGCACTCCCGAGTAATTATCAAGGAACAATAGCCTCTTTCATATGGACTGTCCTTCTGGATCTGAGAAAAACAACAACAACATGGGATTTCAATGAGCGGCCAGCCTGAAAACGTGCCATAAATAGCAAATGCTATGCATCTCCCCTTAATTGTTCGTGTAGGTTATAACCAGAATTAAAGGAAATCTCACGAATAAAATTGCCTCTTCTCTTTAAGGCTTCAAACTATGTTGGAAAACTACCTCTGATTTATTTCAAACAGGAGTGAAATTTTGCATAAACTTTGCATGCGGCACCACTCGCTCACTTTAGTTCCTTGTTACAAGCAAGGTCACAAGGCTATTTTAAAATTGTAGCTGAATACTCGCGAGATGACAGCTTTTCTTCTAATGTGAACGGAGGTCGGTTCTCTAATTCTTCGACTTTTTTATATGTGACAGTGTAATCTTAATTAAGATAAAATCACAGGCTCATAGAGTCTTTACAGCTACGGGTATATTAGAGCTTCGTCCCCTCCCACCATTTTGCTGCACGTGAGGCTGAGGTTATCGGCTCATCCAGAATATTCCAGGTAGGGCAGTGGACTCAAACCCCAGCACAGAGGACCAGGTTCCAAACTCCTCTCATCATGTGTGCACTCCATGAATGCTGAAGAGAACTCCTTACGCACACTTTCCTTCTTCTTTATTGTCTCTGCCCTCACATAAGCCCTCATCAGTTATCGTGGATGTGGTTTATATTTAGTCCTTTATATTATGTGGCACTATGCCAAGAGCACAATAAAAAAAAAATGTGTTGATTGGCTACCAAAAATAACAAGTTTATCTTCATTCTTTCTAAAAAGACAGCTGAACTATTATGAAATACCAGGACTTTCTTTAAGAGAAACCACTTTGTAATAAATCTGAAGAGATACTCAGCAAACATTTGTTGAGTTAATGAATAAATCTATCTGTTGTTTAAAGGTATTTTTTGGCTGGGGTGGGGAGTAGGGAAAGAGTATGAAATGGTTTGCCTGTATTTTGCTACTTCAGTTAATTTACCACAGTATTTCTGGTGATTTTTTTTTAAATGTATCTGATTATATCATTGCTCTCTGTAAACATCCTCCATTGTTTCAGTGGACAGAGTGTGAACGAACATTTGAGGGTGGCAAGGACCCACGAAACTAGGTTCCGATACTCTATACAGCAGCTTGAGAGAGTGGTAAGAGCAGACCCTGCATAAATATTTAGAAAATCAAGGCTGCATCAACATGAAGTTGAGACAACTATTGAAGTATAGTTCTATGTTACCTATTCCTTTTGTAACTTCAATAATAAAAGGTTATTAGTAGTGACTTTCGTATTCTGTGCATTCATGATGTGATCTCATATCGTAGTCCAACTTGTATTTGAGTGTTTTAAAGGACAGAATACACGTTTGCAAACTTTTACAGACGATCATTTTCTTTCTTGAGAGTCTCTGTATCTTTAGCTGAACGAAGGTCAGAATTTGTCAATTCCCTCTGAAGTTAACGTGGAAGAATTTTAAAAAGCAAACAACCACCACAACAACAACTGGAGTTAAAACAAAGGGATGAACTTGGGTTATGTCTAGGTCGGGAAGAGGTTTAGTATACATCTTAAAAAACCTCACAAAGAATGAACTCATGTCACTGTGTGGAGGACAATCCCTACTGTCAGGGCTAGAGCTCCATCCATATCTTGCTCCTCTTGAGCTCTGTCATCAGTGATGGGACTGAATACAGTGGTGGTACAGAAGCAGAGAGGAAGAGTGACTACAAATGACAAGAGAAGCAAAATTCAAAATGGCGGTGTTGTAAAAGTAGATCAACTCTAATACGATAGACATTTCTAGTGATAAAGGGAACATCTTTCTCTTAGGGCCCACAACTGGCGCCAAGTATAAATTTGTGGAAAGTGGTTTGTTCATTAAAGTTTAGGAATTTTAGGTGACTCAAGTGAAATGTGAGCTATTTGTGTGTGATATGGAGGCCACAAAGAGTAGTACAAGTAAAATATTGAAATACACTCACTGAAGCATAGCATCCAGACTGGGAGAAAACTGGTTTTGATCTCCCGGGTTCTGAGAAGATTTCATATAAAGAATTTCATGCTTCTAAGGGTGCCTTTTAAGAGCAGATATAGACAAACTGTAGTGTGTTCAGACAGCAAGAACAGAGCTGGTGAAATAGATTGGAAACGTTGCCATATAGAAAAAGGTTGAGGAGATGAAGGTGTTTCAGAAGGCATTCTGAAAGGGTGGAAAAGGGTGTTTCAGAAGGGATTCTCCTTGAAAAATTTGAAAGTTCATTTTGGGTGAAGTAAATTGGACTTGTTTTAAATAGCTTCAATTGAAAGACGTGGGGCCCATTTCTGGAAGTCGTCATGAGACTGATTTTGGAAGAATTTCTTGAACCCTGAACTGTCTAAAGTTGGATTAGGCTGCTTTGGAAAGTGTTTTCACTGTCACTGAAGGGGTTCAATATGCCGGACAGCTTGAAAGGGTATTATCGAGTAGTTCAAGAGTCAGGTATATAGTTAGACACATGAAGTCTCCTCACAAACCATATCTCCAGTTTTATGTCAATATCATCCGTAAGGTTTTAAAAAGGTTATACACATCTGTGCTCTACTCCAGCCCTCTTGTACAGTCAAAATCATTCTATACAATATTCCTATAGAATTAATTCCATAGTTTGAAGAAGTTCCATAGGCACATTTGCAGGGCAATCACAGTGGCTGCAGAAGGGTACAACGGCACATTTAAAAAAGTGCCTCACACTTTCTTTACTCTTACCATAATTCTGAAATATACATGCCTTCCTGCCTTCATATTTTATCCCTTCCTCCCTTCATTCTGGTGGTAAACATTGTGTAATCATATACTGACTCCAGTTCTCTCCAATAGAAGACTATAATGATACAGACATCTAAAGCCATCTAAACAAAGAGGTTTGGATTGGGAAGAAAAATACCAACCACTCAAATCATCTAAGAGCAAGGAAAAAGGAATTTAGGAAGTTATAGATAAAGAAGATATCTTGAGGACAAACTTCCCTTCCCTGTAAAGTGTTTCCCTGGAAAATAATTATGAGAACAATGTGCTTAAATAAAATGAAACTGATGAGTTTCTGGGTTCTACAAAAAAAAATGTCACAAAGAAATATTTGAAAAATTTTAAAAATTTGGTCATATTGGTGTCTCTTTCATTGACAATTAGTTTTCTTGATGGTATAAAATCCAATTGGCTTTTTAAAATTGGATTTCCTACCTGATCTTTGGTCATGATTTCTTTTAGTTTAGTAGTTGGGCACAATTATACTAATGCTCATTTTCTTTGGTTGACTGCGTGGGTAGGCTTTCTCAGATTTCTCTAAATCTAATGGAAGATAAAAGATATTATTTTCTCTCAGAATTCATGAAGTTACTTGTATTTAGCTCCATCTTTCTATAGATAAAATTGAGCTCCCATTTCTAGAGTTTTTATAGTGGAAGATGCTAAAAAGAAACACACAGATGTATAAATAACTATAGAGATGGTCGAATCCCCTGACCTGGGCTGTGTATGTACAAATGCCCCTGCTCAAACCTATCATTTTTTGACATCCCATTGAGCATTTCCATTGAGTCCTATGACACGTGTTGGAAAGGTCCATTAAAACAATACGTCTAACATCATATCCATATTTCCATTATCATCAAATTATATCCTTATTATGGGAAATGTTCTCTCTTTTACCTAGAGACATTTATTATACCATGAACAGAAGACATATAAAAAACAGAAGAAAAATATAAAAACAGAAGAAAGTAGAATTTCTACTTTCTGGAAAAGTAGAAATTGAACCTGCCTCTGGGAAATCAAAGAAAAACCCACTGCTAGTCCATTACACCATATTCTATGAAACAAAGTCAGATAATAATCTGTTGGACCCATAAAAATCTAAACTACACAATTAGATCACCTGGAAATCGTTCTGATGTATTTAGCCACATCATTTTACCCTTTCCAGCTTTGCTACCCCAGCTTCTGGGACAAACCCAATATTTGTGGGTCCAAATATTGATAGTCCCTGAGACGTATGGTGGAAGCCAGCTCCAATGAATATGTTTTAGGTCCCACCTGATCTTTCTTGAACAGAATTGATTTTTCATAACCCTTTCCCACATCTCATGATTTTGCCATAGTTCATCATAAAAGAGCCTAAAATCCTCGCTCCTTTTCAAGGTCTTACAAACAAAACTGCATTTTTCATTGAATATGGATTGAGGTTGATCATCTGTAGCCTTGGAAGTCGTGGCTAGTGTTCTTTAAATGACCACAATCTCAGACTATAGATCTTGCTAAATCTGTAAACTCTGCCTATGCTGTGGATGTAGTAACATTCACTTGTATGCAGCTGGCTGCACACTGAGCTGATCTTCTGGAAGAATTATCTTCTGTTGTATTTTGCATTATTAGTGCATTAGGAATTGTCACTAAATATTGATTGACTAAATGTATTTTGTTTAACATGGAATCTAGAAATAACCCAGTTATGCATTAAATAATTTTGCGGGACAGAAGAGAGTAGAAAGACTGAATATTAATACAATATATTACCTTAGCTTCATTGAACATTTTCATTCTTAGGATAATTCCTTCACATCTCTAATGCAACATCATTTATAGGATTTAGGAGATCACAAAGAATCCAAATAATTCCAGGGGAGTTTAGTTTCAGTTTTCTCTATCAAGAAACAATGTACTAAGAAAACACAATGAGGAAACATGTGTTGCTTTGTTTTAAAACAAATGGAAATTCACTTTCACTCATTCTTCAAACGCATCTGAATTCTCAGCACAAATGACCAGACTCGTATTCCATTGGAGAAGCAAATACCGTTTCTTTACTGATTAAAAGTATTAATTGGATGGGACACCTGGATGGCTCAGTTGGATAGAGCATGCGACTCATGATCTTGGGGGCATGAGTTTGAGGCCCATGTTGGGTGTAGAGATTACTTAAATAAATAAAATTATTATTGGGTGACATGCTTAATATATATCACCAGTATAGAGAGTTAGAAAATATAGCACATAGACATTGGTCGTGCATTCATTTTCAAAGTTAATTAATTTTAGAACAAGTAATTATCAGTAATGACAAGTACTCAAGTGATACAATTTCATGAGCTATATCTTCCCAAGAAACTAAAATAATTTGACTACCAAAAATAATCTGAGATAAATGAATGAAAATCCATTTTTTAAAGTACTATGGTAATTGGCCATAATCAATTAACTAAAATTGCTGTTTTCCTCAAGTTGGAATTCGCTGTAGCATAAATGAGTGACTTCATAGCTGAATTACATCTGAATAAATTATAAATGACAGGCTTTTAATTTGTATTATTTAATTCATAGCTTCAAACTTTTGCAAAGGAGCAAAATGAAAATTACATTTTCCACACGATGCGATGAATGTCACTCTTATTTTAGGATTTAGGATTTAGGCATGGAAATCTTGCCTTTACTGCCAGAATCATTCCTTCAATTTAAAGTGAAATGTAGACTATGTACGTGCTACCTGTCAGCGATTAAGCTCTATCGTTTTAGAATCTTATGTGTTATCAAGTAAACATTTGTACCTAGCTGGGAAATAAATGTGAGCAGTGCTTTTGTGCTCATTTTCAACGTTTTCTGATGGTCTCAAGAAGAAGGTAGAGTTTGGAAGCATTCAGGGACGATTAGTTGGAAATTGCTATTTGAATCTCTCTGTTCCCAGCTCTTTCTTCACTAATGTCTTTGTCCAAACCCGTAGAATACAATGCACACCACCAAGAGTGAAAACCCTAATGTAAAGTATGGACTCGGGCTGACGAGGATGTATTAACGCAGGTTCATCAGTTGTAACGAATGTGCTATTTTGATGGGGGATGTTGGTAATAGGAGAGGCTGTGCCTGTTGTGGGCAGGGTATATATGGGAAGTATCTCAACTTTCCCTTAATTTCTCTGTGAACCTAAAATATCTCTAAACAATAAAATCTATTTATGAAATGGGATGAAGTCCCTAGGACCTGGCCCTGCAACCTGGACTGTTGTAGAATGCCAACAGGTGTGACGCTTGGATCTCTAACATCATCCATGGAATTGGCTATCTATCTATTTGGGGAAAACCAAGAATATGTTCTAGAAAAGCTTCCTGTTGGGAAAAAATATTTTAAAAATTCCTTGGGGAGGAAGGAGTTCCTCTAGTTTTTCCATTTGGCTGAATGTTTCTAAAGGGCACGGACCACACTTTCTATAACAATATGCATATCGGACCCACTCATATCAGACAGAATCTGACAGGAATTTGCACTGGATCAAGATAGCTATTATCTTGGTCAGAGTTACAAATGTCCAGAAAATCTGTGTGAATTAAAATAAATGATCCAGCAAAAACAATCATAGCAGAGGACGTTCTAGCAAATCAAAAGTGAAAACAAGGAAGAAGGTTAAGCTCACTGAGCTCAGAGGCCATTAGACCAATGTACAAAGTACAGGTGATAAACACAGAATTCAGTACATTAGCTTAGTTGTCATTGAGACCTAAGTATGATGCTTGGGCAGAACCTGGAAATAATAAGGAAAAACAGCAGCTGATTACGCTGGTAGAGCTTTTTATATTCAAACATCTTTTACATACATTATCATCACATTTCCTCTTCAATAGGTTTTGGAGGAAATCAAAGAAGCATCATAATTTGCATTTTAAAGATGAGGAAAGAAGATGAAAGGAGCAGGTTTTCCCGGGTCAGGAGCTGGTAAGTTTCGGAGTCCCTGACCTGCTCCCACATAACAATCCAAATGGCACACCCCTGATGGAAACCCATGATTTTCAAGAGAGAACATAGTGTCTGGTATTTGAGCACACCTTACTGCAGAGAACAGACGAGTGTTATTGAGAAGAGGTACACCTATAGATCCCTGTGGGGCAGAAATTCTAACTTCTAGAATCGCCCATCGCACAAACAGGATGGATGTGCTCTCTTGATGCTTAGTAGTGACAGAGTTGGCAGAGATAAAACAAACAAGTACAAGGAAGCTCCACTCAGATATCATCTAGAAGTAGCAGAATGTGTGATCAATTCTTGGTCACCTTGTTGGCATTTCTATCCTTAATTTTCCTGGAGGGAATTATGACTGGACTTACTGCCACAATCATGATTGTGATCATCAGGTGACCTCGAGAGGAAGTGACCATGTCATGGAGATCTCATTAACTGGGCAGAAATAAACCATGCTTGGGCGGATAGGTATTTTAGATTCCAAGATGCTCAAAGAAAAGACAGGAGACCATATTCTTGGAGCTCGACAAAGTTTTGGGATTAGATTCTTACAATGTAAGGTCAATTTATATAGTGTACTGATGACTGAGTGAATGACAAGTGTTTTACTGCTTGGCCAAACCCTCTTCATCTACAAACTACTAGTCAAGGAAATCTCAGATATATCCTAGTTGGCTTATTCCCTAAATTTTATGTCATTTGAAGTATCCTTGAATGATGGAGGTTAACAACATTTATGATGGTGATCATTTTTCAATGAATACGTTCATCAAATCTTTATACTGTACATCTTTAACGAATACAATAGTGTATGTCAATTGTATCTCAATAAAGCTAAGGAAAAATAGAAATAACAGGAAAAGAACAAAGTATGTTTGAATACATTTTTGTACCCATCCCTGGTTAAGGCAGATTGCAGTTTGGGAGTATAGTTTCCACAACTGAAATAGAATGGAGCAAATTGTGCAAAGTTTGCCGTGTCCTCGGGCCCATCTGACATCTGTCTTCGATCTGCTCTCAGTGAGCACCCATACTGCAGTAGTAACTGCCCTTTTGAAGATACCTGCAATATAATTTTGTTAATTGTTAAATATTTGCCAATACAAATTTATCCATAGATATAGCTCCCTGGAAGTCGTAGCTGGTTTCTTGGAAGACATTTGCTACAAGAGGAAAGGGGAGTGAAGAATAATAATAAAAATAACAATATTTTTAAAGAATAAGAATGTCTAACGCATATGGAACCTATATATTACCAAGTGCTTTGTATATATTAATTTGTTTAATTCTTGCAATAGAAACTATTATTACCCTTATTATGCAGATGAAGAAGCTGTGGCTGTGAAAGGTTAACTCTCTCTCTCCAAAAGAAATAAACATTAAAAAAAAATTTTTTTTAAAGGGGCTCCTGGGTGGCTCAGTCAGTTAAGTGTCCGACTTTGGCTCAGGTCATGATCTTGCAGATTGTGAGTTTGAGCCCCGCATCAGGCTCTGTGCTGAGAGCCTGGAACCTGCTTCAGATTCTGTGTCTCCCTCTCTCTCTCTGTGCCCCCACCACCACCCCCACTCTCACTCTGTCTCTTTCTGTCTCAAAAATAAATAGGCATTTTTGAAAATTAAACAAAAAGAAAGGTTAAATAAGTTGTTACAAATTATTACTTGTAGGTGGGAGAGGCCTCACACTCTAGAACTTCTCTGGGTGACCACTGGATGTCCATGGAAAGCATTCTGGTGCGTGGTTTTGGAATTAAAATTCTATTATGTAACTAATCCTTGGAACATTGTGTTGACTGTTTCAGTCTTCTTTTGTTGTCTTGTTTTGTTGCTTTTCGAATGAGTAGATTTCAACAAAGTAGCTAGATATTTACCCTTCAAGTTGGAACCGAAACTTGTAGGAGTTCCCTGTCATTACTATAAGAATTTACCACAACTGGGTAGCTGAAAAAAAAAAAAAACCAGGCATTTATTCTCTGACAATTCTGGAAGCCTGAGTCAGGAGTCAGTGTCATTGAACTGAAATGAAGGTGAAATGAAATGAAACTCCCCTTTCGGGCCTCTGGGAAGAATGCCTTTCCTGCCAGCTTCTGATATCCATCAGGATTCTCTGTCTTGTGGCTTACCTTCTCTGTCTGTCTTCTGCCTGTGACCATCTTCTCAAACTATAGGTAGTTGCATTTACTGCCCTCCTAGACAACCCAGGATAATCTCCTTCTCTTAACATCCTGGACTCAATCACATGTTTCCTATGTCCTGAAGGGCACAAACTATGTCTTGCTCCTTTTGGTTTCTCCTGGGTGAGCCCAGCACAGGGCTTGGTGCATAGTAAGCATTCAGTAAATGTCAGTCTTTGTTGAATTGAGTCCCTCTGTACTTTGACAAGAAATATATGATGGGTTTCTTTTCTGCTGCTCACGTATTCTATTTTAGCTGATACTGTGGGAAAGCTAATCTTGGCCTGGATATTTCCTTTTAATCTGAATACTATTGAAGTAGCAGAAGATGTCAAACAAAAAGTAGTTATTTAAGACTGAAGCGTTTACTCATTCAAATTCATTTCTCCATTTCTATTCCAACTACTTGCAATATCGTGACTCTTTCCAAAAAAGACGTTGTGTGCATGCATGTGTGTGGTATGTGTGTGTGTGCACATGTGGGGTGTGTGTGTGTGTGTGTGTGTGTGTGTGTGTGTGTGTGCATAAGAAATACAGCAAGTACATTTGGGCTTGAAAAAGGCCTCATAACAAATGTTATCTTTAATTCCCTTTCCATTTCTTTCTGATCTGAAGAAGCACCAGGATGGGTAGGCTCTAGTGGCTGAGATCCATTAATCATGTTGCTAGAAAGGACATGACATCAGCCATGTGAGTTCTTTGAGTTGTATTAATTACAGGAGTCATTGCTCTGCCCCAGCTCAACACCAGAGCTCCGCTATTTGTCATCCACAATGCGAATTCAAACGCAGCCTCGTCAGATGCTTCGTCAGAACCATCTAATTAAAGCCTGTGATATGGAAGCATGTGCAGAAGTTGGTCAGTGGGAAGAGCTCTAGGATAAATTACTTTGGCTCAAAGAATATTAATATCGCTTCTCTGGCTGGAGACATATTTGTGATGGTAGCGACAGAATAAATTAAAGATAAAAGCCATCACTGCTTTAGATCTTTTATCATGGGCTCAGTATGTTTTTTATTTGCTACATTGATGAGTAGGATGTTAAGATAATCAGAGAGCAGAAACCTAGAGTCAAGGCATATTTCAGAGTGATTTAAGTAGACTGATTTGCTTTTAACACGGACAAGGTTTAAGTTATAAAAGGAAGTTGATAAATTATGGCCAAACATCTTGATAGGTTTTCACAAACAGAAAATACCCGTTCAGTTAGCACCCATATCAATAAATTAAATCAGCCTACCAGAACCCCTCCCCCATTTTTAGCCCTTTTTCTAGCCACTACCTCCTTCCTCTCAATGAGCATTGTCTTGACTTCTAACCTCGTAAATTTATTTGAGGTTGACATTATTTTGGGGGTGTATAAATGCAGGCCAAGTAAAAACATGAAGTAAGTATTCAGACGGCTTAGGACATGACATCCCCTGAGAAGTAAAAATAGTTTGTGAATCGGGAGTTGGTTTTGGTTTTCATGAAGCAGGGAGCATACAAGGAGTTGGCAAAGAAGAAAAGAGATCTGGGTAATGGCAGGATAGAATGATTCTTTTAGAGGACAGATGGCAAAGCATATTCCGGGTAGTTTGGGAATCACTTTAGGAGCCCATATGTGGTCCTTTTGATAAACTGTAGGTATTGCAAATGTGAAGGTAGCTACGACCCATTGATGGCAGGTCGTCCAAAACAGTATTCAGAGAGTGTGACTATTTTAACTGAAATAATAGAGCATTAGCTGTTAAATAAGGCTAGGGAGAAAACAGCTAGGGGTAGAAGACCAAGTGTGCTATCTGAATGCCAAGGGTAGTTGACCTTTGGTGACGGATGCCATTTGTTCTTGTTCTTGAACACAGCACCTGAACTGGGCGGGCCCTGGGGCCCTGGGGCCCTGGGTGTGAGTGGGAGAGAGGTGAGGGGGGACTCCCCCATGGGAGAGAATAGTGAAGGTTCGGAGAGAGGAAAGTGAGTCATGCAAATCTGCATCCTGAAATCTGAGGTTTAACTCTTTTGAGAAGTGAGCAGCAGTCAATACTAAAAAGTCCAGAATGGTGAGATTCAAGAAGGGTTTGACGCTCCGCATCCTTGCCAGATAGAGTTTCTGTGGGCTGGGGCTGGTAGCAGTGAGGACGGTGTTGGCCCAGAAAACATCCCCATAGCAGATGCGAGGGGACCCCTCGAGCTTGCTGCCTACTGCGCATGAAGTATATAAGGCAACTTCTCTAGGTGAACTATTGCATATATTCACACCCTTTTGTGCACACAACAATCCCATTGTTCCTTTTCCTTTAGAAAGTGTGTTCGGGACTTCTACTTTGTTGAGGAATACGTGGGAATAACAGGCAAATGTAATTGGATATGTTGCAGGTGCACCATGTGATAATTTGAGTCACAGACACGCTGTGGTAAGATTACCGAGATCAGATAATCGGATAATTAACATATCTATCGCCTCACATTGTCGGCTGTGTGTGTGTGTGTGTGTGTGTGTGTGGTGAGAACATTTAAGGCCTACTCTAGGCAGCTTTCAAGTATACAACATATTATTAACTATCGTTACTCTACCGTATCTTAGATCCTAGGGACTTATTCTCCTTAGAACGGAAAATTCATGCCCTTTGAGCCACATGACCTCACACTTCGTACTTAGGGTTTTTAAGGAGCTAACTAGCAGCAAGGTAATTGTACCATTTAAGAGTAATGCTTAGATTCTTTTTGGTAATTAGATGCTCCTTTGAAGCATTCTCGGCATTTATTCGAATACAGTTTGATTAAGCCTCCTGTAAGAGCGGTGCCAGTTAATGCCATTCTTAAAAATACAAATCACAGCCCATTGAAACTGTCCCCGGGTCTGAAAGAAACATACCTATAGATGATTTAGTAAAAGCCTGAGTGTGGTCTGATGACTCTCTGTATTCTGGGTCTCAATATCTGGCTGATAAGCTTGTCAGACACGTTCTCTTGTTAACAACAGCTGTTTTATTCCCTATCACCAGGGAGGGAAACTAGTGGGGAGAAATACAAGCAGCATGACATATGACAAAGACCCTGCCATGTCCATAAGCAGTAACATGCCTGTTCGCCTTTAAATGATTTTTGTACTGATTGTGTGGAAAGCTCTGTAAAAGTATATGGCTTTGGGGGCCCCTGGGCGGCTCAGTCGGAGTCTGACTTCAGCTCAGGTCATGATCTCACGGTTTGTGAGTTCGAGCCCCGCGTGGGGCTCTGTGCTGATGGTGTAGATCTTGTCAGGGATCGTCTCTCTCCTCCTCTCTCACTCTTCCTCTCTCTCTGTGCCTCCCCCACTTGCGCACGCTCTCTCTCTCTCAAAATAAAGAAATAAACTTAAAAAAAAAAGTATACAAAGCAGTTGGCTTTTCTGCTCTGTGGTCTGAGTTATATAGGGTAGTTGTAGGTGGTTAGCAGTAGGGTGTCAATGTCTAAGTTTCAAAGAAAAGGTTATGAGACCAGACACGTTCCCGTATTCAGATTTCCATCGGCATGTGGTTTGCTCTTTAGAATCAGTGGGAACGTGGAGCTCATTTATTCACAAAGAAGATAAGATATGGCATAATGAGGTCCCATGTCTCAAGATCTGCAATTGCATATCTGAAAATAATTACCTTACTTGTTGAATTTTATCAACAAGTCACCAGTTCAAGCAATCCAACATCAAACTTGATGGGCAGGATTCATGATAATGTTGAGCCAACATCTCTGCACACAGAAAATGCTGAAAGATCAGCTTAAGACATAGGAATATAAATTACGCGGATGAAAATTTGAAATGGAAACTATGCTGTAAAGCCAATTCTGACTATAAAAAGCGGGAGAGCAGTTGTACTATCTTGTTTGCTACAGAAACATTGGCAAAAAACACTTTTGAGCCCAGAGATTCACAAACTCTTGCGTGAGATTGTAGTTTAGAGAAATGTAATTTCTTTTTTTTTTTTTTTTAATTTTTTTTTTCAACATTTATTTATTTTTGGGACAGAGAGAGACAGAGCATGAATGGGGGAGGGGCAGAGAGAGAGGGAGACACAGAATTGGAAGCAGGCTCCAGGCTCCGAGCCATCAGCCCAGAGCCTGACGCGGGGCTCAAACTCACGGACCGCGAGATCGTGACCTGGCTGAAGTCGGACGCTCAACCGACTGCGCCACCCAGGCGCCCCTCTTTTTTATATCAAGTAGTATATCAACTAAAGTTTGGTCAGAGAAGCAGAACTACTAAGATATATGTGATATATATATATTGTGTCTTAATACTTTCATTATGAACCATATAATACTTCATAGTAAAATATATGATATATAACATGCACCACATGACATATAATGTATATAAAATACATAATTCTATATAACATGTAATTCTTACATATAAATATTTATAATATGTAATACATAACATGAACATTATTATTCTATAATTATATAATATATAATAATTATATTATATTGTATTATAATTATAGAATTATATAATAATTATTGAATAATATAATTATTATAATGATATTATGATAATAATTATATTATATTAATATGTTATATGTTATACACAAATATGTGGTAAGATATACAGGTATATTATCTTGCCTTATGTTATCTTATATTTATTATATTATATGTTATATTTATTATATGACATTATATTACATTGCATTGCATTACATGACATTAATTACATTACATTACATTATATGAAAGGATATAGTACAAGGATTTAACCTCACACAATTACAAGTGTGCAATCAGTCAAGCAATCTGTGTACAGCTATTATTATCTTCATACCTTGTCTGAGGCTGGAGTTGGCTTTTGCAAGACAGGCAGTCGGGAAGGAAAGATGGGTAGAAAGCGGAAGAAAGAGGAGACAAAACTTGAGCTGGACCCTGGGTTGGTCTCTCAACAGCTACATCCTCAACATTGTGGATGTCCTGTGGGAAAACATGGCACTCTGTCTCACAGAACTAAAATGTGTACCTGGGCCAGGGCTTGGAGAAGCTCAGGGAGGACCCAGGGCAAGGTGGAGGGAGCACCTGCAGGCCCAGCTGTGCTCCATTCCAATGAGATGAGCCAGGAGGGCAGCAAACACAAGTGTGAGCCACAAAAACACCCAGCACACATGTGGTTGCTGCTTCAATTTCACCTTCCAAATCTTGCACAAAATGTCTCTTTCATTCTACGCTAATGGTAAAGGCACTCAGAAGGCAATTCTGGAAAAATGGTCTCGTTAGGTTGATATGTTGTAAGGCCACCACAGTCCACACCTTGTCACTTTGGCACCCACCCACACTCTTTAACCAGACTTAAAATCCAAATAGCAGAGCCAGACTTCCACCTAACAGACTACAAGTGTCCCATGCACAGTAGAAAACATGCTGATCTTTTCCCCAAGGAAGGATGCAAAGCCTCTTGACCATTTTGGGGTGATGCTCACTTTTCTAAGTCATACCCTTTGATATCCAATAATACTGAAATACAAAGTCTAACTTTTAACACAATTTATGATAGATGGTAGGCAGACTGAGGAGCAGGTGAAAAATTTTTGTTAGTATCTACAAACATTATTAATATTAAAATGAGAAATGCTTATAAGTATTACGTTCTCCTTTCTGCAACTAGTCATGTGCTCCTGGCTCGTACATACAACTGCCTTCCTCTACTGCCCAACCCATGTCTCCTTTGCCTTCAGCAAGCTCTGGTTTCCTTCTAAGGGGTTTGGGACATCGAGTCCTTCATGTATTGGATTGCTGTAGTTTTTCATGAATTTAAATCACAGGACGCAGGGGGAGTTACAGGGCTCCCGAGGACATCTCCTGTATTTGTCAGATGAATAGCTGTGTAGCGGGTGCCAGAGGTTGTGTTGATTCCCTGCAGCAGTGAAACCACATTTGGCAAAACAGCTGAAATTGGAGTCATTAGCTGAATCAGCTTATGGTAATCCTTATCATCGTCTGAGTTTCACGTCTTCTGCCCAGGCCCAATGGGTAAATGAATGGGGGTATGGTCACCACTCTGATGTCTTTGGAGTCCTTGATGGTGACATTAATGTCTGCAATCCTTTTTGGAATGTGGCATCACTTTTGGTTCATTTAGATAGGCAGAGCCTGTCCCAGTGACTTCTAAGTAGCCTTTTCTACCATAATTGCCCTCGTTCTACAGGCAAGAATTTTGGGAGTGGTTTAGTTGGTGGTTATGGCTCTGGATCTCTCATAAGGTAATAACAGTCAAGATGTTGGCCAGGGCTTCAGTGACCTGAGAGCTTGACTGGGTTTGGGGGAATCTAATCAAGATAGCGTGGTGATGGTTAAAAGTATCAGCACAGATCAATTGAATGAATGGAGTCCAGAAATAGAACTACATACATATGATCAAATAATTTTTGGCTAATTGACCAACTCAGCTCAATGGGAAAAATCAATAGTACTGGAAATACTGGATCTCGATATGAAAGAAAAATGAATATTAACCTTTATCTCCTACCATACCTCCAAATTAACTCAAAATGTCTTATAGACCTACCTGTAACTGTCAAAACTATAAAACTCCTAGAAGAAAGCGATAATAATATTTGTAATCTTCTGATAGGCAAATGTTTCTTAGGATACAAAAAGCATGAGCCATTAAGGAGAAGTTGAGAAATCAGATTTTTATCAAAATGAAAAACATTTTTAAGGAAAAGGAAAGAGTAAGCCTCAGAATGGAGAAAATATTCACAGTAGATATACGTAACAAAGGATTCACATTCTGAATTTATGAAGAACTGGTAAAACTCAAGAAGTCCGTCAACCCTGTAAGAAGTAGAAGATATTTGAACAGATATTTTGCAGAAGAAGATAAATGGCAAATAAGTGCATAAAAAATATTGAACATCTTTACTTATGAGGGAAATCTTAATAAGATACAATCCCACATCCATTAGAACGGGTAAAGATAGAAAGACTGACAATACCAGATGTTAGTGATGATGTAATAGAGCTGGAACTCTTAGACACAAGTGGGAATTAAAAGTGCTATAATCATGGAAAATAATTTGGCAGTTTCAGAAAAAGGTTAAATATATACTTATGATATGACCCAGCTTTTTTCATGTATTAACTATGTATTTACTCAAGAGAAATAATAATATAGGTCCGTACAAAAACTTGAATGCCAACGTTTACAGCAGCTTTACTTGTGATGGAAACAACCCAAATGTCCGTCAACAGGTGATTGGATAAACACAGTTGGCGTATCCATTCGATAAAACATGACTCAGCAATAAAAAGGAATATATTGCTGATAGAGCAACAGTGTGGAGCAGTCTCAAAATCATTATGCTGAGTGAAGGCAGCAGATGCAGTGTGCACTACATGATTCCATTTGTGGAAAATTCTAGAACATGCAAACCAATGTATGGTGACGAAAAACCCAGATAAATGGCTGCCTAATGCCAGGGTCTAAGGGCTTGAAGGCGGATGAGGAAGTGTTCTGTGTCTTGATTGTGGCAGTGATTCCACCATTCATACACTTCTCAAAACTCATGCAATTTACTGGAAATAAATTATACCTCAATAAAGTTGATTTACAAAAGGACCTGGTAAAAGGAACCCATTCCTCCATGTTTCCCAATCCTGTGAATTCTGAAAGAATGTTGAGAATCCTGTGAATTCTCAGAGAAGCCACGCTCAATGTCACTAACTTAGAATTCACTTTGTACCTGAGCTTTAGTGGCTGTGAAGGCAGCCTGGTAGGCCTCAGCTCTTCTGGGCACCGGAGGGGAAAAATCTCAACATAACAAGTGTACTGTATGTATTTCTCTTCATATCGCTCTAAGGTGGGCCCTAAACTATTACATTTATTTGGAGCATTTTATCATACGGAATTTGTTTTTCTTCCGTACTTCCCGCGCACGTATTTCGTGGGCTAAGATCAGAATGCGGTGTGTGCGCGCGTGTTCTGTTTAAAGTTTCTTTCCGTGTGCACGTGGGAGGAGAGTTTTTAAGTGGTAGAGATGATCTGAAACGTGAGCTAGCTTAACTTGTGAAAATCAACCTTCCTGTAGAGAGAGAGGGATGTCATAGAGAGAGTAAAAGTTAGGGAGACACCAACACAAACTGGTCAGGTGCCATAGCTTCTAATTTGCAGTGGAGAGGGTTGGGACTGCTGAGCAGAGACTACTAAACTCAATCCTCTATAAAATGATAGAGAAAAGGACAATAATAGAGGGGAAGTGAGTGGTAAAAATCAGCACAGGGACCAAGCCTCCAAGGGCCAGTACAACAGGGTACAGACTTGGGTGAGTGGTGGTGAGGCTGATAGGAGACGTCCTCAGGGTGATTCTCAGATACAAGTCGGACTCTCTCATCCTGGAATTGTTTACAGACCAGTCTTCAAACTGAAACAAGCAGCCATGGCTGATCTCTGGTCCCCTATTACTGCTTTAGTTTTCCCTCCCTTACATATTGATGATCATTTGTTCTGTGTCTGCCTTCACACCCTGGGGTTTCATCTCCTTGAGGGCAGGGATTGCGTCTTACATATTTTTTTAAAGTTCATTTATTTATTTTTGAGAGAGAGAGACAGAGTGAGCCGGGGAGGGGCAGAGAGAAAGGGAGAGAGTGGATCCCAAGCAGACTCTACACTGTCAGCACAGAGCCTGGTGCGGGGCTCAAACTCACAAACCATGAGATCATGATCTGAGCTGAAGTCAAGGGTTGGGCACTTAACTGACTGAGGCATCCAGGCACCCTGCGTCTTACATATTTTAAAATCACTATACACATTGTCTACATGTGTGCCTGGCGCATAGGAGACCCTCAGTAAGTCTCCTGAATAAATGAATGAATGATTAGTGTTTTATATATACACATATATGTGCATACGTATGTATGTTATAGACGACATAGATCTGATTTACATTCTATTATCTGTTTTAAGTAACTGTTTTTGTGCAACTGCTTTATGGTTCTGCAATACATGCTTTTCTTTTACTAAAGATGTGAATTTTACTACTTATTAATAAAGGTAATTACTCTTGTAGCATTATTTTTCAAGAGAAAATTGACTTCCCCTTTATGTAGCATTTACCTCCAAGCTTATTAGAATGAGCTTGATAATTTTCATAGATTGTCCCCACTTCCTTCAAATATAGCAAAGTACTTTTTCATCATCGTATTTTCTGATAGTTTGAACTTAGTATAAAATTAAACTGTCAAGAAATCAAACGACGCGACAATCATAAAATCATCATTGAACGAAACGATTGCATCAGAGTCATCTGTCTTTGGTTCCTGACTTGCCAAGTGATATTTCAGAATGAATTGTTCATTTAATTATTAAAATTTAAAGTCCAGTCGTGAGAAAATTTTAATGTCAATTGTCATATTTAATTGTCCCTAAAACAAAAGTGAATACTTGTCAGCTTTTTTTTAAGTCAAAAGATCTTCCAGAAATATTAGTAGCTGTCAAAAATGAATGTTTCTTGCAAAACAGCTATTATTTATAGCGTCAAAGAGAGTTGTCTCATTTCTTCCCCGAGTTATTTCAAGATACAGGAATGATAGATAACAGACAAAATGACAAAGAATACAATTAAAATCCTAACCTGTTCTAACTGGTAAATTCCAACAAAAAGCACTATGTTCTTTTTATCTGCCTCTAAAAGACCCCTATTAACTCAATTAACTTGAGTGATTTCTTCATCTGTTTGAGATTAAATGAAGGCCATTACCACACAAAATTATCTTGAAATCTTAGCTGACACTGTCTGACATCCTCTTTATGTAAAATACTTGTGATAATTTATCCTGGGACCGAAAACTCTTTAAAAGAAAGCTAAAACATCAATTAACCACAAAATAAATAATTAAAGCCATATAATATAAATAATCAATATCAGTAATTAAAGCAATATAAGTAATCATTATAAGTAATTGTTTCGGACGAAAACAGGTTTGCTAAACTGCATCTATTATGCCTGTCCCAATATGCCTGGGTTGGATGCTCATAACCAGTCGACTATTTGACATTTACACATTAAGGCCTTGCAAGCCTATTTAACTAAATGCATCTTTTAAATTTCTCTGTCGCCCTATCTCTTCCCCTCTAGTTGGCCACCTTCCTACCAGCAAATGCCAACACCCTCTATCAAGTGTTTCCAGCCAGAAATCTCGGCGATGTCTTTGGTTCCTCTCTCCCTCCTCCTTGCCATGCCTCCATCACAACCAACAGGCGACCAATGTCCCACCCCGGCCACTTCTCTTGGTGCCCGGCCACCTCCTAATCCAGGCCTCTGGGCGACTCACTGGGATGCTAAATCGCGACTCTTGCTGCCGTCCCCTTTGCTTCCCCGAAGCCATCTTTACACAGCTTTCTTACTTAAAAAAGTAAACCACATCATGCTGTTCCTTCATGTAAAACCTGGGAGCGGATGTCCATTGCTCTTGAAAACAGCTCAAACACTGTATGAGCCTATAATGGCCTGCACGACTCAGCATTTACTTACCTGCCCATTTTCTGTCTTATCCTTTTACGCCGGGTTCACACTGCCCTCTGCTCAGCTGCCCAAACACACGTGCTTTTTCGCCTGTGAGGCCTTTGCACGCATTTCTTTTGCCCCAAGTACCCTTCCTGGACTCTGACTAGGTCTTCCTCTTACTTGTATGCCAGGTTTAACAGCAAGTAAGATGAGTGAGTGAAGGGAATAATTTGATAAGAAGATGGGAAAAGATTATGTGCCAGCCACTCTGCCTGGCACCCAGGAAATGGCTACGTCTGAGTCTATATTTATCATTTTTATGTAAATCGCTATCAAATGCACCTACATATCGCCAGACACTACCGCCCCATATTCCACTAACTAATGTGGGACTAAAGATCGATATGGCCATTGTCAAAAGACTTTCAGATCACGTTTGAAACACAAATCTTCTCTTAAGTTTGATTGAAGCAAAATATTCACTCAAGTAGGAAAAATGTGAACCTGCTGGAGAACTGACTTTGTTTTGCACACAGTACAACGTGCTGCCTCTGGATAATTTGAAGTCCAAGGTGGGCTGAACATCACAGCATCACAGATGGATATTTTACTCACTCATTCGTTCAACAGATACAGCATTTACACGTGTATGTATGATATATAATGCTATGTAGATGTTTAGTATAATTTACTTAAGAAAAATTCTCAAAAATCTAGGCAGGTTGTTAGTTTTCGTCATCAGATTTTTGAGGACTTGTTTTTGATAAAAATACCTGTGAATAAATATTTAGTCTCATTTGGACAAAATCAATGGTAGACATTTTTTTTTAAAGTGTATTTATTTATTTTGAGAGAGTGATTGTGGAGAAGGGGCAGAGAGGGAGAGAGAGAGAGAGACAGAGAATCCCAGGCAGGCTCTGAGCTGTCAGCACGGAGCCTGACGCGGGGCTCTATCTCATGAACTCTGAGACCGTGCCCTGAGCCGAAACGAAGAGTCTGGCGCTTAGCGGACTGAGCCACTCGAGAGAGACGCCTCTAAATGACAGACATTTTAAAATAAAACGCTGGATATTATGCAATTATTAAATGGATTGAAAAGTAGCAGTTGATTTTGAAAGTGAAATTTATGGTTTATGACAATCTGTGAAAGCTACGTATCTACATGTGATGAATTTTAAGCACTTAGGCATCACTTTTAGATGAACTTTGTATAAACTGTTCCCGCATATTATTAAATGAATTTAATAAACATTGGTCAGGTGTGTATAAATTGCTTCAGGAAAACTTAATTTGATGTATTACTGTAAATACATCAGGCAACGGTTTCCAAATAAGATTTCCGAACACTGTGTTTATCAAATTATATTCATTACTCTTAGAGGAAAAAAGATTAGTTTTCTGGTGTGAATTTCCAAATATTAATTAGAAGAGATTTATTATGAACTTAATAAATGCGAAATTACGCGTCAGTACAGAGCCAGAGTTAAGGACAAGTTCAGAGAAAGCTTTCCTTCCCAAGAATATAGGCTGTCATCCTATTGGGGATGGTGGGATAAAGGTGTCTCTATATTTCTTAATATGACAATAAACCCAGTGACTTTCCAGTTCTTACCAAGTACAGAAGAAGTGGCTGAGAGGCAGAGTCCTTTGAAGTAGGTGGTTACACTGTGTGGTAGAAGCAAATCACCTCTTGTTTGTAATACAGAGATTAGAGAGTATTCTATGGTTATTGGAGCATTCCTAGATCTGGGTCTAAAATGGGAGATGGATAGATATGTAGCATGTTTTTTTTCCCCCTTCAAAAAGTAGCCTTTGTGAGAAACGAATGCAAAATTTTAATGGCAGATAATCTAGTGTCTTCAGGTCTTATCAACTAACAAAAGGCTTCATTTCCATTTCTAGACACACATGTGAGTATTGGCACACTCTAAGAGTTCAGGAAAACTAATTTCACGAAGAAATGATCAACAGATAAGTATCAAAGTCAAGTCCAATACAAAAATTATTAACAGAAAAGAAGAGAATGAGGAATAGAATGATTCCTTGCAGTCAAAAACATGCTGGTCCAGAGGGATTTCAGGATTGCAAATAAGTTTGTGTTCAGTTCACTTCACTGAACAGACAACTTTACCATATCACTTTAACAGTCAAAGAGTAAGTCTGTTTATACGTGTCTCTCCTAAGTTTGGTGCAGAACAGCCCCTGTGGTTTATGTGTGTTAACAGGGTGGTGGAGGACGGAGATGGGGCAGATGATGATTCTAACGTCTCTAAAGTAACACCACCAGTATATCGTGCCATTAGATTGACTGAAATCTGAGGGTGTTTTTGAGTTGAGCAATTCATAACATCTTTCTGGCCTGCATGCCATGACTTATCCAACCTGTGAACTGTGCTCTGCCTGGAAACTTAGCTCAGTGTCAATTGCTCTTTACCCCTTGCAGATGGAGAAAATAATCATACAACCAGAAAAAAAATGCCAGAAAGTCATCCCTATAAGGCTATTCAAAGCTGAAACCCACCATGCCAAAATGAGCTAAAGGACAGTAAGAGATGTTGCAAGTCAATGCTCTGTGTTTGTGTTAGGCTTAGGAAGTTCTTGCTAAGCCCTCTCTTATCTTGACTCAGCTGTTTCATGTACTTGAGTCTGAATCTTGAATACCCTGTCCTTGCTTCAGTAATTCTCAAGATGCTCAGACACAAGTCATAGAAATATCATTTGAATGACATTTCTGTAAGATAAAGGTTATTTCTTGACTTAGATAACCCCCAAAAGAAATCAGTGGCTCTGTTAGTTTCACGCGAGGTTTGAATGAGAAGCTCAAATGATGATGGCTCGTCAAGGCAGTGGTTTTTCTGTCTTTTGTTCCTACATCTGCCATGTTAGTTGCTTTATGAGGCCAGCTCTTTCCATGTACTGGGCGAGAAGGCCATCAATAATGACAGCATTAGTGTTTCCCCATCAGAGAAACTCTGGATAAATATATGCGTCTCTTTCTTTAAAAAAAATTTTTTTTAATGTTTACTTATTTTTGAGAGGGTGAGAGACAGAGTCTGAGATGGAGAGGGGCAGAGAGAGAGGGAGACACAGAATCTGAAGCAGGCTCCAGGCTCTGAGCTGTCAGCACAAAGCCCAACTCAGGGCTTGATCTTACAAGCTGTGGGATCATGACCTGAGCTGAAGTCGGATGCTCAACAGACTGAGCCACCCAGGTGCCCCTATATGTATCTCTTTCTTAATGACTCCAGTCAAGATTCTGGTGACTCTGATAAGCCTAGCTTGGAACATATAACCACCCTTGATTCAATTACTAGATACCCAATTACTATATATTATCTGATTCAATTACTACTGGCCAAACATAGATCCCCAGCCACATGTGGATCTGGAGCATGGCGTTGTCAGTTTCAAACAGGATTACATGGACCAGGGGTGGAGACGAGCTGGCTTTTAAAGGAGAATGAGAAATTTTATTCCCAGAATAAGGAAGAAAAGATGGTGGAGAAAGGAGCAAACAAAATTTCCTCTAAAACATCCATAATGAAAGCAGCATGAGCATATTTTTGCAAATTTTTACAATTTTACAAATTTTCATAGGGTTACTATTTTGTAGTTTGGGGAACCCGAGTGGGATTTTTGCTTCTATACAGACGGTCAACAGCAATAACAAAACTGCGATAGAGAGAAACGTGACAAGTTGTCAATCTCCATACCGTTTAGTCTTATTTTACCAAAACTATTTTTTTATTTAGAGCTTCCAAATGCAAGTTGTTGATTTATCTGTTTATGTCTCCAATATAGCATGAGACATATATTAGGCATTCATGTGATAAACTTGATCTATTTAGACACATGTAATGGATGGCTGTATTCACAAAACTATTGCTTTGTTTCAGGCTGGAGTTCACTTAGGAGTGTTTGTCAATGAATCAAAATTTCCAATTAATTGCCGCATCCTCACTTGGCTTCCTGCTCTATATGTCATTCCATACCTGCATTAGGGATGACTCTTAGGCATTTCCAGAAACTTGTGGCTGAGTAGAAAAGACAAAAAAACAGAAACTCATCTTAAAAATTCCCATTTCTCTTCTATGGTCCTTGTAAGACATGCAGTTTATCTTTTGGGCATTTTAATTACAATGGCCAAGTTTCCTAAACTAATAATTTAATTCCCAGGGAACCTTTGTTTCGCAACAGCTCTTTTTTAAAACAAACAACAAATAAGGAGAATATTTTAAGTTTTAGAAGACAATTATGATAGCAATTGGTCTTTCTCGAGATGCATAACCTGAAATTTAATCCATGTCTGAGTTATGGTTAGATCCTAAGACTCCAAGTAATATTTTGGGTTAGTAAATTACAATGATTTGTGGAGATGTCTAGAATAGCTCACTCCTGTTGATAGTTTGAGACTAGAGTTAGGTTAGTTGAGATTAGAAGTAGAAATATTCAGGGGCTCCTGGGTGGCTCAGTCGGTTAAGCGTCACACTTCAGCTCAGGTCATGATCTCACAGTTCGTGAGTTTGAGCCCCGCGTCGGGCTATGTGCTGACAGCTTAGAGCCTGGAGCCTGCTTCAAATTCTATGTCTCCCTCTCTCTCTCTGCTCCTCCCCTGCTCATGCTCTGTCTCTCTCTCCTTCAAAAATAAATAAACACATTAAAAAAATTTTTTTAAAAAGTAGAAATATTCTGAGATGAAAATGCTGGACATCCTCAGGATATTCACTGAAAATTATGGGGTCATTTAAAGATACTTTACGAAGTCACTGAAGTCTATATGGATTGTTCAAATATTCTTGTCCTGTAAGTTAATAGAAGGGATCCAGGGTTAGAATTAAGAAGCCCATATTTTCATTTTACTTGACTACAGTTTGATGTTCAATTCTCCAATCTCCATCTCTAATACAGGGTTAAAAATATTAACTGTCTCTAACTCCTTTCCAGTGAAGATAAAAGAGATACTTTTCAATATAACACCATATGCTACACACAAACCAACCTCCAAAGAGAACTCACCTAATCCAAAATTAATCGAGTAGACTATGACTTCTGAGATTTACTTTGACTCAAAGTTTTACTTCACGATTGACAAAGATTCTAAGACAGATTCTTCCTTCCTTCCTTCCTTCCTTCCTTCCCACCTTCCTTCCTTCCTTCCTTCCTTCCTTCCTTCCTTCCTTCCTTCCTTCCTCCCTCCCTTCCTTCCTTCCTTCCTTCCTTTCTCCTTCTTTTCCTTCCTCTTCTCCTCCTCCTCCTTCTTCTTTGCAAAATGCCTATGGAAGTTACCTCACTCAGAAAAGCATAATATCCCTTTTGATCTCCCAAAGGTAGTTGCATGCCTATGTAAGTCATGCTTTATCTACTAGTCAGAAGGAAAATATGAATTTTCCTATTTGAGGACAGGTTACCATACACCTGGAGTTAATGTTTTCACTTCTCTCCTATTGGCTACTCCTCAGATGTCATTGTTTGTCTATCTATTGACAAAGAAGTAAAGAACTCTTTCTTCTCATTCCTTAATCATTTATCAGCAACACCAGTTAGAACAGCAATGTCCTGGATTGAGGAGGTCAGCTCTCTCTTTGTCTCCATGTTCCTCTGCTTCAATTGTATCCCATACCACCATTTTTGATAAGCACAATTTGATGATAATGATAATTGTGATCAGAACTTTCCTCCAGATCTTACATCTTTACCACTATGGAAAACATCAACTTCACCGAAAGTTCAGGGATTCTGAGTTTTCTGCCAACTTCACTGCTTTTTTTTTTTTTTTTTCTTTTTGCTGTGAAGGGGAAAGCCTTTTAGTGCTAATATAGCTTTCTGGGAAATAACAGATCAGAATACTCATTTCTGGCTATCGTGGTATCAAATATTCAAAATACTCCTGGGAGTATGGACTATTTTAAAAATACAAGACATAACCTTAATTTATTGTGCGTATATAGGACCAAGCACCTCACAACATGAAAACACACACTTCTCAAGAACACATGAACATATAATAAAAATGACAATATAATAAGTTAACAAGGAAAATCACAACAGATTTTTAAAAAATCAGTGCCCTACATTGTGTTCTTTTACTACAGAAGAATTTCAATTATTAATCAAGAACCAAAAGGTAAGTAGAAAACTCCATATATTATGAAATTAAAAATCATACATGTATATAATTGTGATCGAAAGAAGAGATTTTAATTGAAACCTAAAATGCCTAGGACTGAGCCAACCATAAAAGTAACATGTCATAAAAATGTGGAATGCAGCAAATATATACTTATAGCAAATATATACTTATATATATACAAGTATATACTTAAAGGGAAATTTGTAGGCTTAAATTTTATATAAGAAGAGGAGAAAGGGAAAAAAAATAAAAATAACACAACCTGATAGATACAAAGAAAGTAGAACGGAAAATAAACGTTTGATAGTGCAAACCAATAGGGTCATTAGTTGGTATTTCGAAAATGTAAATGTACCTTGAAAATATCAATGTTAATCAGGAAAATAGGAAGAAAAGAAGGCATAAATTGACAGGAAGAATAAACGATCTAGCCAAAGTTAAAAAACAATGCTAATACTATAACTCTGTCAAGAAAACACACCAGTGTTTCTCAACTTCAGCCCTATTGACATTTGAGATGAATGGTACTTTGGTGTGTGCGTATATGTGTGTGTATGAGAGAGGGAGAGAGAGAGAGAGAGAGAGAGGAGGGGGAGCGGCCGTGAGCATTGTAGGGTGTTCACAAGCATCCTTGGCCTCTACCCACTCGTTGGAGCAGCACCCTCACCCCACCCACAGCTATGACAGCCAAAATCATTTACAGATACTGTCAAGTGCTCCCCGGGGGGCAAAATCACCTTTGGCTGAGAACCACTGACTTAGACAAAACAGATGAATTCTTAGAAAAATCTAAGTAATCAAACTCTGTCAAGAAGCAATAGAAAATCCGAGCACCACACTTTAGTAACCATTAAAGAATTTGAATCGGTGGTTAGGAATCTTCTCAGGAAGAAAACATCAGAGCTGGGGTTTCCTTTTCAAGGAACATACAAACCTTCCCAGATTACAGATTACCAAGGACTATTCCCCTATTCCTTCCATGAAGCTACTGTCATCTCAAGAAGAACAGTATGGGCAGGTTGGAAAAAGAAACAAAAATGTATAGACATATGGAAAAGAATGAATGAATGTCATTATTTGAAGATCATCCAGCTGCCCATTAGAACCTCAGATTCATCTTTAGATAAATTATTAGAAATAACAAGTTACCTGTCTCCTTATGAAATAAAATTACACAAGCCAGTTACATTACTATACATCAATAAAAGTCAGTTTGGAATGTGATATGCTAGCAGTAAAAAATAGCACTTATAATACCAGCAGAAAATATAAGGTAAAACTGAAAAAATGTAACTAAAATCGCATCAAGACCTATGTGGGGAAAATCATAAACTTTATTAGAAGATACTAACAGTGACAGAATTAGAGATACATACACCATGGTGCTATTATGAAAACACCGTATCATTAAGATATAAAATCTTCCCACATTTTCCCCGCATCTTCAAGCCAATTTCTGTCAGAATCGCAATAGGGCTTGATTTGCAATTTTATAAGGAAGAACAATGGAAGAGCCAAGATTCATTTGCTGAAGAAGAATATGGGTGAACTTCCCTATCAGCTTTCAAGAATTGTTATAGAGTTACCAAAATGAGAACAGCCTGTCTTGGCACCAAGGTCAACAGATTGAAAATGCACCAGAATCGAAGGCCTGGTGACACCTACGTGTATAAGGGAACTTGATCTGGTGGCAGTCGGCGACATTGCTAATTTATACGGAAAAAATGAAATCAATCTGATGCATCAAATCATACACAGAAATGAATTTCTGATACTTTAATAACCTAAATGTACAAAAGACATTTCAAAATGTTTAGAAATTAAAGAGAAAGATCTTTTTTTATGTTTATGATTTTTATTCTTGGGGGGGGGAGCATGGGAGCAGGGGAGGGGCAGAGAGGGAGACACAGAATCCGAAGCAGGTTCCAGGCTTTGAGCTGTGAGCTCAGAGCCCCATGTGGGGCTCCAACCCATGAACGTGAGGTCACGACCTGAGCCGAAGTCAGACATTTAATCAACTGAGCCAGGCAGGTGTCCCAAGAGAAAGATCTTTATGACATGAGAGTAGGAAGGATTTTTAAATTAAGGCAAAAAAGTTGCTAACCATAAAAGAAAATATTGACACATCTGATTGCATTAAAATTACTGACTTCTGTTCATCAAAAATAATAATAAGATTGACAAGCTGCATGTGTTGGAAGGTATTTTCAATATACAGCCAGTAAAGAATCACTATTCAGAATATATAAAGAGCATACACAAATCAATAAGCCTTATAGAAAAAAAAGGGCAAAAAATAGAAACAGGCATTTTATAGAAAAGGAGCTATGAGTGGCCAAAAATACATGAAAATATGCCTTGCCTCATTAGTAATTACCAAACTAAAAATCTAAACCATTATGAGATACTAAATTGGTTGCTTAAAAATAAGACTTTTGGTAAATCATGAGTTGTTAATGATGTATAACAACAGTAAAACTTATGTACTACCAGTGGGAGTGCAAATTGGTACACCACTTTGAAAAAATGTGGAACCATCTTGTAAAGATAGTGTTTAAGATGGTGTTTAGAACATCCTAGTTTATAAACTCAGGATTGGTTTCATGGGTGGTTATGGTATTCTTATGTTCTGTAGATTATGAATACATCACAAATAATTTTGTATATATCATGTATTATTTCATGATCCTTAAATATAGTATGATCTCGTGAGCCCAACATGGCTCTCTTTTTCAGAGCAAATGCACAGTGGTTGACTGACCACTGCTTAAGTTATGAAAACTCCAGCCTGAAATGTATCTGGGGAAAAGGTGAAAGGATAAATAAGAGATGTCTAAAGAAAGATTAGGGATCTGATTTAGCTGTTTACAACCAGAGGGCCTATCCCAATAGTTTGAATGGTTAGCAGTCTAATAAGCACATCACAAAAATAGGAGCCTGGAAATCTGTTAAGTAATTCTTCCATTATTTATACGCAAATCCCCCAGTAAGTCTCAAGCAGATAAATGAGATCTTACCTGAAGACTAAGCAAATCCTGCTTCCATAACACACTGACTGAAAAGAAAAATGAAGTCAGCAGAGTTGTATGATCAAGCAAGCTTCTCAGACTTTCCATGGAAATGGAACTTGGGACATTTCATTACATCCACCGCTGAAATTGAAAATGCCTTCCAGCCCCCAGAGATCAAAGTTCCTTGGACCTAATGAACAGTGGTAACAGTGCAGTGTGTGTGAGGGTGGAGAAGTGGCTTGTGTGTGTCTTGCGGGGTATTTTCTAAGCTTGAAACTGTGTGATAAATAAATCAGTGGAGTATTGGCCCTGCGTTCTAGGATTTCCTTCCTAAGATCTCTCATTTGTAGAAATATTTGCTATTTTTTATTTGATACTGGGGCATATAAAAGCCCATTCCGCACGCCTGCTTGCCATTTTCTCTGACGTCATTTTCTGGAAAAGGAAAACAGGTTTTTGGATTTGGATTTTGTTACTTCCCAATTGTGTGATCTTTGGGAAGTGTTCGTGCCTCAGAAGTAGTGTACCTGAGTCCCTGGATTTTGTGAAGATTAAGCGAGTTACGTGTGGAGAGTACTTGGCTCGGTGTCCAGCACTGAGTACTAGTAGGTACTCAATAAATGCGCGTTCACTGTTTCTTGTCTTTTAAAATTTTAAGTCCGGCACAGAGAGTTGATCATAGCCCCAGAGGTGTGCAAAGCACAGCTGTGCTCATGTGTAAGGCACAGCTGTGCCCTCATTTCAGCTGAGCTGAAGCAGGGCTGCAAAGACCCGCGGCAAAAAGCTTGGGCCAGGTGGAGGCAGACGGAACTAGAACCCACTGTACCTCCCTCTACTATATGGAAAACACTTCCAGCGTCTCGGGACAGATGACGAAGCCCTTGTATCTACACCTCACCTGCATGTGACCTGAGAATTTTGCCCGAGCAGTAGGTGATTAAAGCAGCTCTTAAACGTACCCGTCTGTTGTGCTGTCCTTTTACTGGGACAACATTTCAGTTCATTTCTCTGGAGTCATAAACAGCTACCTGACTGATAGCTTTACTCTGATTGAAAGCTAAATTCAATTTTTTCCCCCTTATGAAATACTCCCACTTTCTCGTTTGTCACATATATAATTAATTTCAGCTGTCTTTTAAGATTTGACAATGGCTGCATTTCTCCCTACTTGTTTATTCTGTGTAACTCAGGTTGGATTCCTTTAAAAGTAAATGAGGAAGAAGGTTCTTTTTCTCTTTAAGAAGGCCAAAAAGTTGAGGCTCATTTATTCATCTGTGCCTTTTGAGAAGATTATTCCTGGAAAAAAAATTAAAGAAGGGTCCTCACTGTCTTAGGTTTCCAAAGTACTTCGGAAGCAGACGTTTGTCAGTATTTTAGGATTCTAGAGTTTATACGTGGAAAGAGACTTTCAAAATAAGCTAAGCATTTTTCCCAGAGGAAATTTGAAACATGATTTTCTAAATAAGTTCATTTCCCTCTGATGTGCCCCAAATGGAGAAAAAAGCCTAGAATAATCGAAAGAGAAAATTCAAATGGATTGAACCCAAGGAGAAGACACTTCATCTGTCCTTTAACATGCAGACCAGTGTCATTATTGTAACTGATAGTGGAGAGCAAAAAGCAAGAAATAATCATGCAGAAATCGCATGCCCAAGCTCCCAGGTAAGGAGACATTAAAAAAAAAAATGTTAAAGGCATGAATAGTGGCAGATATATTTTTCATGTCTATAACTTTGGAGTGTAGAGCCTGAAGAGAATACAGATCATTGTTTCAGAGGGTCCCTAGAGAAACCTCGTGGAACTTAGCATCGAATAAAACATGATTTAATTTTTTTTCCCAAGGAACAATAATAAAAAGGCTTTTCCACAGAAATTTAAAGCGTAGTAATCTGAGATGACACAGACACAATTATATCGTAATATGTGAAGAACTATATTTGATGGTATTATTTTTTAGTTCTGTTGATCAGGACTTTAGCTTTTAGATAACATCTCTATTTGAGCACAGCTTCAAAGTAATTTACCATTGAAGATGGCAAAGGTCCATTACTTTCCTTTCCATGAAACATACAAGACTTGTTATGATTATTTTTTGGCACAGCAAAAATCACATGTAAATCTCTTTTAAAATCAAGGGGTGCTTGACCGTGATTGCCAACACATTAGTTGGAGGATGCTGTCTGGCCAGCGTTGGTTTCCAGCCCCTGTGGCTTGTTCGTTGTCATCACCCACTTGCACGTGGCTTTTGAACCGCTAGAGTTTCCCACCTAACGAGTCTGCACGTAGCGTTCCCGTGTACCTAAAAGCCAGGCAAGCATACAGTCTGCTTGTAGATATCAGTAATCTTTCTTTTCTTTTTGTACTAAAATAAATCGAGATTCGAGAAATGAAATTACGTGAACCAGAGAGCGGTGGGAAGTCCTGATGACCGGTAGATGGGATGTACGGAAATTTCATTCAGCTGGATGTGGAAGCTTGTCAACAGAATAGGCTAGATTTATGTCTTCAGCTTAGATTTATCAATGAGGAGTATTCTGTAATCTTAACGGTGTTAAGATTTTCTGTAAAATTTCACAATAAACTTAAGTAAAATTTGATTTATAGTGCCTAGCATGCAAGATGTTGGTAATTTTTTTTAAATTTTTTTTAATGTTTTTATTTATTTGTGAGAAAGAGAGAGACAGAGCATGAGCAGGGGAGGGGCAGAGAGAGAGGGAGACACAGAATCCAAAGCCGTCTCCAGGCTCTGAGCTGTCAGCACAGAGCCCGACGTGGGGCTTGAACTCACGGACTATGAGATCATGACCTGAGCCGAAGTCAGACGCTTAACCAACTGAGCCACCCAGGCGCCCCAAGATGTTGGTAATTTAACCTATAATTTGCACTTAATGGATCTTCAGGATTACTGCCACTTAGAAAATTACTAATATCGAAGTCCCACATAAAGAAAGTAGTTTTAACACAATTGTATTAATGACTTTAAAAAAAAAACTTTTCCTTTAATGTTTATTTTTAAGAGACAGAGAGAGACAGCATGAGTGGGAGAGGGCAGAGAGAGGGAGACCCAGAATATGAAGCAGGCTCCAGGCTCTGAGCTGTCAGCACAGAGCCCGACATAGGGCTCGAACCCACAAACCGTGAGATCATGACCTGAGCTGAATCGGACACTTAACTGACTGAGCCACCCAGGCGCCCCTTTAATGACGTTTTCGTTACTTATCTCCTTTTAGTAAATAGTCACACTTAAATATCATTCTTTATTAATATGTTGTTACTTCCCATATATATTATTGGTTGACTTTTATTTTACAAGTTTCGTGTCCCACAAAAATGTTTAGTAACTTAAAAAAAAAATGACATTTCTTAACCCTGACATATCCTAAGTAGGAGTTACCTGATGCCTAAGAGGCAAGTCACTTTTGTTTGTAAAACATGCCACATCGTATTCAAAATTATTTACATTTTAAGAATATAATCTTCTTGAGCACCTGGGTGGGTCGGTGGGCTAAGCATCCGACTTTGGCTCAGGTCATGATCTCATGGCTCGTGAATTCGAGCCCCGTTGGGCTCTGTGCTGACAGCTCGGAGCCTGGAGACGGCTTTGGATTCTGTGTCTCCCTCTCTCTTTGTCCCTCCCCTGCTTGTGCCTCTGTCTGTCTCTCTCTCTCAAAAATAAATAAAACATTAAAAAGAATTTGAAAAATAAAATATAATTTCCTCATCCAAAGACATATTCCCTTTCCTGGCTAGTAATAACCTCTTTTGGGGTATAAATGTTCCTGGTGATTCCCTCTTCTACTCCCTCTGTCCCTGTGGAGCAGGAAGAATATTCAGAAAGGACGCAGAGAGAAGAGTCCAGACCACAGGCTGCCGCCATTGTTCTCGCCCAAGGCGGCCTGTGCAGTGTTAGGGTCCTGTGTACACAAATGCAACTTGATGTGTTTAATTCAACATGGGTCAAAATTTTCTCCTCCTGGTATCATCTTTGGGGCACATACCTCTTTCCAGGCCTTACCCCAAAGGGAGGTGGCCAAACTACTGATGTTCCACTTCTAATTTACTATCCACCTCATTTACATATAATCTTTTCCTTTTTAATACTTTCAGCATATGAAAACCATGTTTGTTATTCAGGCAACCAAGAATACAGTGGGCACATGTAGCTAATTTTTACCTGGGCCCTCTGCCTCAACTGGTAGAACTCCAAATGTACACTTGGATCAACTCAACTTTGTGAGAAAACATACACGCATTCTTTCTTCCACCTTTCATTTTCCTTTTCTCCCAAGGTCTTGTTGACCTATATGTATTTTTTGTTAACAATTTGTCTTATTCTTAATGTATGTGTGAGTATCTTTCCCCCTCCTCTTCAATAAGATCCCCCCCTGAAATCTCTCTGGAAGCCACGGATGTTTGTCTTTGGTTAGAGAACCATTTCCAAATGAGTCATGGTACCACACACTCTATTTGAAGGCAGGGTGGGCCGGGCCATGTCGGGGTAGGGATGGGGCAGGCTGTTGGAAGAAAGAAAAGAGCTCTAGTTGCTTAGCAACCATGAGCAAGCTCAGAGTTCTCAGATGCCATCCCACAGGACATGTGACCAGAGACTGGGAGTGTAGTCGAGCATAATGACAATGATTTATTAGCCTAAAAAACAAAACAACACTGTGATGCTTCTGGTAAGAAATAGCTTGTTGTCTCCTCTGTTCTTTTCACTGAAACCCACAGTTACCAACAAAGAGAACAAGAACTACAAAACTTACATCTTCAGTGAAATCAGGAATTGGCTAAAGCTCCAAAGCACAGCTTTTGAAGAATATGGCCAAATATGAAGAACCTTGGGCCAAATGGAGAGAGAGGACCGAGAGCCAGTGAATGCAGGTCCAGATTTTAACCAGATTGCAGCAGCTACTATTTGAAGAAGGCAGACTGGCCAAAGGAAAATCTAGGAACACCCTCGGGTGGTGGGAGTGGGGGAGACAGACTTCCGTACTGCAGAAAAGCAAAGAGGGAAGTTCTGAAGGAGAAATGACATCTTTTCATAACTTTCTGCAAACTAGTCGGTCTCCTTATGACGAGAAATAATTTGGAGATAAAGTTAGATGGAGAAAGGAGAAAAAACACTAAAGTTTGCTAACTATATAGATATCTCTATACATATAGGGAGCCACATAGACTTCTCTGAATGATGTGCCCACCCCGAGCGGGTCAACATAACAGTCTTGAAGACAGACATACCCAGTCAGAGGATATAACGGATATGCATTTAGGCACACAAAAAATTGAAAAGTTCTGGAGTCTTTGCCCCCCCCCCCCCCCCCCCCCCCCGCCACCTTCCCTCCATGTAAATTCCCTGACCCCGGGCTTAAAGGAATAACAGGCTTAGATGGAATGAGAAGCAAGTACAAATGATCTACATGAAGCCCTGTAGGGATAGTATCCAGAAAACATCATTAGGAAGGAGTGCAATTAAGTGAAAAGTAGACAGATAATGCACATTAAGAGAATTACTCCAGGAAATAGGAAAACACAAGTTCACACGCCAAAAAAAAAAGGGTTTTCTCTCCGCTCGCAAAACATGTCAAGAAATAACAACTGGAAAAGCAGTCTGTTAAAGTTGAGATATGAGTTAGAACAAGATAAGAAAAGCCCATGTAAGGAGTTGAAAAGCAAGCTGGCAGACCTTAAGGGAAGAACTTAAATTTAGCAATAAAACTACCGCAGAAATAAAAGGCACAACCAAAGTGGGAAAGGAAAGAAAATAGGGCATTACTGAAAACAAAATTGGAGACACAGAGGCTACACGTAAAAACGCTGTAATTGCGAGTAAATAAATGCTGTCTACGATGAACAAATCTTCACGGAGCGATCTTAGTAAAGTACCTAAAGTTATTTTCTAATTACTAAAAAGAGAAAGAATTCATATAGTGCCAGTATTTAAAAAAAAAAGAGAGAAAAAATCATACAAATAGCACCAAAATAGTTATAAGCCTTCCACACTATTATAATGAAAACCCCACACACAATACACAAAACAAAGCAATACACTGAAAGTGTTGCAAATATGATGGGGGAAACAGGAAGTAATATCATCAAGAATTTATATTGTGAAATAAATTTACAGAGTTGAAGCCAAATTTTATAAATAACTCAAACACCTATAAAAATAAACTCTCAGAGGGTACCTGGGTGGCTCAGGCGGTTAAGCCTCTGACTTCGGCTCAGGTCATGATCTCAGGGCTCGTGAGTTCAAGCCCCATGTCCGGCACTGTGCTGACAGCTCAGAGCCTGGAGCCTTTTTCAGATTCTGTGTCTCCCTCCCTCTCTGCCCCTTCTCTGCTTGTTCTCTGTCTGTCTCTCTCAAAAATAAATAAACATTTAAAAAAAGAAGAAAAATACCTCTCAGGATGGTTTTAAGAGATAAGAACTACGGGCTATCTACAAGGGGTATGCGTGGAAAATGCAAAACGACACAGAACGTTCAAGGGGGTAAAAATAAGTCAGGCAAAGGCAAATAAAATAAAGCAAGAGTCAGTCATACTGTTGAGATAGGATAAAGTTGAAATAAAAAATAATGCCAAACCAAGAATGCTTAAGATAATATGTGCAATCCCAAGTGAAAGGCTAATGTTTATTTTCTTCCTACTCAATAACAAAGCATTTGAAAGTGTAACACTGCAGAAAATACACAAAAGACTTAATACAGAAAATATAGTAGTTATAATACTTAGTTTACTTCTTTTTTCTCATAAAGATCAAGTAGTCAAAAAATAAATAAGGCTATGAATCCCAATAGTATAATTATTAAATTTGACCACACACACTTCTTTTCAATTTCATACACTGAAATTAGAGAATTAATTTCCTTTTCAGATGCCATTTAATTTTAACAAAACAAACATAGGCCCCAAAGGAATCTGAGTAAATTACAAAGAGTGGAAAAAATCCAGCCAGCCAAGAATTTTGAATTACTGATATTGAATTAAAACTTGAGAAGCAAGGTTTAACTGGTCCAAGGCTCACTGCTGATGGCCTAACATTCTAGAAGAAGAACTGGTCTTCTGCAAAGATCATGGAACCTGGCTTTAGCCAAGTGCTTAGCCAATCAATGCTGGACAATAACGGGTTTGGACCCCTGTCCTCAATCGTGGCAGGAGAGAGGCTGGTTGTTTCCTTACAAATGCTGACGTACTGATTCTTGCACATTCAGCTGCGAACCAAAGACACAGCCCCCAGCCTGTAATCGTGCCAAGGAATGAGGATCCTGATTCCCCCAGACGTAAATGCTCAGCTGGCAGGACCAGCTTGTGCCACTTTGGATTGCTAGTGTCCCCTGGCCCCTGGCCACACTAACAGGCATGTGCTTCCCTAACCACGAAGCTTATAAGCTCCAGATCCAAGGGTTGGGGTCAGTCATCCACAGTCCAATCCAGCCCTTCTGAGACCTTGTATGCTGGCCTGGGACACAGTAGGCAAGTGGACTTCTCCTTTCTCCATGAGCTTTCTCCAATAAATCTTCTCCCTGCTGAGTAGCATGTATGTTGTCTGGACACTTGCCCTTTGTTTGTGTGATAGTAATGACAGAAAAACGTTCAATTTTTTAAAAGCTAAAAATTTCACCAAGGCTTCTTAACTCTTGGTTAAAAGGGAAAATACCTAACCAAAGATGTAAAAGATCTGTATGCTGAAAACTATAGAAAGCTTATGAAGGTAATGGAAGAAGATATAAAGAAATGGAAAGACATTCCCTGCTCATGGATCGGAAGAATGAATATTGTCAAAATGTCAATACTACCCAAAGCTATCTACACATTCAATGCAATCCCAATCAAAATTGCACCAGCATTCTTCTCGAAGCTAGAACAAGCAATCCTAAAATTTGTATGGAACCACAAAAGGCCCCGAATAGCCAAAGTAATTTTGAAGAAGACCAAAGCAGGAGGCATCACAATCCCAGACTTTAGCCTCTACTACAAAGCTGTGATCATCAAGACAGCATGGTATTGGCACAAAAACAGACACATAGACCAATGGAATAGAATAGAAACCCCAGAACTAGACCCACAAACGTATGGCCAGCTCATCTTTGACAAAGCAGGAAAGAACATCCAATGGAAAAAAGATAGCCTCTTTAACAAATGGTGCTAGGAGAACTGGACAACAACATGCAGAAGATTGAAACTAGACCACTTTTTCACACCATTCACAAAAATAAACTCAAAATGGATAAAAGACCTGAATGTGAGACAGGAAACCATCAAAACCCTAGAGGAGAAAGCAGGACCTCTCTGATCTCAGCCGTAGCAATCTCTTACTCGACACATCCCCAAAGGCAAGGGAATTAAAAGCAAAAATGAACTACTGGGACCTTATGAAGATAAAAAGCTTCTGCACAACAAAGGAAACAACCAACAAAACTAAAAGGCAACCAACGGAATGGGAAAAGATATTCGCAAATGACATATCGGACAAAGGGCTAGTATCCAAAATCTATAAAGACCTCACCAAACTCCACACCCGAAAAACAAATAACCCAGTGAAGAAATGGGCAGGAAACATGAATAGACACTTCTCTAAAGAAGACATCTGGATGGCCAACAGGCACATGAAAAGATGCTCAACGTTGCTCCTCATCAGGGAAATACAAATCAAAACCACACTAAGATATCACCTCACGCCAGTCAGAGTGGCCAAAATGAACAAATCAGGAGACTATAGATGCTGGCGAGGATGTGGAGAAACGGGAACCCTCTTGCACTGTTGGTGGGAATGCAAATTGGTGCAGCTGCTCTGGAAAACAGTGTGGAGGTTCCTCAGAAAATTAAAAATAGACCTACCCTCTGACCCAGCAATAGCACTGCTAGGAATTTACCCAAGGAATACAGGAGTACTGATGCATAGGGGCACTTGTACCCCAATGTTTATAGCAGCACTCTCAACAATAGCCAAATTATGGAAAGAGCCCAAATGTCCATCAACTGATGAATGGATAAAGAAATTGTGGTTTATATACACAATGAAGTACTATGTGGCAATGAGAAAGAATGAAATACGGCCCTTTGTAGCAACATGGATGGAACTGGAGAGTGTGATGCTAAGTGAAATAAGCCATACAGAGAAAGACAGATACCATATGGTTTCACTCTTATGTGTATCCTGAGAAACTTAACAGAAACCCATGGGAGAGGGGAAGGAAAAAAAAAAAAAGAGGTTAGAGTGGGAGAGAGCCAAAGCATAAGAGACTCTTAAAAACTGAGAACAAACTGAAGGTTGATGGGGGGTGGGAGGGAGGGGAGGGTGGGTGATGGGTATTGAGGAGGGCACCTTTTGGGATGAGCACTGGGTGTTGTATGGAAACCAATTTGACAATAAATTTCATATATTGGAAAAAAAATAAAAAATTAAAAAAAAAATAAAAGGGAAAATAATTTTAAAAAGCTGTAATTTGACAATATTAGATATTTAAACACTCTGTATAAAACCAAAAAAAATATATAGCTAAAACTATACTCAGAGCAATAGGTATATTATATTGTATACGTATAGTCTGAATATCATATGGCCTAAAAAAAGGATGATAATAAATCAATTTATTCTTAATTTCAAGGAATAGAAAACTTAGATTGTTTTTAAAAAGTAACAAAAATAGGAAGTCATGCATTAGAAAGTAGGTAAGAAGAATTAATGAATAAAACTAAGAGTGGATTCTCTAAGGGAACAATAACATGACGAAACTACTAGCAAGTCTGATCAAGAGTAAAAACCACATGGGGCGCCTGGGTGGTGCAGTGGGTTAAGCGTCCAACTGTTGATCTTCAGGTCACGGTCTCACGGTTTGTGAGTTCGAGCCCTGCGTCGGGCTACATGTGCCGATGGGGCAGAATCTGCTTGGGATTCTGTCTCTCCTCTCTGCCCCTCCTCCACTGTGCTCTCTCTCTTTCTCAAAGTAAATAAACTTAAAAAGATAAAAAATAAATAAATAAATAAAAAATAAAAGACACCCAATGCAAGGAAATTAAAAATAAGAACGGGAAAACTTATTCATTCATTCCACAAATATTTATTACATTCTTACTATAGGCTAGACACATTTCCAAGTAGGTTCTGAGCATATACAGTGAGTAAGACAGACCAAAAAAAAAAAAAAAAAATGTAGGCACATCCTCAGTACCAGAAAATAAATATGACAAGTACGTGTATGTATAAATAAATGTATCATGTTAGACAGTGAAGCTCTAATGTGAAACTGACAAGGAGAAGTGAGCCCTGCAGTGTGGTTGTGTTTGGGGATTGCAGTTTGGGGCAGAGCGGCCAGGGCAGTGACATTTCAGGAGCTACCTAAGGTTGGTGAGGGAGCAAGGTCAGAGTGCATCTGGGAGAAGCAAGTGCCAAACGCTGAGTAGTGACATCTTTGGGCTTGCTTTTGAAAAGGTGAATTTGGGGACAACTGGGTGGTGCATTCGGTTAAGCATCAAACTCTTTTTTTTTTTTAATTTTTAACTTTTATTTATTTTTGAGAGACAGGGAGAGACAGAGCATGAGCATGGGAGGGACAGAGAGGAGGAGACGCAGAATTTGGAGCAGGCTCCAGGCTCCGAGCTGTCAGCACAGAGCCCGACGCGGGGCTGGAACTCACAAACTGAGAGATCATGACCTGAGCTGAAGTCGGATGCTCAACCGACTGAGCCACCCAGGTGCCCCAAGCATCCAACTCTTGATCTCTGCTCAGGTCATGATCTCGCGGTTGGTGAGTTTGAGCCCCACCTTGGGCTGTGAACTGATGGGGCAGAGCCTGCTGGGGATTCTGTTTCTCTTTCTCTCTGCCCCTCCCTCACTTGTGTGCGTTCTCCCTCAAAATAAATAAACTTAAAAAAAAAAAAAGATCAGGGGTGCCTAGGTGGCTTAGTCAGTTAAGCATCTCACTTTGGCTCAGGTCATGGTCTCACGGTTTGTGGGTTTGAGCCCCGTATCAGGCTCTGTGCTGAATGCTCAGAGTCGGGAGCCTGCTTCTGATTCTGTGTCTCCCTCTCTCTCTCTCTGCCCCTCCCCCCGCTCGTGCTCTGTCTCTGTCTCTCAAAAAGAAATAAACCTTAAAAAAAAAAAAGATTAATTTGGTTTCTGGCTCAGAATAGGTGGCAAGGATGAGAACAGGAGAATGAGTGCATCAGAAAATACTATTACCATTGGGAAATAGGTAGGTCTTATTTATGCAAAACAAGAAGTCTGAGATCCACTCCCCTCCCTTACGCGGGGATTGGAGGGGCCACATTTTGAGGCAATGAATGATCCAGTCTATTCTCCTTGTTAACATGACATACCTCCTGGCAAAAATGCTCAGTAGTTGGTGCTAATAAAGCTGCTCTTATCTTTGGCGTGCTTTCCTCACACAGCTTATGGTCAACAAACCTGGAATTCACAGAGTAACAGGGCATGCCTCCCCCTGGGTTATGTCATGTGTGCTATTTTTCATGATCGAAACCACTCCATGTGTGAAAATCAGGTTATTATAATCCACTTAAAACCCATTGCCTACCATGGCCTCAAGTGTTTCTAAGGCAGCAAGGAAGGGGCAAAGGATTCAGACTAGAGTTCAGGGTCTCTCCCTGTTTCATTCATGATTAATTATACCCTTGAAATTATTATTAAGGAAGCTTGGTACTGAAGGAGATTTTTGATTTGGAGCTCTTATTTGATAATCCGACCCTTGGTGTTGTCTAAGCCATAACCCTGGAGAGAGATGATGGTGGCTTGATTAGGGTAGTGGCAGAAAAGGTGGTGAAAAGTGATAGGATCCTGGATATATGCAGTGGTGAAAGCCAATGAAATTTCAAGAGAGATTGAATGAGGAGTTGAAGAGAAAGCAAAGAATGAAGAATGATTAATGGCGTTTGGCCAGGGCAATCTGTGTTGTTATCACAGTGATGGGGGAGGCTATCACCAGCAGATGTGAAGGAAAAATTTAGAGATGCAAAGTTTGAGATGCACAAAAGTGCATCAGGTGGAGGACTCAAGTGGAATTATGTAAATAGTTGGCCACAGGGGCCCGGAGCTCAAGGAAGAGCTTTAGAAATGAGGGAGTCTCGGCATAAGTCGAATGCGGTCCTAGGGTGATGGACGGAAAACAGAGGAGGTTCAGGCAGTCAGCCCTACATCCCTCATGTTCAGGGGTCAGAGAAACAGCAAGAGGCCAACCAAACCCCCCGAAGTGGCCAGTGCCATAGAAGAGTGTCCAGGGGAGTGAAGAAGTTTTCAAGAAAGAAGTCATAAACTGTGTCAAATGCTCTCCCATCAGAGATGAGGACTACGAATTAACCACCGGTGATCTTAACCAGAGTCGCTCAGCTAAGGTGATGGGCATGAAAGTCTCATCAGAGTAGGTTCAAAAGGACACAGGAGGACAGAAATCAGAAATGGCAAGCACGCATAACGTTTTGGAGGAGTTTTGCTATAGAAGGAAGTAGAGAACTGGAGTATCACCAGGAGGGTGAAATGGGAGTAAGACGTTTCTTTTTCTACGTTGGGAGAAACAGTAGCCTATTTGTGGACTGATGGGAAAAACAGAGTACCGGGGGGCATTGCTGATGCAGCAGAAAGGGGACGGCTGGAGCCATGCAGTGTGCATGCGGGAGGACGGCTAGGTGACGGCAGGCTGGGGCACAGAAGGCACGCTGTGCCCCAGGAATGAAGCAGAATAAGAAGCAGAAGCAGGGGGTTGTGGAACATGGTAGAGGGCATCATTCCCGGGAGGAAGGGAGCAGAGGTCATCAGCCGAGAGGGACGGAGTCCTCTTGCAAAGAGCAGAAGTCCTGGAATCAGAGGAGAATGGTGGATGCAAATGGCTTAGTGTATTTGCCAGGCAGCCAGAAAGGCCCATGGTGGTTAGGGGTGCCGAGCTGGAAGTGAGACTCACAGGATGGTTGTGCTTTTTCTCCACTAGCCTCCGGCCGTAGGGTGCATGCGTGGAACACACAGACAGTGGCTTTGCTCAAAGAATATGACCAAGTGGGAGGGCTGGGAGATGAAAGGGCTCTCCAGGGAGTGATTTCATTCTTGGGCCGTGGCTGGAATTTAAGGTGGGTAAGGAGAGATTGAAGGACAGGAGAAAGAGTCTCACACTTTCTTTCTTTTTTTCAATGTTTGTTTATTTATTTTTGAGAGACAGAGAGAGACAGAGTGTGAGTAGGGAAGGTGCAGAGAGAGAGGGAGACACAGAATCTGAAGCAGGCGCCAGGCTCTGAGCTGTCAGCACAGGGCCCGACGCGGGGCTCAAACCCACGAACCATGGGATCATGACCTGGGCCGAAGTTGGACGCCCAACCGACTGAGCCACCCAGGTGCCCCGACTCTCATACTTTCTGATACTGAAATCTTGTCTTCTGTGTACTTCTAGTATCTGGTCAGTCCTAACACACTGAGAGCTCTTTGTCCTTAGTGTGTATTTTATGTTATCAACTAGCTGCTAGGGTCTTCATGTTGCCTTCCGCCTTCCTGGTAAAGCTGGGTAATAATCCATCAGAGAAATATAGGGACACATTCTGTTTGAGGATACCTCAAGAGAAAGAGTCTTCATGGCTTCTTACCGTCGGTGTTTAGTTCTTTGTAGAGAACATCCGTAGACATTCTGCTGTCCCTTGCACAAACCCAAAGCCCTGGTTTTTGCTTCGTAGCTTTTAATGTTTTTCTTTAACTCCCACGAATGCTTTCTTCACATTTTTTCGAAGGATTATACACAGAACTATAAATTTAACTTCTCCTTAAAAGTGAATTACATGGGGCGCCTGGGTGGCTCAGTCAGTTGAGCGTCCGACTTCAGCTCAGGTCATGATCTCGCGTTCCGTGAGTTCGAGCCCCACGTCGGTCTCTGTGCTGACAGCTCAGAGCCTGGAGCCTGTTTCAGATTCTGTGTCCCCCTCTCTCTCTGACCCTCCCCCGTTCATGCTCTGTCTCTCTCCATCTCAAAAATAAATAAATGTTAGAAAAAAAAAGTGAATTACAATTTGGGGTGCCCATGTGGCTCAGTTGGTTGAGCGTCCTACTTGGGCTCAGGTCATGATCTCACGGTTGGTAAGTTTGGTCTTGCTGCTGTCAGTGCAGAGCCAGCTTCGGATCCTCTGTCCGCCTCTCTCTCTGCCCCTCCCCTGCTCACTCTCTTTCTTTCAAAGAAAAAAAAAAGAATAAACACTAAAAATATTCTCAAAAATGGAATTACAATTTTACGCTTAATGATTGTACTTTAAAAAGAGAACGGAGGCCTTAGAATCGTCTTTAGAATGAACATTCGTTATAACAAAGGTATGTGTACTTAGCATTTGAAGATAGGATGATAAAATTATATGATAAAAATTTCAAGTTGAAAGAAGCTAGTGTATCTGCATCACTACAGGTCTTAAATTTATTTTATTTTGCCAGCAAAGCACATTTCAAGTGATAGTTGGCATATCTTTTTGTAAAAGTAGAACAACATGCCTGCTATTCAGGGGGGTTCTAAAACAAATGGAACCTAGTCTTATTTTCTTTATATTAAAACACATTTTTATGAAAAATTAGTAAACTTAATCTTACTAGAATGTTTACATGAGTGTTATTTTGAGTTGGTTAATGTTCATTTTATTAGGGATGGGGTTTTGTGCTAAAGCTGAGCAATATTCTGGATGAGTCTTGAATGCAGGACTCATCAGTTGTTGAGTCTTTATTTCAAGTAAATGACTTCTATTATGTACAACCGTATTAGCTCTTTAAAATTTATTAATGATGCATGAATTGACTACAGAGGTATGTAGACACAGTTTATTAATTCATATAACCATCACTTATTGTGCATCCATTGTGTATCCAGTGCTGCAATGCACGTGAAGGATACAAAGATAACCGAGACTTCGATGTCGTCCTTGAATTTGGGCAAAGGACATCCATGCAACAGTGTAATGGGTGCCATTAGATATATCTGAAAAATGATATTGAAAGAACTGAGATGCAAATAAATACTGCTTGGAAAGGTGGTCTGATATTAATAGAATATCAACCACAAAATTATGTTGTATAATTACATCTTTTTTTTAATTCCGCAAAGCATTTAGAGAACATATGGTGGCAATATTTTGGAAGCAATCGTGCCTTGCGAATACAATTATACTGACAGTAATCTTTTTTGGAGGATGATACACATATGTGAAAAACAATGTAGTACAATCCAGCAACATAATACTGAAAAAAAAAAGTTGAAGTATAAGAATATTAAGTGTGGGTAGTTTAGTCAGGAATTAGTTGGAAAACCAGGCCCTGCATTAGAATGATGCTATTTAAAGGAGATAAAGAAAACAGACTCTCAGGATCTAATCCCTCTTCTGACACTAGACCCTAAACAATTCGAACACTGTTATCATGGTCTCTTTAGATCTTTTTGGAACAGACCAATAAATAAAAAAGGATTTGAGAAAAATCTTAAATGCGATTTTACAGTAGGTTTTATCTACAGCTCAGCGTATGGGTATTTCCTATACCAAAATCTGCTACAGATAAAATGTTCAAATATGAAAATTACTGGCCAATTTTACTTACGAATATGGGAAAATTCTAAATGAAATATTTGTAAACAAAACCCAGCAGTGTATTAAAGTGCACGATAAAGTTTATTTCAGATATTCAAGTAAGTTTTATCATTAGCATTCTATCAGTAAATTTTTTATATTGACAGATTTTTGGAAAATATGAAATTATTAAAACATTTTATCAAAACAACTTTTGATGAAATTTCAGAATCACTTTTGATTACAATGAAGAAGCTCTAAAGTAAAATAGAAAGGAAGGACATTTTCTTAATAGAGTTAAACCCAGCCCAACCCAACTAATATATTAAATTGAGCAATGTAATAGACTTTTGCATCATATTGGGAAACAGAGAGAATGCCTGCTAGCAGCATTATAATTCAACAGTGTTTTTGGCAGTTCTCCCTAGCATGACAAGGCAAAAGAGAAAAATACATGGTATAAATATTGGAAGAGATAAACGCTAATTATTTGAAGATAATCAGATAATTAGCATTTCATTGAATACTGAGGGGGAAAAAAAAAGAAACCCAATTTACACGATGCATTACTCTAATGAGAATTTCGGCATGGTGTATGGATACCAAATTTTATTACATATATATTCATTCTCTATAGTATTGTACAAATGTCAAGTTAAAAGAAGTGTGGACGTAGACAGACTTTAATTAGCAAGACAGACTATTGTGATAGGAAGAAGGCTCCAGTCTCAGAAATCTGAGCATCTCAGAGCCAAACAGGACCCCTCTGTAAAGGGGTAAAGAGGAAGCAAGCAGAGAAAAGCAGAATCTTTGGCAGGCAAGTTGAACAAGCAAAGGAAATGGCCAATGGGATCAGGAAAAAGGTCTTACTATGGCCCTATGATTCCCAGGCAAAGCTGATGAACGGGCATGTTCAACATTTCGTGTTCTTACTCAGATTCAGGAGTTAGAAGCATTCTGAGTCCCATGGAAAAGAGAAAAGGTTGACTAACGTGTGGTAAAGACGAAGTAGAGGACAAACAGTGGGTAGTCGTGAACCTTTGGTCACACATGGCATATCAATTTGAAAGATCTTATATTCTCAATACAAGAAAATACAGATTCGTGTAGGAATAATTTTATTCAGCTACAAGACCTATATGATGGAAAGTGTGAAATTGGTAATTAAGGACATAAAAAAGCCAGAATATATACCATGTTCCTATTAGCCAGTGCTAATACCATAAAAACTATTTTTTTATGATGCTGAGTGTGTAATAAGTGCAAATTATAATCCCCTGTATTTTTGCAGATAATATGATGGTTTTAAACTTCATGTGGGTGGCTCAGTCTGTTGAGCGTCTGACTTGATTTCAGCTCAGGTCATGATCCCAGGGTTGTAAGATCGAACCCTGTGTCAGGCTCCACACTGAGTATGGATTCTCTCTGCCTCTGAGAGAGAATTCTCTCTGCCTCTCTGCTCCCCGCCCCAGCTTGTTCTCTTTCCCGTAAAACACACACCCACCACCACCACCGCCGCCGCCGCCACCACCACCAACAAACCAACAAAAAACAAACAAAAAAACAACGCTTTTATGGAAAAAAATGTGGAAGTATATTTTAAAAATCTGAAAAACAATAGTCAGCGGAATTTATCTTTCAGATGATTAAATGTCTTTAGTCAGGACAGTGTATTACATACGGCTAACATCCTACCTAATGGTGAAAAACTAAAGATCAGAAACAAGACAAGAATGCCCATTTCTGCCACTCTAATTAAATATTGTACTAGAGGTTCTAGTAAGAGCAACTATGCCAGAAAAATAAATAATGGACTTCCAGATTGGGAAGGAAGAAGTAAAAGTATCTTCATTCTGAGATGTATTTGTTTAGAGAACATCCTAAGCAATCCACACACACACACACAAACTGTTAGAGCTTATAAGTGAGTTTGGAAAGGTTTCAGAATGTATAATCTCTATGCAAAAATCTATTTTATTTCTGCATCCTGGTAAAGCACAATCAATCCAAAAATAAAATTAAGAAAGTCATTCCATTTGCAATGGCATCAAAAGGAATAAAGTTGTGCTTAATAAGTTTAAGGAAAGCTTCCCCGCAAGATTTACACAGTGAAGGCTGTAAAACATCATTGCTAGAGAGGAATGATTATGATCATGGCGGAAGAAGAGTTTTCTACCGTCTCCTCGGAAAGAACACCGATTTCGACAACCACCCATGCACAAGAATGCCTTTGTGAAAGTTCCGTAGTCCAGTGGAGACATTCCAACACACACTTGGAGAAAAAATATCCGAGATTAGACGCAGTAGAGAGAGTCAAGAGGAACAGTTTCCCATTCCAAGCGTCACTTCTTTCCCAAGGCAGCAGAGCTCGGTGCCGAGAGATACCTTCTCAGCCCGTGATTTCTCTCATGAGGGACAGTGAGAGTGTGTGAGTGAGCGTCCGGCTTTACCAGTTGTGTGGGATGCTACAAAGGGGACCCACTCCATTCTTGCCCGTCCAGAATACTGAGTTGTGAACTGCCTGACTGGGGGTGGTGAGCAGCTGGGGGATCGGATTGGAATATATCAAAGCCTCCCTTGCTTTACGGATTCCTTCAGGAGGCCTGTTCATAAGCTTCCGTGGTTGCCTTGCCTGCAGATTCCCAACTGGGTCACAGGTACCCTCCGTGTCCTGTGTGCCTCCTCTACCCATCTCCTCACCCTATGGCTGACTCCCCCTGCACACCTCCGACGGTTGTTGAGAGTGAGCCTTTGCAGACGGCCAGTGAGCACCTGCAGAAAAGTTAGCCCAAGTTTTCAGGATTAGAGAAAACACACAAGTCTGAGCTTTCAGCACTTGTCCCAGAAAAAAAAAGAAGCAAATGGGAGGGTGAAAGCACTCGATGTGGCTTTGCAGGACTGAAAAAATGCATGTAATGTTACAGGTCCCCTCCCACCCATAAGAGAGAACAAGAAGTGTGGAGCAGGCATAGCTATAGAAAAGATCTGAGAAAGCCTCAGAATTCCTAATAGGAATAAAGGAAACTATTTCCAGAAGCCGGTCAGTAAAGACCGGAGGAAGTGACTGCTCCTTGAAATGTGAAGACATAAATGCAAGACATCAAGGACCGTGAAATATCAAGGAAATGTGTCCCCAACAAAGGAGCACAATAACTTTCCAGTGACTGACCCTAAAGAAGTGGAAATCTTTGATTTGTCTGATAAAGAATTGAAAATAGTTATTTTCCTCTTATTTTATTATTTATCTTTTTGTTTTTGAGACAGAGAGAGAGAGAGACAGAACACAAGTGGGGAGGGACAGAGAGAGAGAGAGGGAGACACAGAACCTAAAGCAGGCTCTAGGCTCTGAGCTGCCAGCATGGAACTTCACGCAGGGCTCGAACTCATGGACCCGGAGATCATGACCTGAATCTGTTAAGTTGAAAACATCATTTGAAATTATCCAGTCAGAGGAGAACAAATTAAAAAGAAGAAGAAAAAGGAAAGAGAAAAAAAAAGTCTATGTGAACTATGGGATACCAGCAAGAGAAAAGAATCTACACGTTATTGGTATCCCAGTAGAAGAGAGAGAGAGAAAGGGACAGAAGCCCATTTAAAGAAATAACGAGTGAGAACTTTCCAAAATCTGGGATGGAATTTGGACATCTAAGCTCATGAAGCTCATAGATATCCCTAAAATTTCAACCCAAAATGATTTTCTCGAAGACCCATTACAGTAAACTGAGCCAGATCATATGGTAGGTCACAAAACAAGTCTTAGCAAATTTAAAAACACTGGAATCATAACATGTTTTGGGCCAGTATCAGCCTATCAATAACCAATGTTATAATCAGGCTGGCTCTCATGTTTCTTGTTATGATTACAAAATGTCCTCCAGTAGCAAACATCAAAAAACTTTGGAAAAAAAATAAAGAGACAAAAAAATAAAGGTTTGTTAGTTACAGGACCTCAAAATCACACAGCACATCTAGGACCACACAGTTGAGGCCACAGGGACAGAAAGAGAGAATGTCTGAAGGCCTTGGGTTCTGCTTTTATTAACACTTAGTTCCAATCCTTCTCAAACTCTTCCAAGAAATCAAAGAGGAGGAAGCACTTCCAAATTCATTTTACCAGACCAGCATCATCCTGATACCAAAACCAAATAAAAAGATTATAAGAAAAAAAAATAATAAGGCCAATATCTCTGATGAATATAGATGCAAAAATTCTCAACAAAATATTAGCCAACAAATTCAGTATCACATTAAAAGTATCATACACCACAACCAAGTGGGATTTATCCCTGAGATGCAAAGATAGTTCAACATACACAAGTCAATAACTGTACGTGGACATTAAAATCATATGATTATCTAAATACCTGCAGAAGAAGTACTCAAAATCCTTTTGTGATAAAACTTTCAATCAACTGGGTATAGAAGAATGTACTTTAAAATAATGAAAGGCACTGGGACGCCTGGGTGGCTCAGGCGGTTAAGCGTCCGACTTCGGCTCAGGTCTGATCTTACCGTTCATGAGTTTGAGCCCCACATCGGGCTCTGTGCTGACAGCTCAGAGACTGGAACCTGCTTCAGATTCTATGTCTCCCTCTCTCTGCACCTCTCCTGCTCATACTCTGTCTCTGTCTCGGTCTCTCTCAAAAATAAATAAACATTAAAAAAATTTATAAAAAAAATAATGAAGGGCATATATAACAAGCCCACAGCTAACTATACTTAGTGGTGAAAGCTTGAAATCTTTGCCTCTAAGATGAGGAACAAGACAAGGATATTCATTGTCACCGCTTCTACTTAACATAGTATTGGAAGTCTTAGCCAGAGCAATTGTCAAGAAAAAGAAACAAAAGGTATCCAAATTAGAAATGAAGATCTAACATTGCCCTGTTTGCAGGCAATATGGTTATATATACAGAAAATCTTAAAGACTCCGCCAAAGATGTTACAACTATTCAACACATTTAGTAAAATTGCAGGATACAAAACCAACATGAAGAACATCAATTGCTTTTCTATAGAATAAGAACAAACTATCTGAAAAAGAAACACAGCAAACCATTCTGTTTATGATAACATCAAAAAGACTGTTCCGGTATGACTTTAACCAAGGAGGTGAAACTGAAATTTGTAAGATATTGATGAAAGAAATTGAAGAAGGCACAAGTAAATGGGAAGATGTTCTGTATTCATGGATCAGGGTTAATATTGTGAAAATGTCCATACTACTAAAAGCTTTCTATAAATTCAGTGCAAATTCTATCAAAATTGAAATGGTATTTTGCACAGAGATAGAAAAAAACAACCTAATTTCACACAGAACCACAAAGGACCCTGAATAGCCAAAGTAATCCTGAGAAAGAAGGGGCAAAGCTGGAGGCATCATGCTTCCTCATTTTAAACTATATTACAAGGCTATTAATCAAAACAGCATAGTACTGGCATTAAAAACAGACATAAAAACCAATGGAACAGAATTGAGAGCCCAGAAATAAGTCCACAACTAATATTTGACCAAGGAGCCAAGAATACTCAAAGAAGAAAAGATAGTCTTTTCAATAAATGGCGCTTAGAAAATTGGACATTCACATGCAAAAGAATGAATGTGTACTCCTATCTTATTCCACTGACAACAATTAAAACGGATTAAAGGCTTAAATTTTGGATATGATACTAAAAACACAGGCAACAAAACCAAAAATAAATAAGCAGAACTACATCAAGCTAAAAAGCTTCTGCACAGCAAAAGAAACAATCAACGCAATAAAAAGGCAACCTATGGAAAAGGGGGAAATATTTACAAATCATATATCTGATAAAGGGTCAATATGAAAAAAATATAAGGAACTCTTACAAGTCAAAGCAGACAATAAATAATCCAATTTAAAAATGGGTATCACAAGTTAACAAAATATGAGGTCAGGTAGATAGGAATGAGCATTCAATAGAAAGATTTTATTTTTTTTAATTTATTTATATATATATTTTTAAACAGAAAGATTTTATTTAGAAGTTCTAGGAGTTGAGAGAGTCCAGAAAGAAAAATAAAATGAGTGGAGCATCTGAATAGACATGTTCCAAAAAGATATACAAATAGTCAGCAGGTACATGAAACGTGTGTAACACACTAATCATCGGGGAAATGCAAATGAAAATATTGCATTGCATTGCAACAAATTGTCACCTCACCCTTGTTAGAATAGCTATAACCAAAAAGACAAGAGATAACAAGTGTTGGTGAGAAAAAAAGAACACTCATGAAATTTGGGGGGAATGTAAATTAGTATAGCCCTTATGGAAAACAATATGGAGCTTCCTCAAAAAATGAAAAAAATAGATCCCACTTTTGGGGATATATTTGAAGAAAATGATATCACTACCTCAGAGAGATTCCTGCACCCTCATGTTCTTTGCAGCATTATTCCCAATAGTCAAGGTGTGGAAACAACGTAAATGTCCTTTGTTGGATGCATGGATGAAGAAAAGATTATATATATATATATATATATATATATATATATATATATATATATATCAGCCATAAAAAATAAGAAAATTCTAGTATTTGCAGCAACATGGATGAAACCTGAGGGCATTATGCTAAATGAGATAAATCAAACAGAAAAAGAAAACACTATGCCCTCATATACATGGTCTTAAAAAGTTGAACACATCAAAATGGATGGTAGAATAGTGGTTGCCAGAGGCTGGGAGTTGGGGTAAATGGAGAAATATTTGTCAATGGTACAAACTTCCAGGTGTAGGAGTAAAGAGTTCTGGTGATATAATGTATAACATGGTGATTGAAGTCAATCTGTATTATTATATACTTTGAAGATCGCCAGGAGAGTAGATCTTAAATGTCTCCACCATACACCCAAAATGGTAATTATATGTGGTAACTATGGTAATCTTTGGTAATCATCTACGGTAAACTTTGGTAATCATTTTGCAAACATACATGCATCAAATCATCATGTTGTTCCCCTTAAACTTACACACTGGTATATGTCAATTTTATCTCAATAAAGCTTAGAAAAATCATTGCTAAGAACTAAAGAAGATACAAGTAAATGGAAATACTACTCATGTTTATGTTTGGAAGACAATATTGTTTATTAGATGGCAATACTCCTCAAATAGATCTGCAGATTCAACACAACCCCTAAAAAATCCCAGCTGGATTTTTTTTTTCCAGAAAATGACAACTGACTCTAAAATTCATATGGAAATGCAAGGGAACCAGCACAGTCCAAACAATCTTAAAAAAAATAAAGAAAGTTGAAGTTCTCACACCTCCTAATTTCAAAACAATACAATCAATACTGTGTGCTACAGGCATAAGGCTAGATATGAAGATCAATGGAACAGCATAGAAAATCTAGAAATAAGCTCATTTTTTACACTTGATTTTCATCGAGAGTTCTAAGATACTTTATTGGGGGAAGGAATAATCTTTTCAAACAAATGGTTCTGAGACAACTGGACATATACGTACCCCCCAAATCACCCCTACCTCATACCAATTAACTCAAAATGGATGAAAGACCTAAATGTAAGAGTTAAAACTAGAAACGCTTAGAAAAAAACTTAAGTGTAAATCTTCATGATCTTGGATTAGGCAAGGGTTTCTTAAAGGTGACATTTAAAGCACGAGGAACTGAGGGAGATAGATAAAACACAGTTCATCAAAATTTTTTGAAAAATTCGGTTTTAAAGGATGCTATCAAGAAAGTGAAAGTGCAATCGCAAAATGGGAGAAAATATTTGCAAATCATATAACTGATAAGGGCTTGGTATCCAGGATATATAAGGAACTCTTACAGCTCAACGACAAAATGGGAAACAGCTCAATGTAAAAAATGGGCAAAGAAAAATGCAAATCAAAACCACAATGAAATATCACTTTACAGACATTGGGATGAATATAATAAAAAAGGGTGGACAATAACAAGCGTTGGAGAGAAAGATGGAGAGATTGGGACTCTCCGAAATTACTGGTAGAAATGAAAACCGTGGCTGGTTGGAAAAATGGTTTTGCGGGGCCTCAAAGTTAAACATAAACTTATCATATGACCCAGAAATTCCATTCCCAGGCATTTATCCAAGATTATTGGAAACATACGTTCAGCCAGAAACTTGTACATGAATGTTTGTTTATAGCAACGTTTTTCATAATAGCCAAAAAGTAGAAACAACCCAAGTTCCCACCAAGTGGCGAACGGATAACTAAAATGTGGGATATCCAGAGCGCAGATTATTTAGCCATAAAAAGGAGTGACGCACAGATACGTACTACCCACATGGACGGACCTTGAAAACGTTTTGGTAAGTGAAAGAAGCCAGAATTTGTGTAATTTCATTTATATGAGATGTGCATAACAGGCAAATCCCTAGAAACATTAAGTAGAATATTGGTTGCTAGGGGGTAAGAGAAGGAGGATTGTGGAGTCAGAACTGGGGTAGGGTTTCTTTTGGGGGTGATGAATGCATTCTGGCATTAGAAAGTAGTGGTGATTGTGAACCCCCTGACCACCACTGAACTGTACATTTTAAAAGGGTGAATTTTATGTAATGTCAATTATATTTCAGTTTTAAAAGAGACGAAATAATAGTGCGGAGGAAGTTAAAAAACTACATGGCACTGATGCAACAATAAATGAATAGATCACTCCAGAAAGAGATAGGGGGCGGCTGGGTGGCTCCGTCGGTTAAGCCCCTGACTTCGGTTCAGGTCATGATCTCCCAGTTCGTGAGTTCGAGCCCCAGGTCGGGATCTGTGCTGACAGCTCGGAGCCTGGAGCCTGCTTCGCCTCTGTGTCTCCCTCTGTCTCTGCCCCTCCCCTGCTTATGCTCTCTCTCTCCCTCAGAAATAAATAAACATTAAAATTTTTTTTAATAAATAAGAGATACAAATATATATGAAAACTTCCTATTTGTTAAAGATTATGTCACAAATCACAAGAGAAATGAAACTCCTCAGTAACTCACTCAGAAAATTGATTTCCTTCAATGTTCTTTATTTATTTTTGAGAGTGAAAGACAGAGAGACAGAGCACGAGTCGGGGAGGGGCAGAGAGAGAAGGAGACTCAGAATCCGAAGCAGGCCCCAGGCTCTGAGCTGTCAGCACAGAGCCCGACAAGGGGCTCGAACCCACGAACCGCGAGATCATGACCTGAGCCGAAGTCCGAAGCTAAACCAACTGAGCCCCTCAGGCACCCCAATTTGTGCCTTCTTGTGATAGAAACCTCACTTTCTGCTTCTGGCCAAGAGATTTTATTTAAAACAATGTATTATTTTCCTTGCCAGGGCTTAGAGAATTGGGGCAAGTCTTCGTCTGGTCAGGCGGCCATAACAAAATACCATAGACTGGGTGGCTTAAATGTCAGAAATGGAATTAGAGTTCTGGAGGCTGGAAGTCCCAGATCAAGGTCCCGTATGGTGGGTTTGTTTCTGATAAGAACTTTTCCTGGCTTGTGGATGGCAGCCTGCTCCGTGTCCTGACATGGCCTTTCCTTGGTGTGTGCAGGTGGGGAGAGAGCTAGCAAACATTCTGGCATCTCTTCTTCTAAAGATGCTAATCCTTTTGAATCAGAGCCCAAACCCTTATGCCCTCATTTAACTTTAATAACTTCCCTGCGAGGCCCCATCTCCAAATGTAGTCAGACTGGGGGTTAAGGCTTCCACGTATGAATTTTAGGGGGACACAGTCCACAACAGCGTCTTCTGGGTTATTCTGCATCATATCTTCTGCATCTTTGCTGGGGCAGTGAATGTAGGGGTCCCTGTTTATACTGGGGTGGGAGGGAAAAGGGAAATGAAGCACAAATATCTCAAAAATATTATCCCAACACATTTGGAGTAGCAAAAGTATAAAACCGATTTCAATATTCATCAACTACTCTCTGGAGTAGTTAATACAAACTCATACTAAACACTATCCAGAGAGCACTAAAAAGTTATAAGTAGATTTATAAACACTTATGAAGGGGAAGGATAGCCCCAATTGGGGGAAGGATAGCCCCAATATATATACTTACCTCAAAAAGCAAGCAACGACATAATATGGATTGACGGATCTCATTTTGTGTTGGCAGGAAGGTGTAGAAGCAAAGGAAGGGTAGCGAAGTGCCATTAGGGAAGAAGTGTTGGTGACAATGATAGGAACTATTAAATTCTCTTTCAAAATATCTCTGCCTTTTGAATTCTTACAACGAGCAGGTGCTCCATTTGTAACTGGAATGCGTGAAATTTTAAAAGACGAGAACCAGTCGAAGGATACTGCTCCCAGGAGAAAGACTGAGAGCTGAGACGGACACTGGCAGGTGCCCTTGTCAGTCCTCGCAGGTGGAGGTGCCCACAGATGGGCAACCTGAGTGCCCGCCACCACTTACGGCCTGGGCCTCAGCTTTCCGAATCCGGAAACTGGATCCTTTTTTTTTTTTTTTTTTAATCCACACAGGTCGTGCCGCTTTATTACTAACCAAATCCATAAGACATGAAAACATGACTAGAGTACTAATTCATATATAGCCAACGGGGGTGGGAATGTCTCTAATCACTGAGCTACATATTTGTGTGACATCCAAAAGACCTTTTTTTTCTGGTGTCAGTTACTTAAGAAATAATCAATGAGTATTAAAAATTCAAGTCATGGAACCATCTGATGAATGACTCTGGCCCCACTATCACACTTTTCAGCTTTTAGATATTCGGAAGACACCTTCATGTGTACAAGCGCTCGGGAAAGTATTTTTGAATTGATGATTCCCCCTTCACCACCGCTGTCTGTCTCCCTCCTTCTCCTTTTCTTCTCTCTCTTCCTTCCTCTGCCTCTTGTCCCCTTATTTTAGAGAGATGTTTTGTAACTTAAATATAGAGCTCACCTCTTTGGTGACCTCAGGACCCAAAGCTGCCAGATTCCATGTCCCCTGCAAAGTGTAGGTGCTGGACCGACCCTGCTCAATGCCTACTTCTTGATTTTTTCTCAGGGTCTTTGCATAACACTATCCTTCATTTCAGGCATTGGTTTTTCATTTGTGGAAGAAAAGCATTAGTACTGTTCCTTTACATACAATATTTTGGCCCATTCAAGCCTATGTTGCCCCTTTTTTTGACTGGAGATCTAGTCTGTATCATAAAACTTCTGTGGAAACCTAATTTCCACGTGGACTTCCTTCAAATATAAATTTGTCACCTCCTGTCTAAGTGAGTGTCATTATAGCCTTCTATGTGATGACTTTAACAGAAATTTAAAATACCATGATTGGATAGTATTTGCGAGCCACATCACCCCTGAAAGGTAATCCTGTTGCTGTCAAACATGGCTGGACTAGTAGATCAAAATCTTGCCATAGGCTAGCAGATGATTTCATTCCTAGCGGTACTGAATTCCTATTTGTGTGTCGTGAGCAGGCCAAGTATTTGAGAAAAGTTGTCATTCAGGTTGATGGTGCTTTTAAAATGATGCTTTAACACTGACATATAAGGAAACATACTTGGGGGATTGAACTTAGATTTAATAGCACAATTCTGGAGACCACTGAAATCCCTAGTTCTGTTGCTTTCCCCTGTATTAGGATGGGAAGAGAGAAAGGAACCTTCTGGAAAAGGAAGCTACTCTTTGGAATATCGATAATGCATTTTGGTCATGTGTCCACTTGGCTAAACATTTCCCCAACTTGTTTCCCTTTGCCTTTGGGTCAGATTCCTATTGAAACGATAGATTTAGTTTTCTTTCTATATCTAAAAACATTATCTTTCCTTTTTTCTCTAAATTTAGGGCACTGATTTTTCAAACAGTAAGAGGGATATTCTCAGACTCTCAAATCATGGTATTTAGCCGTTGTTAAAGCCTTACCCTGGCGAGAAGTTGGACTTACCCCATTGTTCTTAACCATGCAGTATGTCCTCACCCCACTGCTGATGCTTTTAGACCCTCATTGTTCTTCTGAGCTCACTGTTAAGAGGCTACTGGTTCCTAGCCCTGGATCCCTATGGGGATTCAGATCAGGGATGTTTTCCTGCTGTTCCTACCCCTCTATAATGTGGTAGCTACTACCACATGCAGCTATTTCAATTAAAATTAAATAAAATTAAAACTTCATGCCTTCAGTTACATGAAGCACAACTGCAGCTCAATGGCCCCATGTATCTAGTGGCTACCATATTGGTTGGTGCAGAGAGCCTTTCCATTAACCACAGCACTTACAAGGTAGTCCCCTGTCTGTGTCTTCCGCTGAGCAAAAACAGTTGCCATTTGGACACTTTCACAGCGATAGCTCCGGGATGTAGCGCAGCACTTTGCCCATGACATATGTTTAATTCACTGAAGGATTCAATGCCTGATATGAATGAATGAATGGTTATTGCCATTAGCAATGGTTTCTCTTGGCTGCCCAAAGCTTTCCATGAATTAATTCTCACTTCCAGTTATTGTTTCAGCTTAGTTACACTTCCTCAGAAAATTCTTCCCTGTCTGATCCTTTACACTAGGTTAAGTACTTCTTTTACAGCCTCAGTTTTGTTCTCTATTTATTTTTATTTTTTAAAAATGTTTATTTATTTTGACAAGGAGAGAGAGACAGACAGAACATGAGTGGGGGAGGGGCAGAGAAAGAGAGAGAGAGAGAGACAGAGAGAGAGAGAGAGAGAGAATCCCAAGCAGGCTCTGCACTGTCAGTGCCGAGCCCTACACGAGGATCGATTTCACGAAACTTGAGATCATAACCTGAGCTGAAATCAAGAGTGGGGCGCTTCACTGACTGAGCTCTAATGGGATACTCTTAATACTTCAGTAACTAACTGCTTGTCTTTTGATTTCTCCTAAACAGGAAGTTCCTTGAGGACCTTGAGGACCTTGAACTTATCTCTGTTAACATCTTCTCCCTAACTTCGTATTCCGCAACACAAGCACGTGGAAGATAAACTAAGTAAGTGAAGGAATCTCTTTGCTCTTTAGGATTCACTCTTATGCTACTTAAAATGGAATCTGAAAGTGCCTAACTGTATGTCAGCATTTTTTAAAGAGATATGTAAGATTATTTATTCAGTTAAAAAGAAATGAAACACGTGTACATAGAACCTGCTATAACCTCAGGCCATCCTTCGGTTCTCTATAGCAGGGCAAGGCAGCAGAATTCATTCTGGACAAAACTGTGAACAGGAAGTAGTTACAGACTCCTTTCTCCCAAGCCTCGGTGGAAATGGCTGCCTTCACTTTCTCTTCTATCATGTGCCTTCATTCCCCAACACCCCATTGCTATTCTGTGACTACTTAAAGACAAGCATCTGAATGAAAACATTTAAGCCCTCCATTCCACAGTCAGTATATAACCAATTGTCATGTAGACTTTTTGAATTTATTTCCTAAATTAGTTTTCCTAGAAAAAATGAACTTACCAAAGCAGTTGGACTAAAGACTAAATTGAGTTACTTTAAATCAGTCCTCCTCAAAAGATAGCATGAATAAAAATATGTAGTATTGGTTGAACCTCAGATGGTTGGCTCTCCCCCAGAAATTTGATTCAGTAGGTGGGGGTGATGCCAGGGACTGGGCATTTGAGTTTGTATCAATCATCCCCTGTGTGGACTGCAAAAGTCTCTCTGAAACTAGGGTTAATTTTCTTCCACCTTCTTTCATAGAAAAGGGAATAATTTTTCCCTCATGTTTCTTATTATATGGTTCAGGGATTACCTACAAGGAAAACCCAGTTGTGTAAATCGCATCATATTCGTTATGGTTGGCAGATTTCACATTTTTGGCCAGGCCGGTGACTCTTCGCTGCATGAAATCGCTTGTTTTTCAACCTTTCCGGCAGCAGTTGCTTCTCGTGGTGGCAATATTCTAATAGTTTGAATTTGTAATGAGTCGTCTCTTACAGGAAGCTTGTCTATTTCTACTTAGCGCACGGCTCCCTATACCAGCTGCAAAGCATCTACAGTACCATTATTCCACTCTGAGGGTTTAATGAGTAAATAGCGTTGTCATTACTTCAGACCTATTTATTCACTCTGGGGAGCTCTTTTGTTTTTGTCTTTCTTATTTTTCAATCAAATCAGCGTATTTTGGCTTTGGCTCTTATAAGAAAAGCTTATCTACTCCCATGTCAGTTCCATTTCTCTGAAATGTTGGGATTTGCATTGTTCACTCTCTCGTTTAGACTGCCACAAAGAGAACCAAAAAACTGAGAGAACATCCAGAGGAGAATCTTGTGGGTGGCTGAGTGAGAAAATTGTCTGTCTTGTTGATCAATGAGGGACATTTGAGAGGAGGGATCAAGGGAAGGACTTTGACCACAGACGATCTAAGAGCTATGGTGTGATGTCCTAAAACCTAGTTCATGAGAAATTATTTTCATCCCAGTTGAGAAGGTCAAGGCTGTGGGAAAAGATGTCACATTCCATTTATTATCTTCTCCAAAATAATCAGTGTAGGGGCGCCTGGGTGGCTCAGTCAGTAAAGTGACCGACTTCAGCTCAGGCCATGATCTTGCAGTTTGTGAGTTCGAGCCCCACGTCGGGCTCTGAGCTGACAGCTCAGAGCCTGGAGCCTGCTTTGGATTCTATGTTTCTCTCTCTCTCTCTCTCTCTGCCCCTCCCCTGCTCATGCTCTGTCTCTCTTTCCTTCAAAAATAAATAAACATTAAAAAACAATTTTTAAATTATCAGTGAATCCTGGAATTGCATTTCTATAAAGTATAAAAAAAAGAGTATATCTTATCCAACTAATTTAGCTTTACCCATTCTAAACACAAAATAAAACTATTGCTTTAGGAAACATGTTGAGTTCATTGAAAACTTCCATTCCCTAGGCCTACAAAGCTTAAATGCAAAGGACAGCTCAGTGTATCTTTGAGGGAAAGAAAAACATGAGTATAAAGTGACATTATACAAAGCAGTGTCTTTGATGTAGCTTACATATTACGGCCTTTAATCTGATTCAAGAATACATTAGGAATTCGATTAAAATTAAAGATTTATAAGAACCATTGCTCACCTGTGTAATATACACACAAGTATATAAAGTTTTTCTTCTCTCCACTCAATTTCTGCTATGAGTTGCTATAGTTGAGAAGTTTTTATCCAACAAAAAAATAAGCTGGCTACTAGTTATCATTTCCATATCACTTACTTCTGAAGGTCACTTTTTGTGTTATATGTTTTATAAGAGAATGACTAGGACTTCTACTGTCAGCTTTGATAGAGTAGCTTATTATCTATAAACCTGTCAAACAGCCCTATCCATCCTATCACCAAGGAAAACAATGAAAGCTGAATAAAATATAAATTAAAAGAGAAAAAACCCATAGCTGTTGGAAGGCATCAGAGGGCAATCAAGGAAGTCATACCTTATAGGATCAAATTGAGGAAATGCATTGAGATGATACTTTACTCTGCTTTTTCCTTTAAGACAATTAGTGATTCCTAAGCATTGCAGATCACAGTGGCTCAGATTCTTGCAGTCTCAGAGATCTTAGAAGAAAATAATGGGAGTTCAGAGTTATAAAGTCAGCAAAGATTTAAAGAATTTAGATCCTGAACAAAATTGAATCACAGTGAATTTGGTTTATTTCCCGATTAGTTGCTGCCCTGTTTGGGCAGGGCAGAAGTGAAGAAGGGGAAAGCAGTCATTAAGAGACACAGCACATCGCTTCTCAGCCTTTTGGCTAAGATCAAGTGTGAAGAGACACAGCACAAGTAGACCTTTTAGTGGTCTTATGGAGCTAACAACTTAAAAGTCTGAGTTTATGTCTTGCCAGGAAAGGGGTCCCTAATCATCACTCCAGGCTTTCATTAGATAACCTTGAAAAGATATACTCTGAGAATAAAGGAAAACCAAAATGGACCAAACCGGACAAAGAAAAGAATCTATCTTGAATCATCTCAACTCACGGGTCAATTCATGCCCTTTCTCTTCTAATTGCCACACAGAAGATGGTTACATTCTTTCTGTAGAAAGATAACATCATCCAGGATACCCAAAATTTTTCATAGATAATGTCTAGCATTCAAACAGAAATTACAATTCATGTCAGCAGATGTCCAAATGATGAGCCATGAAGAGGAAAAACCCAGGAACAGATCTATAAGTGATCTAGATGGTGGAGTTTTAGAACCTTGGCTTGATAATAGCTCTGACAAATACATTCAAATAATAAGTGAGAGGATGGAGAATTTATAGAGAATAAGGAGCTATACAAAAAGTCAAATGGTAATTCTAGATTGCAAAGCACATTAGCAAAACTTAAGAACTTAACAGATGAGTTTAAGAGCAACTTTAACTCAGCAGAAGAGATATTTGGTGAAGTAGAAGTTAGGTCAGAAGAAAACACCCAAATAAAAGAACGTATAGGAAGACAATGAAAAATACAGAATGTCAGAGACGTACGTGACATAGGTACAAGATCTGAAATGGGTATGATTGAGAGAAGAGAAGGACAGGTATAATGTTTGAAGATATACCAGGCAAGAATTCCAAAATGTGACAGATTCAAATGCCTAAGTCAACAAATTTCAGGAAGCCCAAACAAGATACATCAAAGAAATCCACATAGACACATCATGGTAAAACTGCGACAGATCAAAGAAAAAGAGAAAATATTACAAGCAGGCAGAGGAAAGATTCATCACCTGCAAAGGAATAACAATAAGATCAAGAGCTGATTTTTCCACCAGAAGTAAAAGAAGATGGAATACAATGCAAACATATCGTTAGAAAGCTGGAAAAAAGCAACTGTCACTTACAGCTGAAAAAAAAAAAAGCAAGTAAATTCTACACCGAGTCAAAAGACCTTTAAAAAATAGGGGTAGGGGTGCCTGGGTGGTTCAGATGGTTAAGTGTCTGATTTTGGCTCAGGTCATGATCTCGTGGTTTGTGAGTTCGAGCCCCGCACAGGCTGTCTGCTGTTGACAGTAGAGCTTCGGTTCCTCTGTATCCCTCTGTCTGCTCCTCCCTTGCTCTCTCTCTCTCTCTCTCTCTCTCTCTCTTGAAAAGAAATAAGCATTAAAAAAAATACAGGTAACAGAAAGACACTTTAGACAAATTTAGAAAATCAGAGAATTCATTACTATTCAGCCTTCAGTAAGAGAAATACTAAAATAAATTCTTCATTCAGGAAGAAGAAAAGGAAAAAATAAAGGCTCATAAAAATATAAACATATCATAAATCTAAATGAATATTGACTACATATAACAGTGATAAGATATTGTGAGGCTTAGAAATATTTAAAGTACATGTTAATAATAGCAAAAAAAAAAATCGTAAGAGAGGTAAATAGAATCGAACGCTTGTCCTCACATTGTCTGGGTGGTAGTAAAAGTACTAGTTACAAAAAATGTGTGTGTGTGTGTGTGTGTGTGTGTGTGTACACTAATAAAGAGGAAAAAAAGGAAAATAATTACTTGATTAACTCAAGGTGACAAAGGAGAGAAAAAGGAAAAACTAAAGAATTGATGACACAAATGGAAATAAAATGGTAAAAGAATTCCAAATATGTTGGTAATAAAAGTAAATGAAGTTTAAATGGATTAATACTCATTGAAATATCATCAGGTTGGATAAAAACACAAATCTCAACTATCGGCTGCTTGTGAGAACACAGCATAGTGGAAAGTAAGAGTCTAGGTAAATCATCGAAATGCTATCCAACAGCATATGGTGTTGAGTCTGGGTGACTCACTCAGTTAAGTGTCTGACTCTTGGTTTCAGCTCAGGTCATGATCTCATGGTTTGTGAGTTCAAGCCCCTCAGCCAGCCCTGCACTGACAGAGCAGACTCTGCTTGGGATTCTCTCTCTCTACCTCTCTGGCTCGTGCTTTTTCTCTCTCTCTCAAAATAAATAAATAAACTAAAAAAAAAAAAAAAAAGAAATGCTATCCAACATAAAGTTGTCATCACCATATTAATAACATGCAAAATCGGCTTTAATAAAATCAATATTATTAGAGAACCACAGGGTATTTCATAATGATAAAAAGGCAAATCTATTAGAAAGATTTCTAAGTTAGGCTTTGTAGAGCATAGTCTAAATCAAAATAAAGAAAAATCTAAAAGAACTAAAAGGGAAAATAAAATCTACAATCATAATAGAAAGTTTGAACATATCTTTCTCAGTTACAAATCTGAAACAAGCAGATAAAAATTGGTAAGAATTGGGGTGCCTGGATGGCTCAGTTGGTTAAGCCTCCAACTTCGGCTCAGGTCATGATCTTGTGGTTCGTGGGTTCGAGCCCTGCATCAGACTCTGTGCTGACATCTCAGAGCCAGAAGCCTGCTTCACATTCTGTACCTCCTTCTCTCTCTCTACCCCTCCCCTGCTCATACTCTGTCTGTCAAAAATAAATAAATGTTTTAAAAAAAATTTTAATTAGTAAGAATACAGAGGATTCAAACCAATGCAACTGACAACCTTGACCTAAATGACACATGTAGAATATTGTACCTCAGATTCCTAAATATGCTATATTTCCAAGTACGTGTGGAACACTTATCAGGAAAGGGCCATAAAGCAAGTTTCAACAAATACCATGGAATTGGAATTTGTGTTCTCTGGCCACATTAGATATAAGCTGGAATAATGATAAGATTCTTAGGAAATTTCTAAATACTTATATATTAAGCAATATCCTTGTAAATAACCCTTCTATGTGGATGTGGAAACAAGATAGGCTGCAAATACTCTGTTAAAAACAGAGATGTATGGGGCGCCTGGGTGGCTCAGTCATTTAAGCGTCCGACTTCGGCTCAGGTCATGATCTTGCTGTCCTTGAGTTCGAGCCTGTGTCGGGCTCTGTGCTGACAGCTGGGAGCCTGGAGCCTGCTTTGGATTCTGTGTCTCCCTCTCTCTCGGACCCTCCTCCGTTCATACTCTGTCTCTCTCTGTCTCAAAAATAAATAAACGTTAAAAAAAAATTTTTTTTAAATAGAGATGAAGTGCCCTGTAAAATATAGTAAGGGATGCCTGGGGGCTCAGTGGGTTAAGTGTTCAACTCTTGATCTCGGCTCCCATCATGATCTCACCATTTGCCAGATGGAGCCCCGCATTGGGCTCGGCGATGACTGCATGGACCCTGCTCGGGATTCTTCTCTCCCTCTGTCTTTGCCCCTCTCCAGCTCGCTCTCTCCTTCAAAAGAAAGAAAGAAACATTTAAAAACATAACAAGATAACTTCCAAGGAGAATAAGACATGACCTAAAAGCATTTTACGTTTGTTGGTAATCTCTCAGTTCTTTTGTGCTACAAGTAGAATATTTGCAAAAGTAGTAATGTTTCAAATTTCCAGCTTAGAAATCGGCTTTTCTCATTTGTGATAGGTAAACGCAGTTACCTATTAGTGCAATGATAGTTTTATACAACTATGTTACTAACGGAACACAAGCTGGGAAGCTTATTGTAAGGACATTATCATTGTAGTCTTTGCTCCTGCTGCTGTTGTTATTTTTATTACTTGTCTTTTAAAGACAAATCATGGTTTTCTTGGTTTCAGAAAAAAAGTTATGGCTGTGCTCTGCTTGAATTCTTCCCCAAAGAGAGGGAACAATGGGTAGATAAGCACATCTAGGTCATATTATCTGAGTTACCCTATAATCCTCTCCTGCTGATGAGAATCCTTTGGACTGCGTTCATATTGGCTGAGGAGAGATGAGATTCAGTGAGAATTCATTTCATTCCATCTGCCTTAGACTCAATGGAAACATAGCCCTTGGCCTGCCTGAGGAGTTTCAGCTAATGAGAAGTTATTTGTTGTCTAATTAACAAAATGTCAGAAAAAAAAAAACACGTTAGAGATCAGCTTGTTTAACTTCAGGTATCAGCTTATCTGGATATTATTATTCAAAATAATAACATTTTAATGGTTCATGCGTTTTCAGCTCATAACGCATTTTTATGTACATAATCTCAATGTGAAACTCTTGAGGAATTGGACCATACCCTGTACATCTTTGGTGCCCCAAAACCTAACATAGTTTCCTTTCTTTCTAAAACATTAACACTGCCCTGGATTGCTAACATTATAGTTTTGCCTGGCTTTGCACTTGACCTAATTGGAATCATATAATAGGTACTCATTTGGGTCTAGTTTTTGTCACATAATATCATATTTATGAGATTCATCCATGTTGTGTCGTGTACCAAGAGTTTGTTCATTTTTATAACTCATATATATCAATATATGAGCATTTATATGTACATTACGCCGATGATATACTGATGTTAGCTATTGTGAATTACGAAGCCACGAATGTTTCTACTCATGTCTCTTAGTGTATAGGTACACAAATTTTTCTAAGGCATACACCTAGGTGACATAAATCTGACATAGATTATGTTTGTGCTCGAATCTTCAAGATGGTGCCACACATTTCCAAGGGTGGTATACTGACTTATGCTCCCAACAACAGGGAATTCGAGTTCCCTTTGCCCTAGATCTTTGCTAACCTTTGACATTGTCAGACATTTCGACATTCGCTCTTCTGATGAGTGTGTGGAAAGTATATCATAGAGGTTTTTATTATTCTCCTTTCCCTGATGACTAATGAGGTCGAGCATCTTTTCATAGGTTTATTGGCATTTGGAAAGGCCTGTTCACATCTCTAACTCACCCTTGTTTTTTCCTCTTAGGTATCTGGTGTTTTCTTAATTGATTTGTCATTATAAATATATTTTGGATATTACTGTTGTGGGTTATATAAGTTTCAGATAACTCCTCCCTTCGATAGCCTTATCTCCTGCTCTCAGAAAGGTATTTGTGATGACTGGTGTTCTTAATTTTAATGCAGTCCAACCATTACCTTTGTATGGTTAGTGCTTTATGTGCTTTTTTCTGAAGAAACTGTTTCCTACTACAAGTGCTGAAGATGTCTCCTAAATTGTATTATAGAAGCCTCCTTGCTTTAATTTGCATGTTTGTATTTATAACCTACCCTGGGTTCGCGTTTTCATTATGATTTATTCTTTAAATTCTTTAAAAATGTTTATATATATTTGAGAGACAGACAGACAGAACATAAGTTGGGGAGGGGCAGAGAGAGAGGGAGACAGAATCGGAAACAGGCTCCAGGCTCTGAGCTGTCAGCACAGAGCCCGACGGGGGGCTCGAACTCACGGACCGCGAGATCGTGACCTGAGCGGAAGTCGGATGCCCAACCAGCTGAGCCACCCAGGGGCCTCAGCGTTATGATTTAAAGTAGAGGTAGATTTGCATCCTTTTCCCCACATGGTTATCTAGCTGAGTCCGTATCATGGAATAAAAATACCATTCATCCTTTATTATTCTGATGTGTCCACATGAAGTGTCTATGCACAAGTTACTCTGTTTCTGGGTTTTCTATTCTGCTGTGCTGCTCCTTATCTGTCTTTGCTCGAATGCTACCAGTCTAATCACCACAGCTTTATAATCCATCCTGAAATACCAGGAGCACATTCTCCTATGTTGTTCCTCTGATTTGAGTTTATCTGGTCTTTCATTGTCCCTCTTATCTTTCCACATACGTTTCACAACTAGCTTCTCAATTTCCACTAAATATGTGCTGGGATTCTTATAGACTGCGTTAAGTCTATGGACCAAATTGGGGGGAATTGAAATTCTTAAAAGAAAGAAAGGCTTTTTCCCAATTACAGATGTAATATACCCTTTTATTTATTCATGTCTTCTGTACTCTTCGAAAACAATTTTTCAGTTTTCTGAATAGAGAGCTCATATATTTTATGTTAGGGCTATTCCTAAATATGGGTATTTTGGTGTTATTGTAAATAGTATCTTTTAAAATCTTGTTCTAATTGTTACTAATATATGAAAATACACTGATTTTGTATAGTGATCACTGTCCAGCAAACTTGCTAAATTAGTCATTAATTCTGCCATTTATCTAAAGGCTTTTTTGGACCTTCTATGTTCGAAATCATATCATTTGTAAATGATGACATTTTTTCTTCCTTTCTCATCCTTGCATTTTTGATATTTATATTTGTTGATGTATTGCCGTGGCCAGTCCCTAAAATAAAAGGTTGAATAAAAGCAGTGATAGGAGGCAACTAAATTTTACTCCCCCTTCTAAAGAGAAAGTTTTTAACATTTTCACATTGATTGTCAAGTAGGATTTTTATAAATTTTTTATGAGTAGTTACCTACTAAAAACTGCTTGTAAGAGTTTTTATTTTTAATAGATGTTGAACTGGATCAAATGCTTTGTTTGCAACTATTGAGATGCTCATGATTTTTGCTTCATTATTCTCTTAGTGTGGTAAGTTACTTTGATTTTTTTCAAATGTTGAAAAACCTTGTATCTGTGTAATAACAGGCTTGATCATGACGTATTATCTTCTTGATTAACTGTTGGATTCAATTTGTTAACATCTTATTTGGTACTTTTTCATCTTTGGTCACAAGTAGAAGTAGAATAGTCTATAATTTTTCTTTGTTAGAACGTTCTTGTCAAAGTTTGAACACACGCAATGGGTTGGGGATTCTTCTTCTTTTGTGTGTGTATTACTTAGAATACTGTGGGAGTTTTCTACAATTTCTTTAAAAACTTTTTTTAATGTTTATTTATTTTTGAGAGAGAGAGAGACAGAGGGTGTGAGTAGGGGAGGGGCAGAGAGAGGGGGAGACACAGAATCCAAGGCAGGCTCCAGGCTCCGACGCAGGGCTCCAACCCAGGAACTGTCAGATCATGACCTGAGCCAAAGCCACCCAGGTGCCCCGAATTTCGTTTTTAAATGTTTGGTACAATTCACTGGTGAAGCCATCTCAGCCAGGACATTCCTCGGTGCAAAATTTTAAATTACAATTTTTTTTTTTTTTTTTAGAATAACTCAGATATTCTGTTCCCATTCTGTTTAGCTTTGGTAAATCGTCCTTTTGTATGAAGTGCCCATATTATGTAAATTTTCAAATACATTAGAATAAATTTGTTCATGAAATCCATTTGTTATCCTTTATAATGCCTTTGCTTATGTCCCCTTACTTATTGCTGATGTTTAATTATTTGTACCTTTTGTCTTTTTTTCAGTGATATGCTTGCCAGGGACTTATTACTTGTCTTCTTAAAGAACTAACTTTGGTTTTCATCAATCTTTTATGTTTTTATGTTTGACTTTTATGATAGCAATTTCAGCTTTTTCGTTATTATTTCCTTTAGTCTCATTTCTTTGACTTTAATTTGTTTTTGCCTTAAAAAAAAGATCAAAGTTCCAGCACTTCATTGGGCCTCAAAGTTTTTTGCATTAAATTTGCTAGTATAACATACACATAGAATATTTGTTTTATCTTAGTTTAAAAAGTATTCCTTAAAATCTACTGTTCACTTTTTGAATTACTGGCCAAGAAATCATTGTTTAAGTTACTGACAAAATTAGTTAAATAGATTGTGAATTTGTAATACCATGAAAGAGTAATTGTAAATGTCAAATTACTAACCCACCCTGCTGAGTCCACTTACACTCTTTTTCTTTTAAATTTTAGGTATTCATCTTTTTGAAAACATTTTTATAGCTCTCACTTTGATATCATTAAAAAAATTTTTTTTAATGTTTATTTATTTTTGAGACAGAGAGAGACAGAGCATGAGCGGGGAAGGGTGACACAGAATCCGAAGCAGGCTCCAGGCTCCCAGCTGTCAGCACAGAGCCCGATGCGGGGCTCGAACTCACAGACCGTGAGATCATGACCTGAGCCAAAGTTGGACTCTTAATCGACTGAGCCACCCAGGCGCCCTTGATATCATTTTTAAATTATTTTTATTATATTTTGTTATTTAAATTCTACTTTTAAATTATAAATAAATAGCATTTACTAAGCCATTATTTTATACAGATAGTAGTGTAATAAACTCAATTTTATGGCCATCCCTAAAGCTATCCCTACCAGCCTACCCATAGGCTTCACTGTCTATCCATTACTAACCATTTTACACCTTTATAGAGCCCACAGGCTTTCTTCAGGGAAAATACGTTCTCTTTAGAATACCTCTCTCTCAGGGTGCCTGGGTGTCTCAGTCGGTTAAGTCTGATTTCAGCTCAGGTCATGATCTCACAGCCTGTGAGTTCAAGCCCCGCGTCGGGCTCTGTGCTGACAGCTCAGAGCCTGGAGCCTGCTTCGGATTCTGTCTCTCTCTCTCTCTCTGCCCCTCCCCTGCTCACTCTCTGCCTCTCTCTCTCTCTGTCTCTCAAAAATAAAATTAAAAAAAAAACATAAAAAAAATCAGAATACCTCTCTCTTGCTCTTGGCATTGGCCATTTGTATCATGTTATGGTTTATAGAATCTGAGAGTTGAAAGGCCAGGGTGGAGATATAGCCAAGGATGCTGCCAGCCAGAACCCAGGATGAGCCCCGGGGGCTGAGGAGCAGAGATGGTTACTAAGTTGACCGTAGGATGCTTCCCCGGAAAGGATTCCAAATATGGAATCCGTGGATGTGCAATGTGGATTCACGTGAAAAATAACAACAATGAACACTTTTATAGTGTTTGTTTACATGTTCCAGGCCCTGAACCATATACTTTCCATATATTAATTCGTTCAATCTGCACAATGACTCTAGGAGATAAATGTTATCACTCTTGTTTTACAAATGGAGACACTGACACCCAAAGGGAAAGAACTATTTGCCCAAGATTGTACAGCTGGTAAGAGGCAGAGCCGGGATGGAAACCAGCAACGTTGCTCAGAGTCTGTTCTCTCGCCGACTATCTCATGCTGCCTCTTGGAGAATATTTAGGGTCCCACGCATAGGAGACGGGAGGGAGGATTCACGGGCATGTGACCAGTGGGGTCATGAGGGCCCTGTGCTCAGAAGGGGCCCCATGCTTGAGGTTTAAAGCTCTGCAGTCACCATCTTGAAATTGTTAATAGTTTTGTCTTTGCATTGTGTTCTCTTGGGAAGACCAATGGAATGACACTTCTGTTGACTTTGAACCTCTCTGCCTTCCTGGGATGGGCTCTCCACCGCTGTGCCCCTGGCCCTGCTCAGTAACAGTGCCACCCTGATCCCCCACCGGATGGGTGAATACACACACCGACGGTGGGGTTGGACCTGTGTTTGTACTCTCTGTACACCTTGTGATTACTCCCTGCCTCATCCACACCATGTTAAGTAGCAGATAAAAAACACCATGGAGGGCTCCTGGGTGGCTCAGTCGGTTAAGCGTCCGACTTCGGCTCGGGTCATGAGTTTGAGCCCCGTGTGGGGCTCTGTGCTGACAGCTCGGAGCCTGGAGCCTGCTTCAGATTCTGTGTCTCCCTCTCTCTCTATGCCCCTCCCCTGCCCACACTCTGTGTCTCTCAAAAATAAAATAAAAGCACTTAAAAAATTAAAAAAAAAAAACCCACCCTGTTAAGTGAAGAGATGCCAAGGCTTTTTCCCCTTCTTTCCTGCTTTCTGAACAAGGGACCTCACATTTTCATTTTGCACTGGGCCATCAATCAAGTAGCCGGACCTGGCAGATGTTACTTGTTGTGCCGTTTGTGGAGTGCATGCTTCCCTCTTCTTTACCTTTTAGACCTTGAACACCTTTTAAAGATGTTTTTCCACCTAGTATTCAAAATCCGTGATCCTTTCATAGCCCCTGCATACAGTCTGTAGTTCAGCGTGGGCGTTTCTAGTGTGCTGGGCGCTCCTACGTGTACTGATGGACTCTGCCTCCCGAGTCCGCGAGGGCCGTGGGGGAAATACCGTCCTCCCTCCTTTGCAGAGAAAGAAGCGAGTGACTCAGGGTTTCGAATGCGTAAGTGGCTGAACTGGGGCCTGATGATAGGTGTCCTAATTACACGAACAGCTTTCTTCTCATGAAATCGCAGCTCACTTCTCCGAAGGCATCTTTTCGGTGACCTTGGGGAAGATTTCACGTCCAGTATCGTCCGTGGGATTCCCACCTGGCTTCTTCGGGACAGCGACTTCGGAAGCACAGGGGCGACCGTCGTTTTATTCACGTGGTACTTGGGTGCCAGCTTTACAACGTTTTCAGCCACGAGCAAGGAAACAAGTAGCTGAAAGCGGGTAATTAGGGCCGCACCGGGAGTTTTGGAAGTGGGTGGGATGTCATTACAATCTGAACATCTGGCTGCTCTGCTTCGTGAGCGGTAAGTGATTAAAGCGTCGCTGACACCAGTGAGCAGAAATAACGTTCCAAAGCTTCAGTTTTATGTGATTTTTAAAGGACCAATGATACAAACAGAAAACTAATCGAAAGTGTGACTAACCCACATGGTTTGCCTCCCCCTTCTCGATTCATCTTTTTATAGGATTCCATGCAGTGTGTTGAAATGTTTGCGTAGGGAACTGGGGTCCACACTGACTGGGGCGCCCCCGCGTCCCTGCAAAGATTCCTCAGCAAATCACTCGGAAGTCTTTTAGACCTCACACTGAGGACACAGTGTTAACATTGCTTTCTCTTCCTTTCCTTTCCTTTCCTTTCCTTTCCTTTCCTTTCCTTTCCTTTCCTTTCCTTTCCTTTCCTTTCTTTTTTCTTTTCTTTTCCTTTCCTTTCCTTTTCTTTTCTTTTCTTTTCTTTTTTCTTTTCCTTTCCTTTCCTTTCTTTTTTCTTTTCTTTTCTTTTCTTTTTTTTTCTTTTCCTTTCCTTTCCTTTCCTTTTCTTTTCTTTTTTCTTTTCCTTTCCTTTCCTTTTCTTTTCTTTTCTTTTTTCTTTTCCTTTCCTTTCCTTTCCTTTCTTTTTTCTTTTCCTTTCTTTCCTTTCCTTTCCTCTCTTTTTTTCTTTTCTTTTCCTTTCTTTTCTTTTCTTTTCTTTTCTTTTCTTTCCTTTTCTTTCTTTTCTTTTCTTTTTTTGTGGTGCTGCTCCTTTAGTAGTTATACATCCTCAGGACTCCATTCACCTATCACCCGTTAGGCATTACTAACATAACAACAACAAAACAAAAAGTCAATTATAACAAAAATAATCATTTCACGTGATAACGATGCTGAAGGTAAACAGCAGAAGAGCTTGATTTCCCACTTCTTTTTCCCTGAAGTTGCCATTTGCCTCAGAGCACACACACAAGCTGTCAGGTGCTGTTATGTGGTCTCTTTGCAGGGAAGGGTGATACGTAATGTCCCATGTGTGGAATAACTGCTTACGGCAGAAGGGTCGGGCTGTCGCCAAGGCTCTTGAACATTTCTTTCTTGTTGAATAAAAGAATTTGGGGCACTGAATTTAATAGAAAGGCTTGATTTTGCCCCCAACGGAGAGTGGAAAACAGAAGTATGAAAGACAATCCCTTGGAATGTACAACAAAATGCTCAGAATTTGAACCAACTGACCTATGGAGCACAGAGGAAAATTCCAAGCTAGGATCATAAAATATTATGGGAGATTGGAGACTTGGAGACGGGAAGATAAAAACAATTTTAGGGAATGCGTGTCAGTCGGTTAAGTGTCCAATGTCTCAGGTCATGATCTTACAGTTTCTGGGTTCGAGCCCCACATTGGGTGCTGGCTGACAGTGCGGAGCCTGGACACTGCTTTGGATTCTGTGTCTCCCACTCTCTCTGCTCCTCCCCCATGTTCTCTCTCTCTCTCTCTCTCTCTCTCTCTCTCTCTCTACTTATTTGATTATAGTTAAGTGATGCTAAAGGCTCTCAGCAGGTGAATGACAAATCCAGGTTGAGTCTAGTGTGAGGTTAAAGGACGGCTGGCTGATAACAGAGTACTTTGGATAATTAGTGTAATACTTTTCTGTGGATTTCCGCTGAGATAAAGAACAGCTTTCCATCCATCGCCTCACCTCCCCCCTCAGACACACACAGCACATGCTTTCATTAAAGCTTTTTGGAAAGAAATTTAGCAGCGAATCTTAGGGGCAGCTACAGTAGATGCAACCAAGTGCAAAGCTCTCAGGTTGTTCAAATCCCAGTGTCTGAGGCCCTAAAAAGTCCAGGGCAGCCTCGCACTCCATCAGGTGGCCGACTTGCCCCCCCCCCAAAGCCCCCCACCTGCCAGGCCTTGCTGAGGGACTCACCTGCCTGCCTCTGCAGGGTTTCAAGCCCAGGTTGGCCGCACTGCCCATCTTCAGGTGTGTGCTGTGCTCTGATTGTTCGACAGGGTCTGTTCACTTCTAGGATAAATGGCACTAGTATAGAAGGGGGATTTCTTTCAGTTCCTTCCCTTTGGAAGTTAATCATCTTTTGTTTGTTTGTTTTTGTTTTCTTTTGTTTTCATTGTAAGAGGTGGTTGAATTTACTCAACCATGCAAGAATGCCACTTTTCTTTATTTCTCCAAAAGGTCTCTTGCCCTCAAGGCCTCCATCGAGATTATGGGGGTGTGGGGTAGGAGGGATTTCATCTTAAAAATAAAGGTAAGCCAGGTTCTTGCCATGGAGAGCTATCTCTTCAATTCAAGGTTGAAGTCTCAGTCAGGATTTTTTTCCTCCCTCCGAAAACTCCCTTCTTCCGCCCAGGAAGGGACGTGGGGACAGGGAACTTTCATTCCGTATGGCTGTTCGAGAAGGACTTAGAGTCCTCATGCTTTCTCTGCAAATTCACTGTCTTCTGTGGAGTTCCCACCAGGTCCCTGGGTGTCCACTGTGATGTGTTGGCATCGCCTGGAGTTTGGGGGCACCGTGTTGGTGCCCAGTGTTAAGGTCTGTGGTTGCTGCCCAAACCTCGGGTGCTGGGTTCCCACAGTCAGTGCAGCTCTGAGCCCAGCCATCTTAGCGGCCCCCTGTTTGCTTGGCTCCTCTGCTTCCCCAGCAGAGCGTGTGGTGACTTTTGCGTCACCTACAGGAAACGTCCAGGTCCCTGGCTCCAGGGGAAATTTCTTTAGCCTATGTACCCAACCGTGTCCTCCTGTCAATGCGGTTCGCTCACTGCATGCCGAGTGAGAGACTTCTCTGTGGGACCGTCTGCCCCCCTCCCCCAGGTGACACTGGGGGACCAATAATCTATTAGGTTTGTTTTTCCCACCTCCTCATGGAAGCTTTGGTCCTGAGGGGGACAAGCAGGACTGGTCCCCACAGCATCCCTCTCTCCCCAGGCTCCATTTCTGACCAGAGCTGTCGGGCTGCCCATCTCTTGCGTTTCCTCATTGCCCCTCCTTGCTGAGGGTAATGAAGGCCAATCAGAGAAAGGACAAAGATGGCCACGATGGGGGAAAGACTTTTGGACATGTTTCAAAACTATTTTTCTGTTACTTGTCCTAGTATTTTATTTTTATTCTCTGCTTTCCTATTGACCCCAAGGCTGAGTGAGAGTGTTCTCCAGCCTCTGCTTAAGAAGTAGTTGATGAAACCCTTCCGTCTTTCCCGCCACCACCATTTCCTTGCCCCATTTACCCTGCTCTCTTCCCTGATACAAAGCCCCAGTTATGGTCAACCGCTTTCTGAGACGACAGACCCAGTGATATGCCCAACATACCTTGGCTGATATTTATCAGCATTAATCTGAGTTGAGAATACATACCACTATATATATATATATGCAACGTATTCTTTCACTTTCTAACGAAGTTAAATATACAAGCGGGGCTAACATATTACCGAGGTAAAATAGAGTGTTTTTGGTTTGTTTATTTGAGATGGTTTTTAAACACTGAACACGTAAAAACGTGAACAAGAATTCGATTTTCACTCGAACTTAATTTCGTTCATATGCTTTCTGTTTCACGTTCAACCCCCCACCCTTGCCAGCCAAACACACACACGCATGTACACACCCCAAAGGGGGGCTAATTACGTTATTAAATGCTGAAAGTTCAAAATGATTCTTTTCAGAACAAGCTGAGATTGCATGGCTACCAATTCCTTTCCATATGCACTAAAGGAAGGGGATCCTTTTCTATTTTCTGAAGTACCCATGATGTTTGGCTGTCCGTATCACCTGCTGCAAAACTGCGATTCAGCCTCAAGTCTAGCTTCTGAAGAATTTAAATAAATAATTGAGTGTGAGGCAAGTACTTTCTGGTAGAGCAACCAGAAAGAGTACAGCAGTAGCAGGTGCACTGATTTCATTGTGTCACACAGTTTTGATGCTGGAGTGAGCCATTTGCCGGGGAACAGTGTTGAGCCCATGGGAATAGCACAACCAACTACACTGTCTGCTCTCCAAATTGACTGTAGGGGTAGCCAGATGTAATCACTGCTGTTGTTGAAAACTGCAAGGGTTTTGAGATTTTTTTTTTTTTTATCTTTTTACTTAAACAGAAAGGTTCTTCTGTAGGTGGGAGATCAAATGTTATGCTGCAGATGAATCCGGGTAGGGCAGTTGACAATGACTGACGTTTTTATGGTGTTTACAGTTCATCTTAGGTGCATTTACACACATGAGCTCTCTGTTTTCATTTTCAAGATAAAGGAAATACGTTTAAACTGTTCATTCTATGAGATTTTGAAATTTCAACATACAAGGAAATATAGACAATATTAGTTTTTACTTCTTCAGTTATTACAATCTTTAAGGTTGAGAAACACATATACTTCCTACCAGTGTATTTTCGTCAAGAAGTAAGGAAACCCAGGGGAAAATAGGAATGCTGCTCTAGAAACTCAGCCCGGTCTCTTGTGTCATCTTTGAATCCCCAAGAAAATACAATATAGCCTAATGTCAGTTTATAGGTGGTTCGGGGAAAAGGCCAGCATACAAACATATGAAAGCAAAACCAAAGCAAATAATAGCACACATTGCAAGAACATATAAGAGCCATAGTTAACACTTAAGGGGAAAAAGACATATATTCAATGTATTTATTTATTTATTTATTTATATTTATTTATTTTATTTTTATTTTATTTTGTTATTTTGGAGAGAGAGAGAGAGAGAGTGCACATACTAAGGGAGAGGGGCAGAAGGAGGAAGAAAGAGAATCTTAAGCCGGCTCCATGCTCAGCCCGACACGGTGTTCGATCCCACAACCCTGGGATCATGACCTGGACCGAAATCCAGAGTTGGACACTCAACTGACTGAGCCACCTAGGTGCCCCTCAATTTATTACTTAATCTTCAATGGTTTGAAACAAACGTTTTAAAATTTCACATGGATTCTAGGTGGCGAGAAAGGAAACTGGAAAAAAAAAAAAGTTCCATAAAGAAATATATCTTCCCTGGAAGCAAGTGGAAATCTTCAGTTTTCAATCTAAAAGTTCTTGGCAAATGTTCTAAAAGACCCAGGCTGTTGAGTATGATAACAGCTCTCTATCTTCCTCCGTAAGCAACAGCATTCATTTACATAAATGCTTAAAAATAAAGTGACTTACCCTAACTTTCCATCAGCTGACGAGTCAGTTATGACCTGAATGTGTGTCCAAAGTTCACTCACATTGGACAGCAGGCGTGTAGCACGTTGTCGTACAAAATGTCTATCAATGAGGAAAGGACTTTCAGGTTTTGCCTGAAAGCAAGCTGACCAGAATTGACACATAACAGATTAACTCCTAACAAATATGAATAAGGAGCCCCCAGAAGTTGGGAAACCCTGATTTCAAGTCACCCGACAAAAGCCACGTGTGGAGCTCCCCTCTCTCTCTCCCCACCGCCGCTCTTGACTCTTTGAGTCACCCTCCTTTTCTGTCTTCCCTAATCCTTTGTGTATCTTAATTTCCACCATCTTAATTTCCTTCTTAATACGTAAGGCACGGAGACCTAATTTCTCCTCCTTCTGAAGCAGACAAAGGGAGAAAGTGGGAAGAAATCACCTTCCTTTCACTTACTGTTTTTTCTCCCCTTCTCTCTGGCCCTCTTGTTCTCTTTAGTTTGGGTCTATGGTAACTTAGACTCAAAAACAGAGAGGGGAAAGGACTGGTTAAGGCAGGACACTTAGGTCTTACTTTCTCAGAGAGTGCCCTCCTGAATGGCTGCCGTGTTTCACTGCCTTGAAAGGTCCTTGTAACAGGCGATGTTAACACCCCGCTCCCACTTCTTACCTGCTCCCCAAGCCCCCCTGAAGCTTCAGGGCATGTTTCTGACAGGTTGACAGCTTTCCACTTCAAGCTTGGAGGGTGTTTTTTTCTGGCCAAGAGCTTCCTCCAATGCCATGTCAAGTAACCAACCTGGATGGTGGTGATAGTGGTCAGAGGAGGGAGTAACACCCACGGGGGTCCTTGCCGTCCTCTAGGGAGTGACTCTGAGGGATGTTCCACGAGGTTTCTAGATGGTCCTCCGTGGACTGAGCCCCAGTTTTCCACACTAGTAAACAGCTTGTTCATGCACTTTGTTGACATTTCTCTCTTTCTTTTATACCTTCTCCACTTCCTTCCTTGTATTTTTAATGACCTTTTTTTAAATTATTTTGAAAAAGAGAGAGAGAGAGAGAGAGAGAGAGAGAATGAGCAGGGGAGGGGCAGAGAGAGAAACCCTCCAAACTGAGCGTGGAGCCTGATGCGGGGTTCGATCTCACAAACTGTGAAAATCATGACCTGAGCTAACATCAAGAGTCAGATGCTTAACCCACCCAGGCGCCCCCCTTCCCTGTGTTTCCTGGGGTCATCTCTTAGCTCCTGTACCCAACGCAAAGATATGGGTTTTCCCTAGGGGGATGCCAGATTGAGATGGTCCCTATACCAATCGTCACTAAAGATAAAGGGGCTTGGGAACATTTTGTTACCAACAAAATCCAGAGTGCACCATCATATGCCTTTTGACGTGATTTCCTAATAGTATGTCACATTTTGATAGTGCTTTGCAGTTACCTACAAGCCTTCAGACACATTACTTAATTTGGTCCTTAGAGGTTGTTTATATTTCCCGTATAAACAAAAAAAAAGTTCAGAGAGGATAAATGAATCGCCTAAAGTCCCAGAGAGGATGTGGAAAGAAAAATCCAAGTTTCTTTTTACTACGTGACTGTACGTGTGAAATGCTATTCTATACTTAGGCCATTTGTCTTTTTATTGTCAAATTTTTGGAAAGAAAATTTTCCTAATTTTAATTCAGTTGTACTGCTGTCAGTGTATTGGTTTTCTACTTGTAGGCCTCCAAATGGTAACACATCTCTTTCCCACTTTTCCCAGTGGGGAATATAAATATGCCATTTAATTTTGCAAATTACAGCTGTGGGCTATGCTTCTGTACATCAGCAAGTGATATAATCCAAAGGTGAGTGCTATAATCCCTGGAAATGGCTCATTAATTGGGAAACTCTGTTATACAGTTGTGTAATGACTCTTTTTCTCTCGTTCCCGAAGCAGCCCTGTAGGAGAGATGGGGGTTGGGGGCGGATCGAGTGGGAGTCAGAGAGAAAAGATGAATTATGTTTAGCAAAAAAAGCAACTCCTGGGTGATTCATTTCAGATTGCCTACGAAGACTGTCAGCTCACAAGAAAGCCTATTCTCCTAAGACTTCTCGACCCACTCTGCAGGATATTAAAGGAAAAATTCCTCCGAGATAAACACTTCGTCTTTGAATAAAGCATTATGCTTATCTCACTGAAAAGACGAATTCATCAGGTCTGCAATGCTTAATGCTAAAGCCTCAAGTTAAAACTACCATGAAATTCTCAATACTTTCCTAAACAATTAGGAGATAAAGTGCAATGTGCAGTTGGATAGAAGGCCATCTTGCTTGCATTCTGTATATGTCAATGCATATATAATGCTGGGATTTATCCCTCACCTTAAATGAGTATAAAGCTCATTTACTTACATTTTTATAAAGCTCTCTATTGTAAGGACAACTTCAGAAACCTCTGAAAATAAATGAATAGCATCACTGTTGACAACATTTTCAAAATGAAGACGAGTTTTATTCCTAAACCTCCAGCATATTTAATTTCTGGTTTGATTTAGGTCACAACTGGGGCTTTGTAGTGAAGAGTAAACCACAAGGAACATGAAACTGTATACAAAGTCTGCTTCAAAAAGGAGCAAAACTCAAATAAATACCAGTACCTATTTTAAGCAGAGCCTGTCTTATACCTGAAGTCTTGTAAATTTTTGTAGAAATCTTTCTAGGATAAATTCGTCTTTACCTTCCATGGGTCTTGAGGGCTACCTGTATTTTTTTTTTCTTAAAGCAAAAGTATTTATTACTATTATTTTCAAAGATTTTTTTTAATTGCGGTATTATTGATATATAACACTATATTAGTTTCAGGTTCAACTTCACGATTCCATATTTGTGTGTATTGCAAAATGATCACTGCATTGGATCCAGTTAAGATCCATCAGCACACAGGGGCGCCAGATGGCTCAGTCAGTGAAGCGACCAACTCTTGATTTCCGCTCAGGTCACGATCTCATGGTTCGTGGGTTGGAGCCCCATGTGGGACTCGGGGCTGACAGCATGGAGCCTGCTTGGCTCTCTCTCTCTCTCTCTCTCTCCCTCTCCCTCTCCCTCTCCCTCTCCCTCTCCCTCTCCCTCTCCCTCACCCTCTCCCTCTCCCTCTCCCTCTCCCTCTCCCTCTCCCTCTCCCTCTCCCTCTCTCCCCTCCCCTGCTTGTGCTCTGTCTCTCTCTCTCAAAATACATAGATAGGGGCGCCTGGGTGGCGCAGTCGGTTAAGCGTCTGACTTCAGCCAGGTCACGATCTCGCGGTCCGTGAGTTTGAGCCCCGCATCGGGCTCTGGGCTGATGGCTCAGAGCCTGGAGCCTGTTTCGGATTCTGTGTCTCCCTCTCTCTCTGCCCCTCCCCCGTTCATGCTCTGTCTCTCTCTGTCCCAAAAATAAATAAACGTTGGAAAAAAAATTAAAAAAAAAATACATAGATAAACATGAAAATAAAAAGATACATCAGCATACGTGGTTACGCTTTTTTCTTTTCGGCGAGAACTTTTCAGACCTACTCTCAGCAATATGCAAATACGCAGTTACCGCAAGATTATAGTCACCGTGCAGCCCTTCACGTCCCAAGACTTATTTATAGCTGGATTACTTCTTGCACCTTTTGTCTCTTACTTCATATCTAGAATTATTATCAAATCAGGAGGGGCTTCTCTCACTATTTCTAAGCATTTGATGCCAACTGTCCCTTTATTTTCAAATGACTACGTTTGAGGAAAATGATGAAAAACCGCAGACCCCACCTTCTAGCCCAGGCCGACTTCTGACACCAGCCCATCCTTAAAATGTGGCCAATTGGCGTAAACACACGGACGATTCAAACACTTCCACTGCCATACATGAGTAATTGAGTTAAACATGTCCTTTCAATGTTACTAATCTGGGTAATTGCCTAATTCCTAAAATTAAGTTTGTGTGGCTAGAAGTAACCCTTTGAAGAAAACTTTCTCTTTCAATTCTTGTGTATGCCTTGGCTAAATGGTATATGTTTTTCATGACCTAAGTGGAGATTGGATGAATTCCATTTCAAAGGAAGAGGGTTCTAAAATCTAAGCCTTTGGGGTTGGGAGTTTCTTTCTTTCCTTTTTTTTTTTTTTTTTTAATAAAAAAAATTTTTTTTACGTTTATTTATGTTGAGAGACAGAGAGAGCAGAGGAGAGGCAGAGAGAGAGGGAGAGAGAGAATCCCAGGCAGGCTCCATGCTGTAAGCCTGGAGCCCAATGCGGGGCTTGAACCCACATGAGATCGTGACCGGAGCCGAAACCAAGAGTCAGATGCTTAACCAACTGAGCCATCCAGGCGCCTCTGTTTCATTTTTATATACCCACTGTTTCATTCTGAACTTTGGGTGTGGTCATGTCAGGCCTGAACTGATATAAATTTTAGCAATAACACAGAGAAAACTACTTGGCTGTTTTTTGAAGTTTGGTGTTTTGTTTTGTTTTAATTTTTGCTTTCGCTATTTGTCTTGGGTTAGGAAAATGGAGGAGGGAACATACTGGAACTTTGATTTCATTCATTTAGAAAAAAAGACTAGTTTGAAAGAGGTTGTTATTTCTGGGAAACATAAAGGAGAAAGGAATGTTTCAATGGAAAATTTCCAACTTCCTCTTCTTTTCCAGAGTCAGGAAACATTTCTATAAATAGGATCTGAGTTGACACGCAGGGTGGTGTATAGGAGTACGAAAATGTGGAAAATGTATTTTTCTCCAGATGGAGAAAGTGGAGGGTTTGCCTTCTTCTTGATAATTAACTTAAAAATGAGTCAAATATTTATTTTTCTGATGTTTCCGTCCACTCAGAAAACTTAAATAAATCTCGGAGGGATAAACTGCTTTTGATAGTTGTGGGTAGAATCCTTTGAAATTTTAACTTTAACAAGTCGGAGGGAGGTTAGTGTTATTCCCCCCCAATTCGCTCTCGATGCTTTTTACCAGCTGTGAGACCTTGGCTTCGCAATGTTTTCATTCGCTTGCAGTATTTTCACAGGATCCGATTTCATTTTCAATAGTACCTGTTTGACTTAAACTTCGGAAAAATCCCACTTCTGTGTTTGTAACAGATAGATTATTCTTACAAAAAAGGAGAAAATTTAAATTCCATCCTCTGACAAGTCGAAAGACTTAGAACAAAAGAATTAACATTGATTTGCCAGCATAATTGCAAATGTCTCCAAGGACTTCTTTTGAGAAGATGTGTTTCAATCAACCCGACTGTTCTGCTAAGTAAGGAGTGCGTTCTTTTGTCTCTTATTCTATTCTGGGTTTGATTTCTTAGAGAAATCACTGGAGAGAAGAAGGCCATCATTTGTTGTGCCCTGGTATTTGCATGATAATGATGAAACCACCTTCTTGGGGCTGAGGAATATGTCTCATACCCCCTAGCTCAATTTTAGAAGACAGTAAAGCTTTGCATTACCTGGTATGTTAAAAGCAACCTCAGACTGGGAGTAGTGATTTGAATGTTGCGCCATATTGCCTCTGACTGGCCCTGTAATGCCGGGCAGTAATTTCCTTTCTCCATTTCTCCATCTATTATGCCGTGGGAATGAGTTCTGACCTTCGCCGGGCGCCTCACCCTCAATAACCTTTGCTCCCCAGTGACATTTTCACACGTAGAAAAGTCAGTGTTTCCACAATCCATGGGCATTGCTGTGCGATTCTTTAACATTTTTCAGATGAAGAGATTGAATTCTGTATTCAAATTGGATGTGAGAAATATTAACAGTGATTTACCCGATCGTGTTCCTTTTTCCATCTTACTGGCTGATTGTTTAGAAAAAGGAATGAGCATAATAGGGTCCAAGTCATCCCGAACCTTGAATCCAAACAATTACTTCAGAAAAACAATTGTAGCAGTGGGAGTCCTTTGGGGACAGCAATCAAGATCGCAAAAATGATAGAGGTGGGGCGCCTGGGTGGCTCTGTCGGTTAAGGTCATGGTCTCAGGGTTTGTGAGATCGGGCCCCATGTTGGGCTCCATGCTGACAGCACAGAGCCTGCTTAGGATTCTCTGTCTCCCTCTCTCTGCCCCTCCCCCACATGTGCGCGCTCTCTCTCTGTCTCCCCAAATAAATAAAAAAAACTTAAAAAATATGATAGAGATAAAGTCAAAACCAGAGAAAGTTTCTGAAACAAGACACAGTCACAGACTAAAGACTAATAATTGTCCCTACATTAAAAATAAAAACATCTAAACCATCAAAACCCTAGAGGAGAAAGCCGTAGCAATTTCTGACCTCAGCCGTAGCAATTTCTTACTTAACATATCCCCAAAGGCAAGGGAATTAAAAGCAAAAATGAACTACTGGGACCTTATGAAGATCAAAAGCTTCTGCACAGCAAAGGAAACAACCAACAAAACTAAAAGGCAACCAACGGAATGGGAAAAGATATTTGCAAATGACATATCGGACAAAGGGCTAGTATCCAAAATCTATAAAGAGCTCACCAAACTCCACAGCCGAAAAACAAATAACCCAGTGAAGAAATGGGCAAAAAACATGAATAGACACTTCTCTAAAGAAGACATTCGGATGGCCAATAGGCACATGAAAAGATGCTCAACGTCGCTCCTCATCAGGGAAATACAAATCAAAACCACACTCAGATATCACCTCACGCCAGTCAGAGTGGCCAAAATGAACAAATCAGGAGACTATAGATGCTGGCGAGGATGTGGAGAAACGGGAACCCTCTTGCACTGTTGGTGGGAATGCAAATTGGTGCAGCCGCTCTGGAAAACAGTGTGGAGGTTCCTCAGAAAATTAAAAATAGACCTACCCTCTGACCCAGCAATAGCACTGCTAGGAATTTAGGGATACAGGAGTATCCCTAAAGGGATACAGGAGTACTGATGCATAGGGGCACTTGTACCCCAATGTTTATAGCAGCACTCTCAACAATAGCCAAATTATGGAAAGAACCTAAATGTCCATCAACTGATGACTGGATAAAGAAATTGTGGTTTATATACACAATGGAGTACTACGTGGCAATGAGAAAGAACGAAATATGGCCCTTTGTAGCAACGTGGATGGAACTGGAGAGTGTGATGCTAAGTGAAATAAGCCATACAGAGAAAGACAGATACCATATGTTTTCACTCTTATGTGGATCCTGAGAAACTTAACAGAAACCCATGGGGAAGGGGAAGGAAAAAAAAAGAGCTTAGAGTGGGAGGGAGCCAAAGCATAAGAGACTCTTAAAAACTGAGAACAAACTGAGGGTTGATGGGGGGTGGGAGGGAGGGGAGGGTGGGTGATGGGTATTGAGGAGGGCACCTGTTGGGATGAGCACTGGCTGTTGTATGGAAACCAATTTGACAATAAACTTCATATATTGAAAAAAAATAAAAATAAAAATAAAAACTTCTGTAGGACAAAAGCCATAAATCAGAACAAACTTAAAAGACCAAACACAAATCGGAAGATTTTTGCAATGAATGTAACCCTATGAATGAACAATATGTGTGTGCACATGTATGCATATATAATTATACAATTTCTTAAAGAAAAATGAGAAACAAATTTTTGAAAAGTCATTTGAAAATATGAGGCATAGACATGGTCATCATATACAAATATATACAACAAATTTTCAACTTTGGTACCCAAATAATCACAAATTCATATTTCAAAGGAAACATTCTTCACCTATTAAATTGACAGATTTTAGGAAGAAGGGTAATACTCAGAATAGTCACTGATGTGGAAAAACAATCTCAATTTTGGTGGGACTCAAAATTGGTACAATATTTCTTGAGGTCATTTAGACAAATACATTCTATTTGATTTATTTTATTTTTTTAATGTTTATTTATTTTTGAGAGAGAGAGAGAGAGAGAGACAGAATACGAGTGGGGGAGGAGCAGAGAGAGAGGGAGACACAGAATCCGAAGCAGGCTCCAGACTCTGAGCTGTCAGCACAGAGCCCGATGCGGGGCTTGAACTCACAAACTGTGAGATCATGACCTGAGCCGAAGCCAGACGCTCAACCGACTGAGCCACCCAGGCGCCCCATATTTAATTTAATAAATGATTTGTGTACATTATCAAGTTAAAAAAGTTATAGGCCAAAATATAGGATATAACAGGATATTTTTACTTATGTTAGGACTTTAGTTTTGTAAACATTATATACACTTTTTGTCTAAACTGACTGGATATTTCAGGGTATTTATTTCGTCATCCTTCTGACCCATAGTGGGGTCAGAGACTGAAGTGTGATCTTGACTTCACGGACCACCATCGAGGCTGGACAAGGCCCTAGTCAACGATCCTTGTTGGCTCCCCAACCTCGTCTTGAAAGATGTCAACGACACAAGCCAAGGAGTAACACAGACATTTCCCAACCCAGCAGCCATCTCAAAATGCGTTAAGCATTTCATGACAATCTGTGCAGGTGACTTAAACTTGTTATGGTTAAAAGTTGATGTGGTTTGCTCAGCATTTCAGAGCTGTGGAAGTCTGGGAGGGAGAGAGAACTGCCATCAGTTATTCAGGAATGATTTTGCAAGGGGAATTAAGGGTCTACTGGTCTCTAGGGACAAGATCATGCCTTGCAGGTGCACACTGCTTTGAATTTCCATATATACCACGTCTCATTTTTATCTTCCTACCCCCCGTTAGAGTCAGAGGGACTGACGTTATTTTCAACAAACCAAGAATATTGTAGCAAGAGAGGTTTTATCCTAAATAAGAACAGGGACATTGCCTGTTTTGTTCATGTTGTATCCCCAATACCTAGGACAGCTCTTGGCACATAGTAAATTTCCCAACCATGTCTGTTGGATGAATGAATGATAGGAAAAGTTAGCCAGGGCTAACATCACCCTGACTCATCTCACCTGGGGATTCAGGTTCTTGACTCAAGAGTTTTCTTCCTTATGCCACTAAACTAATTTCTTAGGATGACAGATTAAACAAATAACAAAAGGTATTCAGAAAGAACTTTCTGTGTTATACAAACTTGAATTGAAAAAAAAAAATGTTCACTCCTGTATGTGTGGACTCAGCCGTGTGTAGATAATGTGGTTATTAATACTCCAAGTACATATTTTATTAAAATCTGCTATCATCCATAGATTCAATGGTGTGAAAACAGGTTTATGGAAACCAAAAGTGTACTAAAGATCCCATGGCTGAGGGACATAAAAAGCTGTTTATGAGCCCCTATTTACTCCTCTATCATCCCTGAAAACAAATCAACGATCAAACAAAGAAAACGTTTGTAGAATCAGAACTATGTATCTAGTTCACATTTGCCTAATCACTGCCCAATGTATCACTTTATTTATACCCCCAAAAGTCATGAACAAATATATACGACTAACAGCATCCAGTGTTGCTGTTTAAGGCTACAAAAATACAACAACCAAAAAAGGCTTTGTATCTCAATAATTGGCTTAGAAGGAAAAGTGAATAATATATTTAGAATAAGTAAACGGGAAATTGCTTTTCAAGTTCAAATAACTAACACTGTAGAGGATCTGAATTGAACAGACCTGGTTATCAGTGTAATGCCCTTGAGGTGCCTCTGGCTAAGCAGGGCTCAGGGGGTGATGGAGCTGTCCCAGTCCAGGTGGCAGATACCTAGGGATATTGACAGGTTCTTCTCCAAAAGACCGTCCTCCAAAAATATCCCATAATCGCCTAATTGTTGCATCCGAGGCAAGAAAAAATTGACCGAAAAATAAGATAATAGATGCTGTAAGAAAAATGAATGGATATGGAACATTTTTCTCTATTTCAGAGCCAACTGCTGTTATAAAATACGAAAGTTCATTGTTCCCGAGATGAAGGGTTGAGGGCTTCCTGAAGTTCACCCTTTTTTTTTTTTTTTTTACTCTTTGTCACTCCTGCTTATAGATCGATTCATCATTCTGACGCGTATTAAAAGTGAAAGCTTTTTTGTGCCTTTAATAATAAATTTTTATAAAACTCATAAAAAATCCATTTTCGTTCTGAAATAAAAGGAAATGACGGTTTTTTCATGTTGTTGAGGCACAAAGAGATAGTTTAATGTATATAAAAATGTTTTATTTTGTCTCTCCTCTGTTCATTAGAAAAAAGCTCTTTAGGGCTGTATCCATAAAAGTTATCTTGAAAAGAAATGCCTCTGCTGTTCTTTTTTGTTTTCGTCAAACATAAATTTAAAACCAGATGCATGTAACTGAAAATTTTAAAAGGCATTTATTCCTTTTTTAAAATATTTTTCTTTTTCGTTCTCTTTTTTTTTCTTTCTTTCTTTTTTCTCTTTTTTGGGGGGGGAGGGGAGGTGACACACTGGCAAGTGTGGCCGGGGCGGAAGGAGAGAATCTTAAGCAGGTTCCATGCTCAGCACAGAGCCCCATGGGGGCTCATGACCTGAGCCAGAATCAGGAGCCGGCTGCTTAATCAACTGAGTCCCCCAGGCACCCCATAAAAAAAGCATTTATTCTTTTTTTTTTTTTTAATTTTTTTTTAACATTTATTTTTGAGACAGAGAGAGACAGAGCATGAACGGGGGAGGGTCAGAGAGAGGGAGACACAGAATCTGAAACAGGCTCCAGGCTCTGAGCGGTCAGCACAGAGCCCGACGCGGGGCTCCAACCCACAGACCGCGAGATCCTGACCTGAGCTGAAGTTGGCCGCTCAACCGACTGAGCCACCCAGGCGCCCCCCAAAAAAAGCATTTATTCTTAATAATTACTTCAATTAATGACAGGGAGAAACTGGTTAGTTTCCAGATATAACCCAGGGGCAGATACCACTTCTGGTCTCCACAAATATCGTTTTAAAATAACATTCTTTTTATCAGTGAAAGAAACAAATGGTATGGTATTTGGACTTAAGTATTCTTTTCCTTCAAGTACTTGAATCCTTTCACAAAACATTATGTAAATTATGAATCGGTAACTGTGTATTTGTAAATAAATGTGTGTGTGTGTGTGTGTGTGTGTGTGTGTGTGTGTGTGTGTGGCTAAGACTTGAATAGAGACTGCGTCATGTACAGGTGATGATTTTGCAGTGCTATGACATTCATCCTTTGATTTAAAATATTTGGTAACTTTCTGCCAATTAATTTTTCCATATCAGTCTAATCTTCTTAATACTCTTTAATTCTTACACATTAGTTATCTATCGCAGCCTTTCAAATTACCTCAAAGTTTAATGGCTTAAAATAATACACTTTTTCTTCTTCTTTTTTTTTTTTTTAATCTAACACATTGTCTTAGATTCAGAAATTTCCAAGCATCTTAGCTTGGTGGTGTGGCTCAGAATCTCTCATGAAATTGCAGGCAAGATGTTGGCCAGGCTATTGTCATCTGAACGCTAACATCCGGGACAAGAAGATCTGTTTCTGAGAAAGCTCACCCAAATGACTGCTGGCCAGAGGCCTCAGTTTCTTGCCACTGCGGTCCCCCCATAGCATTTCTCATGACAAAACAGCTCACTTCCCCCAGAATGACTGGCTAATACCTTTTTTCACACCATCGCACCTTCTAACGTTTTATTTTCTTTAGTCACTTAGCAACCACATCTGGGATATCTTTCTCCCTCTCGACGTTAGTCTTAGGCCGTGCTTTCTAAATAAAATTGCTGTCTTTTAGGATATCCAAATAAAACTTGAAATTCACTATTAAAGATTGAATAAAGGAAATTGAGGGCACCTTTCTACCACTCCTACTGTAAACCTATCCAAATTAGAAATACTAAATAAAAAAAAAAGAAGAAGAAATACACATGGTTCTGAAAAAGAAAAAAAGAAGTCTCCTAAGTGGACCAGTAACTGGGAGAAAGATTTGAAAGCTAGAAAATAGATGGTATGACATTCAAAGAGCTAAATAAAACGTGATCCCCTAAAACAGGGCAGACGCAACAACAAGCCGTGGCTGGTGTGCTTACATAGGGCAGAGGCCTTAGCAAAGAATCTGAATAACCCCGAGCAATACAGGCCACTACCTATCCTAATCAATCTTTTCCTCTGACACTATGAAAAGACAACCAAAGATTGTGAGAAATAACTAACAGTGGGAAGCTATTAGCATGGAATAGAAAGACAAAATGAGAAACAGAATTTACTGTAAGAAAAAGAGATAATTCAGGTCACTATGTGAGGATTTTGTTTATTTTCCTACCTGTTCGGTGATGCATTTCACTCACCATTATTATTTTTGTACTGGGAATCATTCAGAGTATCTTTTCCACTTATAGGGCATCTGGTGGCCTGCCTTTGTAAAGATGGCTACAAGAAGTGACCCTTTCTTTTGGTTTTTTTTTTAATGTTTCTTTATTTTTGAAAGAGAGAGACAGACAGACAGAGACAGAGTGTGAGTGGAAGGGGCCGGGGTAGAGAGAGAGGGACACACAGAATCCAAAGCAAGCTTCAGGCTCTGAGCTGTCAGCACAGAGCCCCATGCAGGGCTTGAACTCACGAACTGTGAGATCATCACCTGAGCTGAAGTTGAACTCTTAACCGACTGAGCCATCCAGGCACCCCTCTGTTTAGTTTATCTAACTAATCTAGCCTGCCAGTGAGGTTCTGTTAGAGATTCCAAATTGTCTTACCCCTTATAGTTGCATAAAAGAATCCTGAGAAGTAGTTGGTTTTATTTTTAATTTTAGAAGTGGGAAAGTGAGTTTCTGTTTAAAGAATGTCATATATAACCATACATGAACACAGACAGGCTCTATCTCCTCTTCTGTTTTGAGCCGTGACTGGTCCATTGGAGGGCAATGGTCAGTGTTAGTTGGCGATCGACTTTGGAAGAGTGATGCCCCATAGGAACATTATGGCATGAATTTGGCTCTAAAAATTTCCTCTGTATTCTGTACGCCTACTTTTTACTTTTTACTTTTTACTTTTTTATTAAAAATGCACCATTTCTTGCCACATAATAAACTAGATGAGTCTGGAAAAAGTATTGTTTTAAGTCTATAAAGTTGTACAGTTTCAGTAATGGGGTTTTCCATTTCAAATTGAGGAACTTTACAAAATCGTGTTATTGTGGCTTTGCAGACTGTCTCCTCTGCAACAAAAGTCTCATAAAAATTCATTCAGAGTATGTATAATTCCAGGAAAGGAAGAGAAGGAGATAAGGGAAGATAGAAAGAAGGGAAGGAGGAATGGAGGGAAGGAGAAAAAATTTGGCAGACTTTTTTCAGTCCCAGAAAATGTAATGAAAAAGAGAGTCAAACTTTTTATCTAAAGAGAAAAATGTTAAACATCCATGGACATTACTGGCTTTTCTTCGTTTCTTTGTTTTCTCATTTAGCCTTTTAAAACAGAAGCTATTTAGATCATTAGGGCTAGTTCCTAATAATTCATGAAGGCAATGAGATCACTAGGTGACACCTACTGTCAACATAAAACAGAGAAATGTGTCCGTAGAGTTGAAGCCATAAAAATTTTATGCATTCATTTGGTGTTTGTTTTTAAATATATAACCCACTTCCTGTTTCGTTTTGTTTTTTCCTTACGTAATGTGAATCCTGTGCACTGTGAGGTAAAAGAAATCTCAGTTAAAAGAATATTGTGTCTACATCGTGGGCCCTTCTTACAGGGATCAAACCACACAGAATACTGTGTTTAATCTTGTGCACTACATTACATCATAGGGCGTGAGTTTGATATATCTCATGGCCAATGATATTAATCTTGCAAACTCGCTTAAACTGGTATTTGCTAAGTGTATCCACTTTAATTTTGTACTTCTCCCATTTCATTAGGAGACACTGTTGGGAAATGTACAGTTTATACACGATACCTAATAGTTAGAACCTGGGCTAATCTATCGAATAGATAGATTCTTCTAACAGAAACTGTGCTTTAGTGTGGGCAGAAAAAACAAAGACAAGGGCGTGTGTAAAGCCTGATGATTGGTGAAGATTCCCAGAGAAACACAAAGAGATCTATTTATAGGGATTTATTGTATATGGAGATTTATATGAAATTGGCTCACTTATGGAAAATGACAAGTCCTAAGCTGGAGACCCAGAAGAGTAGATGGTGTAGTTCCAGTCCGATGCTGGCCAGCTGGAGACCAGAAGGATCCAGTGTTTCAGTGAGTCCACAGGAAGGAAAGAGCCAGTTCCCCAGCTCAAGGGGGTCAGGCAGGAGTCCTCTCTCACTCATAAACCTTTTTGTTCTATTCGGGCCTTCGACTGAGTGGATAATGGCCATCCACATTAGGGAGGACAATCTCCTTTATGGAATCTACCCATTCAAGTGTTAATCTCACTCAGAAACAACCTCACAATCATCCCCAGAATAATGTGTGGCCAGATGTCTAGGCATCCTGTGGTTCAGCCAAGTTAACACATAAAACTAACCATCACAAGTCTACGCCTTGTCAAATTGGCATTCATAGGCATCTCCTTAATTACTCAATCTCCAAACAAAGATGATAACAGGGTCATAATTTTGCCGAATAAAACAAGGGAATCCTCAGGGAACAGATTGGTGGTTGCCACAGGCAGGTGGTGGGGGTTGGCAAAGTGGGTGAAGAGAATAAAAAGGCACTGATTTATAGTTGTAAAATGGATACCGTGGGGATCATGGTGGCTATAGTTAATTGTACCATATTGCCTAGTCGAAAGTTGCTGAAACAGTAAATCTTAAAAATCCTTATCACAAGAAAAAAAATGTTTTTGGTAATTCTGTATGATGACAGATGTTAACCAGACTTACTGTGGTGATCATTTTGCAAAATATACAAATGCAGGATTATTACATCGTATACCTGAAACTAATGTGATGTTATATGTCAATTACACCTGAAAAAAAACTTGCACACACACACACACACACACACAATAATTCTGCATACTATGTTTTGAGGAGAAAGTTGAAAAACTAAGAAATACCCAGGTGCCTTACGAGATACAGTCAAGAATCTATAAATTGTCCGTATGAAAAACAGGTGAAAAGCTGGGGTTGCTGAGCCTAAAACATAATGGATGCATGTAAACTGTTTTTAGATATTTAAAATATCATTTCTTGGTATCTTTGTGGGTGTAGTTGTAGTTTGGTGAGTATATTTGTCTAGAAAAGTAGATTAATGTGGGTGGCTCCAGAGGACAAAATTAAGAAGCGGAAAGTTATGAAATAGATTTAAACCCAACATAGAAAGGAATTATTTAAAAACAGGTTAACATTATAGTGAAGATCCCTTGTGCAACAGCCGATCCCCATCATTTGAGGCAAAGGCAGATGATCACCCCCTCAGAAGTGCTGAAGAGTTTTCTCAATGTAAAACGAATTTGGGTAAAATGAGTCCATGGGTTCTTTAAAGCCCACAGATATCACTGAGGTCAGCTTAGTGCACCTTAGGAAAGATTCAGTGGCTGTAGACAAAATACAGAGAATGGCAATTTAAATGACCAGTGGCAAGAATGGGCTTCTTATGAAAATATACCGAAAGCATTAGGACTCACATCTGTAAAGTTAAAGATAGAATTTAAAGCTTAAAAGAATTGGAAAGTTTATTTACATTAATATAGAGAGAATTTTTAATACATGTTACCCTTTAATCCACATTAAACCAAAATGGAGACAACATCTACTTTTAGAAACAAAAACAAGGAAGGAATGACAGCCACGATATTGTTGATGTAATTTTGGAATAAAAAGCTGAGAAGTGTACCTAGCGGGCCTCCAGACTGTCTCCATTCTAATGAACCATCCATGCTGGTGGCAGATCGATCTTTCCAAAACCTTCAGCCAAAGCTCCACCGGTATCCCTCTCTTATTCAGAATCCTTCCATGTTTTCTGAATTCTTACGAACAAAGTTCAAATATAATGTCATCTACAATCTGACATCAGCTATCTACCCAGACCCAGTTTCAACTTTTCATGTGCAAGACAGGTACCTTGTACTTTCCAAATTTCATGCCCTGGCTTTAGGTGTTCCCGCATATCTGGCATTATTTTCCTTCCAGTTTTGCTTCCAAATGTCTACCTCTGACCTATCTGAGACCTAGCTCAGAGGCTATCATCTCCACAAAGCCTTTCCTGATTCTCCAGATTGAAACAAGCTCCCTTTTTCAACTCTCTTTTTAATGTCACTTAAGTTCTTTGCACTCAAAAATTGTAAGAACGTGTCCTAGTTCACCCATGAGAGTTCACCCCCAAAACTTCTACAAGCAAGATCCACCTCTTAGGATTCCCCATAGGACCTTGTATATAGCAGGTGCTTTATAAATGTCTGTTAACTGAGTGACAATGAATGTTTTGCCCCACCAAATAGTTATAAAAAATGTCATTAAGTTCCCCAAAACAATCCATCCTGTGCATCATTTGTTCAGGGTCAACACCAGAGGTCCCAGCAAGGAAACGCAGCAACAGATCTGTAAGGAAATTGCAGAGCTGCCCACACCAAGCCCTAATCCACCATATGGATTTTTCCTTATCGCTCGCTTTTCTCTTACCCTTCATCCTTATGTTATATTTGTAGCTTGCAGGAAGTGAGGCACAGGTCACCTAAATTGAAGAGTAAATCTACAAGCATATCCTTTCTTCGTACTTCTTGATGAGTCATTGAGCGAAATTTTGTTAAGCCTCCAGAATCTGCTCTGGCCACCATCCACTTCAGCCTTCATTGCCCACTTCCATTTTCCTCTATTTCCAGTTTCCTTTTATTTCCGCATCAGTTGATGTACGTAACCGACATTTTCCCCAACAATTACTTCATTTTTAAAAGTTTTCCATGATTTATTAATTTATTTTGTGTGTGAGAGAGAAAGAGCATAAACAGGGAGAGGGGCAGAGAGAGAGGGAGAGAATCTCAAGCAGGCTCTGCACTGTCAGCACAGAGCCACCCCAGAGCCCCCAGAGCCACTCGCTCGATCTCACAAACCCTGAGATCATGACCTGAGTCGAAATCAAGAGTTGGTGGCTTAACTGACTGAGCACCCAGGTGCCCCCCGCCAACAATTACTTCTTAATTTACTCTATTTTAACACCTTTTCTTTTCCCTTGTCTTATGAAAACCACCTCTCTTAAAAATCAGATCTTTTAAGCAAACTTATTTGGATGTTCTAGATGATTCTTCTTCATGTATCTTTGTCAGTAGACCTACCAGGCTTAAAGTTCATACAATGAATACAGTTTTATGAACAAAAGAGCCATGGAGTAAATGTTGGTAATGATTTCAATGATGATGTGTTCTTATGGGAATTTTGTTCCCCTTTTCTTTCTTACTATCTTTTATTTATTTTCATATGTTTGAGACATAACATGCCAGTGACACGAACACATGCTGCCACTTTTTAGCAACATAAGGTATACAAACAGCTTTTCCATATCAATTTAGTTTTCTGGCTTGGAAATTATGCTTCATATGAAAAAATCTAATACATAAATTTTGCTATGAATAACCACTGGAGATTTCCATATCTCTATCCATTACCTACTTTCAAAGTCACCCCAATAGTAGAATAAATTTAGTTTCAGTCATTACTAACTGCTTACAAAAGAAAACTGAAAACCTGAGGGCAACACTCATACAGTTGACATTTTATCTCAAAGGCAGGTTTGAAGATACATCTGGGCACGTCTGTGTGGGCTGTCCAGATGCATACTTGCACACGGGACTGAGGAGCATCCCAAGAGAAAACTCACAGTGAAGGAAGGAACTGCGACCAATGAGCCAAAGCCCATTACAATGTCTTCAGTAACTGGAGGGGAGAGAACTTCTGAATTTGGATGGTGTCTGTCAGCTGGATTTGTCTCCCAAACCCCAGACAGCTGGATCCTGGGGAAAATAAGCAAGCAACGATGGAAGGAACAGTCTCCGTGAAATCTCTATGGCAGCACCTTCTCTGTCTACAACATCAAAGACACTGTGCCGTGACAGCTTCCAAGTGTCTAAGGCCTTGAACTTGCCAATAGCTGGGACCCAACAAGACAATTGTAGGTTTCCAGAAGGGGCAGACATTTGGATGTATGTGCAAAATATCCGCAACTTTCAAGAAATACCTTGCAACAACTTGAGGTCTTTTGGGCAGATGGGGTGCAAACCAATGAAATTAGGTCACTGCTCTTTATGGAACCCCACCCGTGCCCGTTGGCTGGCGAAGCAAGAGGGTATTCAGGTTTCACATAATATTGCTCCCAATCTACCCAACATGCCAAGGCAACAACAACAACAAAAAGAATAGCACATACGCACAGACACACACACGCCTCCGACTGTGTATTACACTTCTGTGATTTTTCACTTTTAAGGCTTCCCTTGATAACCATTGAAACTATTTACATAAAAAAGTAGAGACTGGAAAAGCATATGGCCGTCCTCCCTGGAGCCTGTCCTCCCTTCAGATGAATACTCACTTCACATCACACCTCTGTTGCACGGGTAAACACAGAAGGATGTCTTTCTTTTACAAGCGCAGCAGAGTATAAATAATTCAGCACTAACGCCTGAAGGACTTCTAACAGTGTTTTTATTCTGTATTCAGTATCATTGCTAAGTTCAGTAGCAGGTGGTGAAATGTACAGCTGTACTTTCTCATAAGCACCATCGCAGGTAAGGCTCAAGAACCATCACTAACAGTGGGATGGAGCCAATATTCAGTGAATTGCTATTTGGAGAAGCAGAGGCCCGAGGCACAGGTGTCCAAACCAGAGGCTGGGGAATGGCTCTCCGCTTATTGCTGTTATTATTATCGAGCGAGAGCCGTGTTCTCCTTCTGGCTTCTGGCAATGGTTCTCTCTGGGCCTTCTGTGAAGGGCCAGTTGGTGATAATAACTTAGAAAAGGGATAAACATTTATGAGAATTGCATTTGGCTCTGCTGGAGGTTTTGTACCTGGTATGGTCATCAAGCCCCACCATCTCACCTGTCATCAATGTTTGCGACCCAAAAAGGACTGCGCCACCCAGTTATACATAAACGATTACCCAGGAGAAAGAAAGGTGGCCAATAGTGCTTGAAGCACTGGATTGGTGCTTGTCAAACTGTCGTGTGCCCAGGAATCAACTGGAGGGGTCTTGTTAAGATGCAGATTCTGACATAGTAAGTCCGGGGTTGGGCCCAAGAATTTGCATTTCTAACGAGCTCTCAGCTGATGCTGAGGCAGCTCAAGACAATGGTCTAGGACAGAACTGTCCTAGGTCTAAGATGGTCTAGATGGAGTGGTACCTTGCCTGCCAAACCAAGGGGCTTGGGAATGATTCTGTGGGAGTACAGAACCACAGAAAAAGCTTTATGTTGAAAACTAGCATGATCAATTTCGTGTTTGGGGAAGATGAGGGTCTGCACCAAATACAGCTTGGTGATCGATACCATGGAAATAAAAGGAAGTCAAAAATGTGTTCTCTGTGTACAAGGAGCTCGCCAACGTATACATGACACAAGACACTGAGCATTCGTATTTTACTGTAACCCAAATGGACCACCGGCCTGTGGGCTCAGACAACAGCAGATAGACTTCCGTGCTTTAATTTCACTGGCTGTGGCCCTTACCTACATGTCTTTGGAGCCACATACTACCTTGGCCTCCCACTCTCGCTGTTACGGCACTAATTCCGTCACACGCATTCAGGGACTGTTCTTTGGTATGTTTGATTCTGGTCTCCTTATTGATTTGAAGCTAATACCTCACCCCTGTCAGGGCCCTCTTGGCCTTCTACCCTCCTCCCAGGGTTGGCTCCTGGCGGTTCTAGAGCTGCAGAATACTGGGGGCAACGATTAGGATACGCTATTGAAGGGAATGCTTATTCCCCACCCCTGAGATTTCCTTTCATGCGGAGGAGCATCCATTAATGTAACACTACTGTCCTGTCCCCCACCGCTCTGTCTATTCCAATGGACTTCTCAACCAGGGAAGAGACTGGAAGGGACAAAATGTGTGGTCTGGCGTCTTTCTTTTCCCTTTCTCGGAAACAGTGATCCTCCAAGTGTGGACTTTGAACCAGGGCATCAGTGCCACTGGGAAGTTGTTCGAATCTCAGATTATTTGGCCCTTACCCGACCGACATACCCAGAAACTGGGGGTTGGGGAATGAGGTCCATTGACCTACGGTGTAGACACCCTCTCTGGGTGGATTCCAGGCTGCAGTTCTCAACACTAGAGTGTCTCAGATTTACTCCCACAGGTTCTGATTCTAGAGAAAGTATTGCCCTTGAGGAAACACATGTTCTCCAGTACTCTTCCCTGTAAGATCCTGCCTTCCTTGGGCTTAAAGTTATATAAGAGCAATGCCTATTTACTCTTCTTACAGCACACAGATAGGTTAATCAGAAAAAAAAATAATTTTCATCCAAAATAACGCAACATATAAACACCCACTCTGAAGAATAACAAGGCATAATTTGGGAGGAAAATTACATCACTCTCTCTGACCCGGCTAGGATTCGTAATCAGGAAAGAATGGACTGCTTATTTTGAAAAATAACAAAGAACTTTGCACTTCTTTAGCAAAAGGACTTTTTATGAGTCACATTAAAGTGCAAGGCGCTGAAGAGACTCTGATTCCTGAACTTCTTCTGCTCTTCCGTCAGCTGTGATTCTGCATTTACTGTAGAATACACTAGAACCCAAACTGGGTCTCCTGAAGTAAGAAAAAAGCCCCAGTAAAGATGCATCTATCAAGAAAACACTCACGGAGCCGCACAAAGCAGCAGTTTGTGGAACGTGAATACAGGCATTTCCACGGTGACTGCACCTCCAGAAAATATTTAAATCATTTGTTCATTCGTTTATTCATTAAACATTATAGAGACTGTTTGCTGAGTACCTACAATGTGCTAAGCTCTGAGGCTATGCACGTGACAGCTTCTAAGAAATGTGGCTGTGTGCGTGAAAGCATTTTGTCAATCGTCTTGGTAGCATGTGTGCATGACTGACAAATGCATATCTATGTGCTAACACACTCATCCCTTTCAATTTTCCCAAGAGCCCAGTGAGATAGGAGTCTGTCTGATTTTTCTGGATGGGCAACTGAGTGAGGTTCGGGCACACCGTGGCCCTTGCTCCGACTTTCAACTCCTCTCTCCCTCACTTCCCCCAAATAGCCACTCGTCCTGCGTAATCAACTGATTTACTCTTAAGTACAAATCCCTTTTAGGTACTAGATGATAGAGGAGTCATTATGGCCGGGAGTTTATTAAGGCAGTTGTGGTGGATTGAATGATGCCCCCTCCCCAGAAACATGTCTACCCAGAACCTGAGAATGTGACCTTTTTTGGAAAAAATATACTGCAGGTGTAATTAAATTAAGGATTTCAAGATGAGATGATCCTGGATCGTCTGGGTGGGCCCTAAATCTGATGACAAGGGTTTTTATAAGAAGAGGAGAAGACAGAGAAGAGGAGAAAACCCAGGAGGCAAGACCACGTGAAGGGGAAGGCAGAAACTGGAGGGACACAGCCACAAACCAAGGAGCGCCTGAAGCCACCAGAAGCTGGAAGAGGCAAGGAAACATTCTCTCCTAGAGTCCTCAGAGGGAGCACAGTCCTGTAACACCTTGATTTCAGATTTCTGGCCTCCAGAATTTCAAGAAAAGCAATTTCTGTTGTTTAGAGCCCCCAAGTTTGTGACAATTTGCTTTGGCAGCCCTAGGAAACTAATAGAACAGTTCACGTCTTCAATTGTTCTCCTTGACAACTCTCTCATTTATGTTTGAGAGAGAGACAGAGGGACAGAGAGAAGGCAGAAAGAGAGAGAGAGAGAGAGAGAGAGAGAGAGAGAGAATCCCAAGCAGGCTCCGGACGGTCAGTGCAGAGCCCAATGTGGGGCTTGATCTCACGAACGTTGAGATGATGACCCGAGCATGAGATACTTGCCCGATGGAGCCACCCAGGCGCCCCATCTTTCCTTAGTTCTTAATCTCCTGATAGCAAAGGTTCTATCATCAACTGGAACCTGTTCTGCTAACAATGCTTGTTAGTGAAGCTAACAATGCTTGTTAGTGAAGCATCTTAGAGGAAGATCTTCAAATATTGGAAGAGATTTGGGGATTCTTAATGAACATGCAACTCTCCCCAGAAGATGAATACTAAAAAAGAGACGGAGAGAGAGAGGAAGAGAGAGGCAAACATATTTAATTATTTTGAAATTACATTTGTAACTGATTTTATCCTATAGTTAGCTTTTAAGGTTCTATTTCTTTAACTCAATCATTTCGATTTCTTACAGAAGGAAATGTAAGACAGTTTCAGTGTGATTAAATGCTTTAACCAGTGGGGGTTTTCCCAGGCTTTGGTAACACCCCCAGACATCCCTAAGCCCCTTGGCATTTCCCTGCTCCCAGCAGGCTGGATTCCTGCACCTCTACGGACTGATCCTACCACTACGTTCAAAGACTTTAATCACGATATGTTTCCTTTCAGGCAAGGTTAGCTGAGAAACACAGCTCTGTGCAAAGCCTCATCAGTGGATTTTACTTGTTGTAAACAATTATTTCCATAATTTTTCTCATATTTACTCGCTATAAAATGAAAGAGAAGCAACATCGAGTGATGTTTTCCCCCCTACCTTCCAAACATAGAATCATCAATGTGTCAGGATAAGTGGATGCAGGTTGAGATTTTAATTGCATTTTTTTTTTTTTTTTTTTAGCCAGCTGACTTTGGAAGTATGTATGAGGGATCTAGAGCTTGCCACAGCCCATGTCTTGCGCTTCTCGTACATGCTGGGTGACTGGGCTTTTGAGGTCAATGTACTGAGAAAGAGACAAAAAGCTTTGATGATCGGATAAGCTTCACTCTTGGGAACTGAGGACAACTGTACATAAATGATTCAGGACAGTCTTTACTATTCTTATACGAAAAAGTTTTAAGAACGCTGCATCTAGATATCTCTACATAGGATGGCATGGGGTCTAACAGCCTGAGGGTGGGTTCTCAGCAATTTACTTCGGCAAAAACTGTACTTGAAATAAATTTGGAAGCTGGACGCTTCAAAGAGTTCCACGCAGCTGGGAATTTCCTCAAGACTCAAAATGAATGTTGACTTTTGAGGTGTTTCCAAAAGTAATTTCCCCTCATTTTCTTTTGCCCTTTTAGGAAATTCAGAGGATTCTTGGGTCTGGTTAAAGGGAAAAAAAAATAGGAAAAAAGTTTCACTCTTCCATATCTGCGTGAAACTTTTTAATCAGAGACACTTGGTTACTGATAGATTCTGGGCGTCTTCTCTCATAAGGATGACCAAGGCTGTGTTGTTACCTCCCAGAATGATAATGAATCATGATTTCTTTCTGCTGAAGTTTTCTCTGATACACTCAATAGAATTGTTCAACACCAGAAAAGTTACCCTAATTCTTTCTACTGGTGAGGCAGAGTCTCCTTGACACATGGCAAAGGGATAAGGATGTAGAAAGCTACTTGCTTATAAGTCAGGGGCAGAAGTCAGTTCTAAAGTCCACAAAATGAGATCTCAATAGAATCTCTTTCTGTATTTTAATCTGTTATCACTAGTACTGAATACTAATACTGTGATGTAAAAAGGCCACGAATAACAACTAAGTTCTACTCTATTTTGTATTCGAATGGAGACATATCTGTTGGGTCTTAGTGGAAATTCAACTGAATTCAGTGTAAAAAGCATTACAAAGAAATGTGCTTTCGGGGGCAGTCTAGTGGGAAAAGAGAGACACTTGGCAAAACTGAACACCAAGTAGAGTGTGACAAGTGTTTTTACCGGGAAGAAACCGGATGGGAGGAGACAGAGATGAACAAGATGAATCCCACTGAATGGCTCAAGAAAGGCTTTGTTGAAGGAGGGCATACTTGAGTTGTAGCAGACAAGGGGTGGTCAGGATTTGGGCAGGCAAACCTGAATGAGAAAGGCACTCCAGGGTTAAACAGTTGCCACAAAATTAGCTCCAGATTACAATGAAGCCAGAGAAAGAGGTAATATTTCCAAACACGGAGAAACACCGTTATTCCTTTGTAACTCCAGGAGGCATAAAATGTGTACAGCCCAGCTCCAAGGCCCCTGGGATGCCCAAGTCCTGTCCTCAAATTCACACAGGTCACAGAACTGGGATTCAATTGTAAATTAATTCCATGAGCTATGTCTCTAACCAAAGGATTCTGTTGGCTCTCTACTTTTTAGATTATTGCAGTTGTAATAGTTTGATTTTTCTTCCTCCCTTCCTGCCTTCCTTCCTTCCCTCCTCCTCCCTCCCTCCCTCCCTCCCTCCCTTCCTTCCTTCCTCCCTCCCTTCCTCCCTCCCTCCCTTCCTTCCTCCCTTCCTTCCTCCCTCCCTTCCTTCCTCCCTCCCTTCCTCCCTCTTCCTTCCTTCCTTCCTTCCTTCCTTCCTTCCTTCCTTCCTTCCTTCCTTCCTCCTTTTTCTTTTCTTTTCTTTTCTCTTCTTCTTCTTCTTCTTCTTCTTCTTCTTCTTCTTCTTCTTCTTTTCTTCCAGTAATTTCTCTATACTGGCGACTTTTTTGGTTCAACTTTCAAATGGCTTGTCACAGGATGCTGGGGTGAGTCAAAAGTACCACAGGGTTGAAGACAGAAGTACTTTTCCAAATTTAGGACATCATTTTTAGAGGATGGTTGGAATTGCTACTCTAAAGTGTTCACCTTATTTACTGACATGAAGTTGAGGTTATTTTTTTATATTTTTAGAAAAGAGCAAGTCCTTTAAAAAGACATCTCATTTTACTTTTTTCTGTTTTCCAGAATACCATAAACATTTTTATAATTATTATTTTAAATTTCTCTAATATGGGAAAACACTAGTCTATTGAACTCTATAATGAGATGTTTTTATCTTTCTTCCTGGATGTATCTGTGAGGAGGCATTAACTTGGAAGGCAATTTGGTCTCATAAAAGGAGAGTGAAGGTAGGAAAGTAGATTGGCATTGGCCCTCTTGTCATGTGACTTTGGGCAAGGAATAGCAACTTCTTGGCCTCCCTTTTTACCGTTCTTTTTATAAACGAGAAGATAGCAAGTATGTATGCCTACATATCTCACATAGATGAGAACTGTTTAGATAAAAATATTTTGACTATGGCAGCAATTCTTTAGTAAATTCTTGTTGATTCTGTGAAGGATTCAGAAGATGAAGTAGGGAAATATACCGAGAAGTACATGGTTTTATCCTGAGCATCAGTCTTTGTGTTCGATACAGTGTTGATTTCTGATTTTTTTAAACTTATTTTCCTATTGAAGAATAATTGACATACAATGTTGCATTTGTTTCAGATGTACAACTTAACGATTGGATATTTATATGCATTACAAAATGGTCAACACAGTAAGGCTAGTTACCATCTGCCACCATGCAAAGCTGCTACAATATTATTGACTATATTCTTAAAAAAATTTTTTTACATTTATTTATTTTTGAGAGACAAAGAGAGACAGAGCACAAGTGGAGGAGGGCCAGAGAGAGAGGGAGACACAGAATCCAAAGCAGGTTCCAGGTTCTGAGCAGTCAGCACAGAGCCCGAGGCAGGGCTCGAACTCACAAACCATGAGATCATGACCTGAGCCAAAGTTGGACACCCAACCGATTGAGCCACCCAGACACCCCTATTATTGACTATATTCTATGTGCGGTACATTATATCTTGTGTCTTGTAGATTTTTGGTAAGTCAAAGGATGAGAAATTTGAACAAGAACCCTTATAATCACTCTGGCTAGAGATCAGGCTGTCTATAAATTTTAATAGGGAATATTTACTCAAGGCATTAAATAAAGGTCAGAATACCAATACAATACTCCATTAAAAAAATAAAGATTGTGATTTAACCAATGGTTATAAATTTGCTTGCAGATTTATTTTTTTAATGCTTATTTATTTTTGAGAGAGAGAGAAAGAGAGCGTGAACAGGGGAGGAGCAGAGAGAGAGGGAGACACAGAATCCGAAGCAGGCTCCAGGCTCCGAGCTGTCAGCACAGAACCCCAACACGGGGCTCGAACTCACAATCCATGAGATCACGACCTGAGCTGAAGTCGGACGCTTAACCGACTGAGCCACCCAGCCGCCCCTCGCTTGCAGATTTATTTACCTTCTTGGTGCCTGAGAAATTCTGTGTGCCACAATCGCTATTTATATGTCACATGTCTGGAATATCTGTTAAATCCATTTTATTGTGTATTCTCCTGACAGATGATTGACTATTTTTTTTCTGTTGTCTCTTTTTTTCTTCTTCTGTCTTCTTCTATGTGAACTATCTGTACTCTTCAAATATACTTAGTACTTTATAACTGTCATCTTATGAGTCATGATAGTGCACCCAGGAGACCTTCTGAGAGAATGTATTACCTGTTATTGGCAGAGAAAACGGAGCCAAGTGCGGGTCGGATCGGGAATCATCATGGAGACACTGAGCCAAACTCCAGGGCCTTTTCACACCCAAAGAGGTGTTCAAACTGCTGCCTCGGCAGACGTTGCAGAGTTCTGAATTGACTAAGTGATCTTATAAATCTAGATTCGTCATAAGATTCTGTATTAACGAATACAGGGTGATATTTAACTTTTATGGAAGAACTGCATGACAACTCTATGAAATGAAGGTAAAAACATCAATAGAATGTCATTTTTTAAAAAAAATTAAAGTATACAAACAGAGATTGATCTTAAGTCAAAATGTGCCATGTATGTAAATAGAGTCAATTATGTAGTTGTCATTTATGATATTATCGTCTTGTGGATTTAGTCGGATGTGTGGACCCAGAGCCAGAGAGTTTCTAAGTTTACAGCTAGCCCAGATTAGAAAGTATGGAGGAGGCGCAACTAACTGGGGCACAGTGGATAGGGGCACGATTTCGCGGTGATGGCGTCTGGTTTCTCCACATACTCAGGGTAACTGATGAATTCACAGAGTTGTTTCTTTTTAATTTCCAAACACATGCACATTTGTCTTTCCCGCGATTCTCCCAGTCAAGTCCACACAAACTGATCTCTATGTTGCAACAACACCTGACATTGAAGGCACAACTGCCCTCCTAGCCCTTCTCTTTGTAGCAAAGCCGCTCGCCCTGTGGCTAATGGACCTCAGATGGCTCAAGGACAGTCCTCAGAAGCTTTGATGACTCTCTGGAATTGGGCGTGGAATTCTGCGTGGCGCATACGTGCATTCTTCCGTGGAAAGTCACTTTTGGGAAAAGATCTGTGTTCCTCCAAAATAAAGAAGCCCTACCTATCTATCTGTGCCTTTCATTTAAATATCAGAGAAAACCCAGATCATAAGTCTGTGAGCCCTACACCCTGCAATCTACACAGAAGAGATTCCCATGAGAAAAATCAACGAGATCACTGAGCGAAACAAACAAATGTTAGTTTAAATGCTAGGTCTATTTTAGCGATCAGATATAATTACAGAAATACTTACACCCGAAGGTCCCATTTGACTTATGTGAGGAACTCTCTGCTTTCATCATTGAATACCCAGTGACTTGCACAATGTCCACTAACTAAGAGAAGTAGGTGGGGCAAAAAGGAAACTAAGAATTTGGAGGAGCGGTATCAGGGTACCTTTGACAAGTTAAGACTGCCTGCCCTAGGTCCCAGTTATACTACAGGTCGTGAGTGACAAGTAACCAACTGTTCTGCAGAAAGTGGAGGCTGCTTTGTGTCTCAACTGGTCCCTGTAGGTAAATGTCTAGTTTGGGCGCGTGGACAACACGGCATCATTCCCAAGTGGTTATTCCGTGACTCTGAAAGCGAGTACGTGTGCAAAAACCCTGCAGGGTGCTAAGACAATTCACAACTTTTTATTAAAAACATGAGAAGTGAGGCGATGGCTTTGGCTTTGAAACCCAGAATTGCTCAACTTAATGTGTGTGGAAAACCAACGCAGTTTTTTCTGTGCTGAAGATATGGCAGGTTCTTTTTCTCTCATCTTTTTTTTCTAACATTGCTATTTAATTCTTACCACGCCTTTATCTGGTAGATGCAATTGTGTACATGTGGGACAAACATGGACCCAGAAGACTGGTGACCTTGAGTCCTTTGGACAAGGTCTAGATTGGGACCATGGGAAATCAGTCAGCCACACTGCTGCCTCGTATGGGGTCGGGGTGAGTGTGATTGCGGTTCTGTCACTACGTTTTGGGGGTTCCTGACCTCAGCCTATCGACTGAAGCTCCAGGCTCTGACTGCCTCTCAGTAATAATCTCAAACTTGGATGTAGAGGCAATGCTGTGAAAGTGAGCTCCTGAAAAGAAGTTGAGTGGGAAGGAATAGAGTTTTACCACCAACTTTATACTCTCAGGCAAGAAGTACGACCAATGGTTGGTTTTGCTGTCTGGAAACAGAGAAATATCTAGCAGTTCTTTCATTGTTTAATTTCAGTGTTCAATAGTGACTGGAATATGATGGGAGGATTGTATCTTCTTCCCACTGCCCTCGTCTCCTCTGTCCCCCACAGGATTATTCTGTGCTGCCTTCAGAGCATCTATTCCTTAAATAAACTTTTTTTTTAAAGTGTATTTATTTATTTTGAGAGAGAGAGAGAGAGTGCCAGCAGATAAGAGGCAGAGAGAGAGAGAGAGTGAGAGAGAGAGAATCTCAAGCAGGCTCCACACTGTCAGCAAAGAGCCCAACGTGGGGCTTGAACTCACAAACCCTGAGGGCATGACCTGAGCTGAAATCAAGGGTCAGATGCTTAACGGACTGAGGCACCCAGGTGCCCCTAAATAAACATTTTTATTTGAACCTTACCGTGTACAGGGCACCACATTCTATTAAATGCCATAGCCCTGTGTCACCAAATAGCTGATGGCCTGTCCCTGTGGAAGCATTCTGTCCTCAGGCAATAGCTGATATTTACAAAGTAAGAAAGAGATTCCCGGCCTTTTTTTCCCTCCGTGCCTGAAAAGCTCATGTTCTTCTGGGCGAAGGAGGAACATTGTAGTTACTGTTAAACAATAAACTTTTTCCCCTGGGTTATGAAATGGACCTGTTAAGATTTTACAATTGATTTTATTGGCCAGGTGAAGGAGGATTGCTACTAATTAAAATGAGTGACACTATCTGCCAGATGCAGGGCTAAGGTCTTTATACGCTTTACTTGGGTGGTTTAAACAATAGAAATGTATTTGCTCCCAGTTCTGGAGGCTGGAAGTCTGAGATCCAGGCATCAGCAAGGTCGGTTCCTTCCGATGGCGGTGAAGGATGGGCCTGCCCCAGGCCTCTCTCCTTGTCCTGTCGATGGCCACCTTCTCCCTGCATCTTCACGTGGTCTTCCCATGTGTGTCTGTGCCCTAATCTCCCCTTCCTGTAAGGGTGCCAGTTGTCTGGGATTAGGGCCCACCCTCATGACCTCATTTCAATTCAATCACCTCTATGAAGATCCAATCTACAAACTTGATAACGTTCTGAGGTACCGGGGATTAGGGTATCGATATTTGCGGGGTGGGGGACACAATTCATCCCATGACAGGTGCCGGAGGCCAGAGAGGTTGAATGACCCCCCTAAAATGATACAACTGGGAAGAGGTAAGAAATTATACTGGCCACAATGACTGTACATGATCATATGTCTTCTGCCCTGTCGTCTTATTTAATTGGTGGAAAATCTACAAGGAGAAGCACAAGAGAACAGGAGAAGTGAGCTTTATATTTTCCTAGAGTTTAATTGCCTTGGAGTGTCATCAGGAGGGTGGACTGAGGAAAGTTGGGTGGAACATGACCGGTATTGGGGTGTCTGGGTGGCTCACTCAGTAAAGCGTCCAACTTAGGGTCAGGTCATGATCTCACGGTCCGAGGGTTCGAGCCCCGCGTCGGGCTCTGTGCCGACAGCTCAGAGCCTGGAGCCTGCTTCAGATTCTGTGTCTCCCTCTCTCTCTACCCCTCCCCTGCTCACACACACATACACTCTCTCTCTCTCTCTCTCTCTCTCTCTCTCTCTCTCTCAAAAATAAATAAACCTAAAAAAAGGAAAAAAGAAAATGACCAGTGATGCTTGTGTATGCCCACTGAATGCTGGCCATGTTAACAAGGTCTCAGTCCTTCAGGAACTCCCTGATTTCCAGGCAGCGTGCGTAGCCTTATCCCAGCTTTCTCCTTTCTGCTTCACTGATTCCTCAAGCATTTATCGCACACCTACTCCGCTATGTTCAGATGTTAGGGGCGCAAGGCGGTATGGGAGGACACCCCTGCCCTCACAGCCCTCGCTTCGCAGTGGGGCCGACGGGCATGCACATGTTACATGTAATACCCTGTCTGCTGGCCAGAGAGCTCTAAAGAGAAGATAAAACAGGAGAAGGGGGGAGAAAGTGATGAGAGACCTGGAGATCTGAGACAAGTGCTCCAGACAGAAGAGGAAAAACGCCCCCAGGTGGGATTGAGCTTGCTCCTTCAGGGAACAACAAGAAAGTGGGGGTGGCTGGGGCCCAGGGAACAAGGGAGGGGACGGGGAGGGAGGCCAAAGGGACGCTGGCAGTCAGGATCTGCAAGGCCTGATAAACCAAGGTGAGGAGTTGGGATTTTCTTCTTAGTGTAACATGAAACCTTTGGAGGGGTGTGTTTGAAGGGGGACGATGAATGACCAGAAGATGCTGGGAGGATGATTCCGGGAGCTCTGTGGAGAATGGACGAGGCTGGGGCTGGAGTGGAAGGAAACGGAAGCAGGGGGGCCCAGCTGGGGTCAGTCATTCACTGAGTCAATCAGTCAGTGTTATACGGGTAGATATGCGAGAGACAAGAATACCCCCCTGGAGTCTCAAATCCCGAGTTTTATTTCTGGCATGGCTATTGACTCAATGTTCTGTGATCCTGAATCAGGCCCTTCAAACCCTTTAGAGAGGCAAACGTGCGTCATCCAGTAGTGAAAAAGTTGAAAGACGCCTGTACTTGCAGAATTGTGAGTTATAGGAGTTTGACACAGTGCAAGCTTCTGAGTAAGAGAATGGAGACACAGTCAGAGTATTATTTGTCTCCAGCGGGCGGAGCCGGCGTGGTCATTATATTTGCTCCAAAAGGTCACATCGAGGTAGAGAGAAGCACTTACCGCTAGAATTATCGACACTCCAGCTCATATGCTTTCCCCACAAAGGCGGCCTTCGTGTCTGGCTGAAAGCCCGGGGCCAAGGCCTCAGGCAACTGGGTGCAGCATCCACTCTGTTACAACTAATCCCTTGGTATCCTGTCTGGCTACCGGGGTGGAAACTGCCTTCGCTTTCCAGGCAGCCCCAGTGGCTGCTGTTTTCTGTAACCCAATTCTTTTCAAAGCTGAGGGCCAAGTCCCACAGAGCCGAGGCCAGGAAACACTAGCCACCTAAGCTTTAGGGAATCAAGGCGTCAAAGAACCTAACAATGTTGGCTTGTAGTGGTTCGCTTGGACCTGAGCCTCCCGAGAAAGATTCCTGTAAATGGCCTGGATATATATTTGGTTTCTCACTGCAAAAACATTCTAGGACATTGCCTCTGTTCAGGGCTCTCCTAAGCAGGCAGTAATTACGGGCAGTGGAAGGTAGTCACTGTATATATATATATATATATATATATATATATATATATATATGTATATGTGTATATATATATATATATATATATATATATACCTTTGCGAATCTGGCTCCCACTGGCGGAATTTTTTTAATGCCCCCCAAAAGAAGACATGCATTTCTTGGCATTAACATTAACTTAAGCCTTTGAGGGACTGTCACAAAATGTGACTCTGGACAAATGAGAACAGTGTGATAGAAAATTCCGAAGTTTCCATGCAATTGTCTACACTGGAGGAGATGAGAACAAGTTTCAGGGGCTGTCTACCTTCTTGATGGATTAAATCTGAATCAAAAGAAAACAGAAGACGCTAGTTACTTTAGAAATAAACTCTCTTACTAGAAAGGAACTATTGTATTTAGGGCCTCAGATGGTATAGAAAGGAGAAAACACCCTGTAGATAACTTACTATATTCAAGGGTAGCGTTTCCTTTCCAAAACAAGAATGTAATCAATTTCAAAAAAAAAAAAAAAAATTGCTTTGAGAGAGGAATATTCACAGTGGGAACACTTTTCATTGTATTCTATACCAGGAACATCAATTATTTTTCTCTCTGTTTGCCTTCACAATAACTTTCATAAGTTTGTTAGTCATCAGCCATAGTTTTGTTCTTTTTAAACTTTTATTTAAATTTAGTTGGTTAACACACAGTGCAATATTGGTTTTAGGAGTAGGTTCAGTGATTCATCACTCACATATAACACCCAGTGCTCATCAAAACCAGTATGCTCCTTAATGCCCATCACCCATCCGGTCCATCCCCGGCCCCCCCTCCCTCCACCAATCCTCAGTTTGTTCTCTATCTTTATGAGTCTCTTATGCAGAAACCATATTTTGTTTTAAAAGGGTTCACTGCTTAGGGGTGCCTGGGTGGCTCAGTTGATTGAACATCTGACTTCGGGTCAGGCCACGATCTCACAGTTCGTGGGTTTGAACCCCGCGTCGGGCTCTGTGCTGACAGCTCAGAGCCTTGAGCCTGCTTCGGATTCTTTGTCTCCCTCTCTCTCTGCCCCTCACCAACTCATGCTCTGTCTCTCTCTCTCTCTCTCTGTCAAAAACAAATAAACACTAAAAAAAGTTTTTTAAAGGGTTCACTGCTTAGAGGGGTGCCTGGGTGGTTTGTTTGGTTCAGCATCCAACTCCTGGTTTTGGCTTAGGTCGTTCTCACATGGTTAGTGAGTCTGAGTCCCATGTTGGGGCCTGCTTGGGATGCTCCCTCTCTCCTTCTCTCTCTGCCCCTCCCCCGCTCATGCTCGCTCACTCTCTCTCTCTCAAAGTAAATAAACTTGTAAAAAAAGGCTTTGCTTCTTCTGGGTCTGTCTTTTCTGGGTGTTCAAAATGAATTGGAACAAATTTAGATATTTAGCATAACCAGAGAAATCAATACACGTAGAGGACCATAAGTTTCTTGAGGCAGTGGAGGAATAGTTCTAAAGGGGATGAGGAGATGCTACTTAAATGAACTCAGCTTTCAAGGTGCTACATGAAGAAGGAGGAGAGAATACAAGCAAAGTGTATAGAATATTACCCATTATGAGTTTCGCATCAGGGACAGGAAGGGATGGTTTAAATAGTTGATGTTGTAAAGATTGATTTTTGCAAGGTACCCGACATTTTCCTCGTTTCTTTCTTGCACATAAGCAGCTATAAAAATGAATTTGTGTTCTCTGAGCACACATTCATGTGCGGTGGGTATGTAATTTGGAAGCATATTAGTAAGAACATAAAGTGAGCCCAAGTCTGGAATATTTATAAATTATTTGCACTAGCAAGGGTGATACCTGCTGGGGCAAAGTACGTATTTCTCGGCATCGTCGAATTACATTTGTGCTTGTGTTCAAAGAAGGCGATCTGCTGAAGAGTCAGGTTTTGTTAAAAGTATTTTCCAAATTGCCTTAGCACATCAAAAGCCAGGCTTGGATGACCTCCACCATAGCATTTCCAATACGTATGGAAAAGGTCTCCTAATCAGAGAGTTTCTGACATGTGCAGAGAAGATATATCCTTTATGACAGCTAACCTATGCAATCTGATTCTCTGGGATAAGCAGAAAATGTTCTGTAAAAAAGGAAGAAAAGTCCCAACCTCACAATTTCTAGCCCAAGAAGGTTCAGGGGGAGGACGTCCGCAAAGGTGAGAGGTGCACCTTGTCAGAACTTCTCTGGACAGGGGAGACGCATGTGGCAGGTTAAGAGGGATTCTGAGAAACTGAGGACTCGGGTCATTTTCATCTTCGGGAATCTCAGAGGAGGCCACCTGGCAAGAGCTCCCCACACTTACCTGGGGTGGTCACGGCAAGGTCAAAGTAGTTGATGAGAGAGGCGTGTAAGCTTGGTAAGCCAGAGAGAGGTTCACATTCTTTTTTCGAAGCCATCCTCAGTTTCCAGATGGAGTTAAGGCAGCTGTGGGTGACCACGAACACCCAAAAGAGGAAAACCCGCGCAGGCTGCTTGTGGGTGAAAACAAGGGCCTATCACTTGGCACTGGCCATGGGAAGGCGGGGCAGAGAGGCAGCAGAGGCCGGGGTCGGGAGCCCAAGCCAGGGTGTCACGGAGCAAGGCGGAGTTAAGAGAGGTCTATGAGGCCCACAAGACCAAGTGAGAAGATGAAACCACAGGAAACACTAGCCTCCACCTGAGGCTCATATGCCAGCAGGACGCCCCCCAGTGGGTCCTGAGTCACTCACCACCTGCAGCGCAGGGAGTGACCCGGGCCAGAGATTGGCAAAGAATCATGCTGGGGTTTGAGTGTGCTTTTCTCCTTCATCGTTCAGTCATGTGTAGCACACGCCTCTCTGTGCGCCCGGGCTATGGTGGGGAGAGGTGGGTGTGGTGGGGAAAGAGCTCAGGCATTGAATATGGTTTTACCTAAAGAAGCATTATTTGTGGGGCGCCCGGGTGGCTCAGTCGGTTAAGCGTCCGACTTCGGCTCAGGTCATGATCTCACAGTTCGTGAGTTCGAGCCCCGCGTCAGGCTCTGTTTTGACAGCTCAGGGTCTGGAGCCTACTTCAGATTCTGTGCCTCCCTCTCTCTCTGCCCCATCCCCACTCATGCTCTGTCTCTCTCTGTCTTAAAAATAAATAGGACATTAAAAAAAAAATTAAAAAAAAGAAACATTATTTGTGGGGCGCCTGGGTGGCTCAGTCGGTGAGCGTCCAACTGTTGATTTTGGCTCAGGTTTGGCTCACAATTTGAGCCCCCTATCGGGCTCTGTGCTGACAGTGTGGAGCCTGCTTGGGGTTCTCTCTCTCCCCTGTCTTGCTACCCCTATCCTGCTCACACACTCGCTCTCTCAAAATCAATAAATAAACTAAAAAAGAAAAAAAAAAGAAGAAACATTATTTGTTTAATGTATCAGTCCTGGCTTAGGAGAAAGACTGAGATAGTCACAAAAAATAATCTACTTTTTAGTTTAGGTTTTCTTTGTTTTTGTTTTTGTTTTTTTTTTAACGTATGACTCGGTTTAACAAAAGTGGGACCCGATACCAAGTAAAATAGAGCTGGCCAAAGATGTGTCTTGTGTTTATTTTCAAGGTTGGTTTGGGCCTCGTGATCATGCGAGAGGGGGAGTGGGCCACAAGTGAGTCTTTGATGGTCCATGATTAAGCCTACAACTCTACACAGGAGACCTGCAAAAAAAATCTTACACCGCCTATTTGAGTCTATGCATCTGGAGGGCAGAATCTCTTATGTGGTAGCAGATTATCAAGAGCCTGTAAGACTAACACAGTTAAAAACCATTTTCCAAGCACACCCATCTTTCACTCCAATCTAAGTTCAGCCATTTCTTCCCTAGAAGATCTTGTCACGGGACATCTCTGGATTGGAACCAAGAACAGAAGCCTGACCCATGGGACAAAGAGGTGATAGCGAGCTGGTCTGTAGAGATCTTGTGAGATCACCACCTTTGGAATTGTTCCAGATATCCCGGAAGCCTATTAGGTGGAGGTAGAATGCTTACTCTCACCCCGAACACACTGGCCAAGGCCAAGTCCAAAGTGAATACTTGGGGTTAAATTCATGATACCGGGATGATCTCAAGGATGGAAGTAACTGAGTAACTGACAAGAAATTCCTCCTTCTGCCTAGTTACTGTGGTCATTCTGAACTCTATGGGGAGTGGCTAATTATGAATGTCTGGAGACCTAAGTAAAGGGATAAAGGTATAGATTTGAGTGTTTTAACTCAAGACACTGGGTTTTTGGACCCAAGTGAATGACACTGAAATAGGCAGTCAAGAGCCACTTGTCTGTTAGGTTGAGAAGCATTGACACACTGTCTTGAGGTTGCTGAGTTCTCGGCCAGTTTTTCCACCTGTGTTTTTCAAGCCCTGCCAGTCTGAGGATAGAAGAATAATCGCCATTAACGAGAGTTTCTTCAATGTCACTCCCACCTGCTTTGTAGGCATGCTGGAAAAATTGGTTTGCAAGTGAAAATACATAAACCGTGCCTTGTGGTATTCCCATCCTGTGTGGTTCCCACCCCACAGTGAATCTAAGTTGACCTTCTGGCTTATTTGAACCCATAGAATGCAGCGGAAGGGATGCTATGCCTGCTCCAAACCTGACCCTTACCAGGCCTCAACAACCCTGCTTTTCTTTTGGGGACCATGAGCTGTAGCATAAGAAGACCAGCTATGGTTCTGGAGACAATGAGGAAGGACCACTACGAGGGGCTTTGAGCAGAGGGAGAGGACTTGAGATTTGCACGAAGCAAGTGAGAGATTTCACCATCCCAGCATGCAGCCAAGTTCAGCCTGTTAGCATCCATGCCTATGCCCAAGACCAGGGAGCGAAACCATCCGAGACCCTCCATCCCACCAGCTCTCTGAATGCAGCACATAGGAGATCGAGCCAAACAAGCGAAACCACCATCACCTGAGCCCCAATCAAGCAGAGAATTACGAGAAATAATAGGGTAGGTGTAGTTCAGGCCACTGGGCTATATGTGGTTTGTTATTCATCAGCAAATAACTAAAATAGAACCATCTCTTTGGGTCCCAGGAAGCCCACATGATCATTAAACACAATCACAGGCTCTTTGTTTGGGCCACTAAATTTTAAGATGGTTTGTTAGGCAACAGTAGTTACATTGAACTGAAATCAAGGATAATTGGTTCCCAGTTTTCACTCGGTCCTTGTCTTAAGACTCAGGCACCCATCCCTGGAGTCTGGGCCAGGAGTCAAATCTCAGCCAAGCCTGCAGAATCACCTCTGTCTTCACGCACTCACCTACTGTCTGTCACCCAAGCTTGTTTACCATGAGGCTTTTTTAGTGTTAGTTCTCCCTGTAGTTGGCTGGTCGGCAATCAATATATGTAGACGCCCGGTGACCTCCCCTCACCCATCCTCTAGTTGTACCCAGACGTGCTTGAGTGTAGAGTGAACACCGCTGAAATTTCAGCCGAGGCCTCTGTGGTAGAAAGCTTGATATCTTAAGGAAGAATTATTTTGAAAGGATAATTAAAAAAAAAAAAAAATTCCTAGGAGTCCAAATAAGGATGAGGGTTTCCAGAAGGCCTTAAATTCATGTAATCCATCATCTGAAGTTTTTCCCCTTTGGTGACTGCTTGTCAAATAGCACATTAGAAATCAGCAGGCATTCTCTCTAATGTTCCTGTTGAGTGGCTATGAAATCACAGATGACAGACGGCTGGCCACCTCTGAGCAGACACTCGGTGGTGTTTAGGCAGCAAACCCCAGTTGACCTCAGAACTTCGAGGTGGCTCAAATAAATGGAGTCGTGATATTAGAAGAATTTTTTTAAAACTTACAGTAAATTGGCTGCACTGACCCTGTTCTTCAGAAGGATTTTTGTAAGAAATTGTTCCAGCTCATGGAAATAACTGTTACCTCTTCTTTTTGGGCTTGGCTCGTCCTGACTGCATTTGCATGGAAATCCCAGACCTTTAAGGAAAATTTCCCATCTTTTGTTGTTGTTGTTGTTGTTCCAACCTGCCGGCTTTGGCAAATAGGTCTTTTGCAAAAGTGCCACTTTGACTAAAACAAATGGGGTTTGAGTTAAGAGTTTAAGTTAAGGAACTTGAATTTAATAAGAAAACTGCTTAGCTGAGATATGAAGTCATAGCAGTTGTCCCTGTATTTCCTTTGATAGAAATACTAATATTTTCTATATTAATGAACTCATGATCTCTATTTACAAATGGGTCTAGGGGCAGCTGGCTGGCTCAGTCGGTAGAGCATGTGACTCTTGATCCCAGGGTTGTGAGTTCGAGCCCCACATTGGGTGTAGAGCTCATTCAAAGTTTTTTAAAAATGAAATGTATCTATCATATGCTTTCAAAAGTGACCATATGTCTAATGGACTTCCTCAACATTTTTAATCAAATAAAGCTAAATGAAGAAAAGAAATGAAAGGGGAATGGACTGCCTTTTATTGAACATCAGGGTTTTTACGGGGCTATAATGCAAACAAGCTAGCACAGACTAGTTCTTTCTCCCACTGCCCATCACACCCAAGAAAAATCACGCACATGAAATTCAGCAGGTCAATTAACAAGAACAGAAGGAATGTCTTTAAGATCCAAAGGGGGGATAAACTAAATTCCTTATTTGTGTTCATGAGAAATTAAGAAAAAAATTTTTCTCACATTTTGGATCTGCCACAGAGTTCTGGTGGTTTCTACCCTGTGTCTCCATACTGCTGGTCCTCAAGGGCACTGGACAGTGTTAGGGAGACGGGTGCCAAGTAAAGGCCCAGCAGTGTGAACTCCGGGTTCTAACACTACCCCTGACCACGGTTTTCACATGAAATGATGCCATCAGGAACCTGTCAGGGCCTGGGTTGCCCTTTGACTTTCCTCCAGTTCCCCTGTTGGCTCTGGCCTTGTTTTCTTTCTGAGCCTAGAATACACTTGTCTGTGGGCCTCCAGCAACATTTTGTTGAGTCTGCCCCATACATATTTGTAGGGCCCACACGTCCCACGCACATCATCTCATGAATCCGAGAGTAACAAACCAAAAGAGTCTTAATCCTTAAGTTATATTTCTTGCTGCTGTTTTGTGACTTATCATGAGTCTGTGCAGTATATTTTTTGTTTAGTTTGTTGGATTGCGTTTTATCCCATTGATCAGCATTGCTGCATTTATGTGCAAAATGATCTGAAGATTTTACCTTTTAAAAAAATGTGGTCATGATACACGGCACTCATTTTGTCCCCAGAGCCAATCTTCCCTCAGTAGTCAAAACAGCAAGTGGTTTCATCTTTCATGTTTCATAGAAGAATTCCAGCTGTTTCTGATGTGGGCTTCATATCCTCTTGCAAATACTACCGATGTTTTGTTTCTGGTACTTTTTACGAACCGCATAATTTCTTTCCTCCCTCCCTTTCTTCCTCTCTTCCTTTCTTTCCTTCCTTCTGGCTCCTTATTCTGCAACAGCTTTGACATATCTAAATTTGATTACAAAAAATACCCCAAAGAGTCGTTCCCCATTACCTCTTTCCCGCAACGAAGTTGCCTTTAAAATGGCCTCCTCCCCAAAATGTGCCATCCATCCCCAAAACGTGCCATCCATCCCCAAAACTCAGTCTTCTGTGATGTATTAAATGCAACTTCGTTCAGATTTCCGCTTGGGATGAGTTTGTGTGAATCGTACTAGTGGAGGGGCCCCTGGGGGGCTCAGTCAGTTGAGCGTCTGATTCTTGGTTTCAGCTCAGGTCACGATCTCACGGTTAGTGAGTTTGAGCCCCACCTCGGGCTCTGTGCTGACGGTGCAGAGCCTGCTTGAGATTTTTTTCTCTCCCTCCCTCTCTGCCCCTCCCGCACTCTTTCTCTCTCTCTCAAAATAAATAAATGAACTTAAAAAATAATATTAATGGGGGCGCCTGGGTGGCGCAGTCGGTTAAGCGTCCGACTTCAGCCAGGTCACGATCTTGCGGTCCGTGAGTTCGAGCCCCGAGTCGGGCTCTGGGCTGATGGCTCAGAGCCTGGAGCCTGTTTCCGATTCTGTGTCTCCCTCTCTCTCTGCCCCTCCCCCATTCATGCTCTGTCTCTCTCTGTCCCAAAAATAAATAAACGTTGAAAAAAAAATAATATTAATGGAGTAATTATACTAGTATCCAAATGTAAATGAAAGCCTCTTTTCTTTCTTTTCTTTCTTTCTTTCTTTCTTTCTTTCTTTCTTTCTTTCTTTCTTTCTCTCTCTCTCTCTCTCTCTCTCTCTCTCTCTTTCTTTCTTTCTTTCTTTCTTTCTTTCTTTCTTTCTTTCTTTCTTTCTTCCAGAAGCCCTGTTTCACAAGTAAAGCTCTCCAAAGATCTGCAAGATGCTTGTGAATTCGGCTTTTGCGAGTTCTTCCGGTTCCTCAGGCTTCAGTGTCACATATTTTCAGACTGAAGAAAACACAAACCAAATGGTTTCCATTGTTTTGAAACTGCATCCTGATTCATCAATAGCTCTTTCCAAAATTTCCTTGAAAACACTTCTTCTGACCCAACACGTTGGAACACTTTCATATGGGAGGAAAGGATACCTGAGCTGCGTCCTCATGAAATCTCTTGTTTGAGGCTTCTCCCAGGTAATTAGAACACAGTTCCGCACTCCTGCCAGGGGCTTCCGCCAGGAGGTATGATGAGCCACAAGAGTGCCATTGAATCTACATCTCCTGGGCTGGGAAAATCATGATTGGGTTGGTCATCAGTTCTGTCTGGAGAAAACAAAACCAAAAATCTAGTTTCTCTAAGATGTTGGCAAAGAGGTGGCAGGAAAGTAAAGCAAGTCGCCTTCTGTGCATTAGTTACGAGGGAGCTTCCTGTGTCTGAGTTTAATTCCAGGACAAGGTCAGCCCCCGCCCCCTCCCCACCTGGAGGTGGACAAGAGCCTCCGTGTGGGCACACATGCGCCCTTAGAGAGGGTTCGCTGAGACCCCGCAAATGGTATCCCTCCCCCCTCACTAGGCTAACTGGTGTGGTGGGAGAGTAGGGTTGCAGGTTAGTGCACACATCAGAAATGACCATTTATGGGCACAAGAGACCTTCAAATTTTAGTTCAAGGGAACTAGGAAAATTCAGCAGGCAAGTTTGAATGTTAGTATAAAAGTCAAGTTAGGGATTTTATTAGTTGCTTTGGACTGCTGTAACGAAGTACCCCAAACTGGGTGACTTAGGACAACAGCCATCTACTGTCAGTTCTGGAGGCCAGAAGTCCGAAGTCAAGGCAGGGTTTGTTCCTTCTAGGAGCTCTGAGGCAGAATCTGTCCCATTCTCTCTGATCGCTTCTAGTGGCTTCTGGCACCCCTCAGTGTTCTTTGGCTGATAGATGCATCACTTCCACCTCTGCCTTTGACTTCATATGGTAATCTTCTCTCTGTTTTTGTGTCCAAATTTTCTTTCTTTCTTTCTTTCTTTCTTTCTTTCTTTCTTTCTTTCTTTCTTTCTTTCTTTCTCTTTCTTTCTTTCTTCTTTCTTTTATTATTTTCAAAAAAAGGTTTTTTTTAATTTTTATTTTTGAGAGAGAGAGAGAGACAGAGCACAAGCAGGAGGGGGGCAGAGAGAGAATCTGAAGCAGGTTCCAGGCTCTGAGCTGTCAGCACAGAACCTGCCGCGGGGCTCGAGAACTCACAGACTGTGAGATCACGATCTGAGCTGAAGTCAGATGCTCAACTGACTGAGCCCCCCCGGGCGTCCCTTATTTATAATATTTTAAATGTTTATTTATTTTTGAGAGAGAGACAGAGTGTGAGGGGGGAGGGACAGAGAGAGAGAGAGAGGGAGACATAGAATCCGAAGCAGCCTCCAGGCTCCGAGCTGTCATCACAAGAGCTTAATGTGGGGCTCAAACTCATGGACCTCGAAATCATGACCTGAGCTAAAGTCAGCCACTTCACTGGCTGAGCCACGCAGGCACCCCCAAATTTTCCTTTTTAATAGGGACATCAGTCACATTGATTTCGAACCCACGCCACTCTTGTATGACCACATCTTAGCTTGATTATACCTGCGAAGACCCTATTTCCAAATAAGATTGTATTTAAAGGTTCTAGGGAGGTTCGCTCTCTCTCCCTCCCTCCCTCTCTCTCCCTCTCCCCCTGCTTCTCCCATGCTCGCTCTCTCTCTCAAAACAAACAAAAAAAATATTAGAAATATGTGCTACATGTAATCTTAAATGATTGCTTTCTCTTTAAGCATCCTTGTCCCTCAGGATGGGTTTGTCACTTTCCAGGCAACAACTCTTATGCGTTGTTATTTAAATACATTTAAGTACCTTTAATACATTAAACTACATTTCCCACTCTTTTAAACACCTGATAGAATAGTTATTCGATCTTTTCTTATTGGTTATAATAGGTCCTCAATTTCTGCCTCAAGCCTCAACTTTGAACAAAAACAGGAATTGAGGGAGGATGCTGGTCCTTCCTTTATTGAGCATATCATTATTTCTTCGGTCTCTTGCTTCTCATGAGTCACTCTTTTGATAGTGACAGTACTGTCCTGCTGACTTCCAATGAGAAAAAACCTTGGCATTGTACTATGATAGTACAATGTACTATGTATTAGTTCCATGTACTATGGCTAGTTCTTGGTCAACCTTCCCAAAGTGCTTTCCTCAGAACACTGATATCTTATGAGATAGTATTTGATGCTCCATGATGAAAAGGTATCTTTAGACAAACTAGTTTTGGGGATCATCGGATTTTAAACACATTCTAGAGATTCTGAATGCACATTAGCATCTCGGAGATCCTAAAACGGGTCACAGTAAAGAAATCTAGACATCTATGTTGGCCTACTCAGTGTTGCCTTAAAAAAAACACAAAAAAAAAAGCATGTCTAAATCCTTTTTTCTAATATGTAAACAATTTGGAAAACAGTTAAGTCTTTTAGTTGGTGAGAAAAACAGATATTTCGTGACAACAGTTGCTGGTACATGATGTCACCTGAAAAATGAGATGACTGATAGCTGCTTGCTTCAGTTTTTATCTAATTAGAGGTTCTTAAGACATGTCAAAGATTTCATGATAGAAAGACGTAGAAAAAACAAATGTCTTACTGTAAGAACAGACTTCATTACTTTTTTTGTCTAAATCGACTTTATTTTTTATTTTTTTTAAGATTTTATTTTTGGGGGCGCCTGGGTGGCTCAGTCGGTTAAATGCCCAGCTCAGCTCAGGCCATAATCTCGTAGTTTGTGAGTTCAAGCCCCACAATGGGCCCTGGGCTGACAGCTCAGAGCCTGAAGCCTGCTTTGGATTCTGTGTCTCCCTCTCTCTCTGCCCTTCCCCTGCTTGCTCTCTGTCTTTCTCTCTCTTGAAACTAAATAAACATTAAAAAAATTTTTTTAAAGATTTTATTTTTTAAAACAAGCTTTACACCCAATGTGGGACTCGAATGCACAACCCTGAGATCAGGAGTCACATGCTTTACTGATTAAACCAGCCAGGCACCCCTAAATAGACTTTATGTTTTAGATCACTTTTGGGTTTACGGAAAACTTGAGTGGAAGGTAGAGATTCCCCATATCTTCTCTGCCCCCACATAAGCTCAGCCTCCTTCACTATCGAAATTTGCACCAGAATGGTATGTTTGTTGTAGCTGATGAATCAAGATTGATACATCATTATCATCCAAAGTCCATAGTTTAGACTACGGTTGACTCTTGGTGGTGTATATTCTACGGGTTTGAACAAATGCATAATGGCATGTCACTACCATTATCGTGTCGTGAGGAATACTTTCTTTGGCCCTCAAATCCTCTGTACTCAGCCTGTTCACCCCTCTTTCCCCCTTAACCCCCGGCAGTTGCTGCTGCTATCTCTGATTCAACCGCTTCTATCATTTCCATAGTTTTGCCTTCTCCACAGTGTCACGTAGTTGGAAGCATACCATATTCAGCCTTTTCAAATTGCCTTTTTGCATTTAGTAACATGCATGTAAGGTTCCTGCATGTCTTTTTATGGCTTTTGGTAATTTGTTTCTTTTTAGCGCTGAGGAATAAATAGTGTGTTGTCTGGATGTACCACAGTTTATCTATCCATTTACCTACTGAGGAACATCTTGATTGTTTTCCAATTTTGACAATTATCGATAAAGCTGCTATAAACACTGGTGTGCAGGGTTTTGTAGGAACATAATTTGTCAGCTCACTTGTATGAAGAGTAAAGCGTGCAATTGTTGGATTGTATGGGAAGAATGTGTTTACTTTTGTAGGAAACTGTCAAACTGTCTTCCAAAGTGGCCACGCCATCTTGCATTCTTACCACAATGTGGGACAGCTTCTGTTGTTCCACATCCTGCAAACATTTTGTGTTGCCCGTGTCGGGGATTTTGACCGTTCTAACAGACGTATAATGGTATCTCATCTCATTGTTTTAATTTGCATTTTTCTGATGACAGGTGGTGTGGATCACCTTTTCATATACTTATTTACCATCCGTATACCTTCTTTGGTGAGGTGTCTGTTCCGGTGTTTTGACTATTTTTTTTATTGTGTTCTCACTTTCTTGTTTTTGAAGTTTGAGAGTTCTTTGTAGGTTTTGGATACTAATTTTTTTTCTTCTGTCAGATATGTCTGTTGCAAATATCTCTTCCTAGTCTGTGGCTCGTCTTATAATTTTTTTGACCGTGTCTTTGGCACACTACAAGTTTCGAATTTTAATGACATTCCCTTATCATTTCTTTCATGTAACATGGCTTTGGCGTTGTATCTAAAAAGCCATTGTCATGCCGAAGGTCCCCTGAATTTCTCCTCTGTTCTCTTCTAGGAGATTTATGGTTTTGCATTTAACATTTAAGTCTATAATCCATTTGAGTTTATTTTTGTGAAGGGTATAAGGTCTCTGTCTAGATTAATTTCTTTGCGTGTGGAGGTCCATTTGCTGAAGACGCCCTCTTTGCTCTATTGTATTGCCTTTGCTCCTTTGTCAAAGATCAGTTGACTATATTAATGATGACTCTCCTGGAGATAAAACTCACAAAAGCATTGTGGGTGATGTGGGGGGTGGGGAGGGGCAATGGCTGGGTCCCTCTGGAGTTTTTATCTCTCAGGCTTACCCACACTAAGCTTCCAGTAATCTGGCAATTACAGTTCAGGTTTTTCCACCTCAGTTCTAGTTTTCATGGATTTCTGCCTTTGGGTTTCTGCCCCCTTTAACTGTGGTTCTCTATATTCACTTGTCTGTCCATCCAACTTAGGGGCCAGTGTTTTGCCCTGTGGTCTCATTTCTCTGAGGGATCGAAGAATTGATTTTTCCATTTGTTTGGTTTCTCACTTGCTAAGTTGGAGTCATGCTTGCCAAGCTCCCAACCCACTGGACTAGAAACGTATCTCTAACAACTTCATTCCTTTTGATCAGTTATTTTCTGTACAAAATGTTAGCGTCAGACACCATGGAATTCATCTGCTAAAATGGAAATCTTAGGGCTTTAACATCCAATAAGGCTTTAGAATCTCAAAATCTGTTTTCCTATACTTTGTCTCATGATGACTAGACCTTTTTGGGAGCAAGAGAAACCTTTCATTCTCCTTTTAGGTATAAGAGACTGGGCTCAGAGAGCTTGAGTGACAACTTTGCACAGCAAATTAATGACTCAGACCTAGAATTTTTTCACTCTAAATTCAGATCTCTTCTTAAAGCATCAAATAGTACCGCTTGCTAAATACCAGAACTTAGCATGAAGATCTATCTTAAAAATACTGGCTTAGAGGAAGTTAGTTTACTAAATTGGTAAAGTGGATGGGCTTGTGAATCAGGTAGATCTGGGTTCAAATCTCAGATGTGTTCTTTGTTAGTTTTGTGATTTGAGAAAATTTTTAAAGCTCCTGATGTCTCAGTTTACTGGTTGTGAAATGAGGCTGATTCTGTTTTTTTAAAAAAATTTAATGTTTATTTATTTTCGAAAGAGAGAGACAGAGACAGAGAGACAGAGTGAGAGTGAGGGAGGAGCAGATAGAGAGGGAGACACAGAAACCAAAGCTGAGCTGTCAGCACAGAGCCCAGCATGGGGCTTGAACCCATGAACCGTGAGATCATGATCTGAGCCGAAGTCAGATGCTTGACGGACTGAGTCACCCACGTGCCCCAGTGAGGCTGATTCTTCCCATTTTGCTGAGATGTTGTGAAGATTAAATGAAGTGATATATTCAAAGAGCTTGATACAATGCCTAGAACATAGAACATGGTTAACAGAATTGGTGCTTAAGAGAGCCGTCCTCAGGGGGCGTAGGTTGGAGTCCAAGGGCAAAAGGGTAGTCAGGGCCTGGTTTCAGCCCACTGAGGTGGCTGGACTCAATTCATGTAGAGTTCTAGATTCAATTCAGTCCAAACACATGATTTCTTATGTCTATCTTCGTTCATTTACTTAAGAAAAATTTATTGAGCCCGACACTGCTCTCAGTACTTAGGACACATCAGCGAACAAAAACAGACAAAGGTCGCTGCCCTGAGAGAGTTTCTGTGTTAGCTAAGAAAGATAGACAATAAAGAATTGGCTAAATAAATGAGGAAATTATCTCCTGTGTCAGAAGGCAATAAGTGCCCCCAAATAATAGAAAATTGGAGCAAAGCAAGGTGACCGAGAGAGACAGCTTAAAATTTAATGGGGTGGTCAGGGTTGACCTCATCTTAAGATGAAGTCTATACCCTTGGAGAAGGTGAGGGAAGACAGAGGAAGAGCTTTCAGAGAGACCACTGGAGACAAGAGACAATCTTGGAAGAATCAAAGGTAGGAGGAAGCCTCGCTGCGTCTAGGCCATTGGAAGAAGTTTTGGCTTAACGCGGGATAAGATGGAGAGGCACCATTGCAGGGTTCTGAGCAGAGGAGTGACTCAATCTGGTTTCCATTTTAAGGCAAATACTCTGGCTCCTCTGTTGAGAAGAAAAGGTAAACGGGGAAGGGAGAAGGCATTCGGGAAGTTATTACATTAATCCAAGCAAGGGCTGGTGGTCCTAGTGCTAGAGTATTCTCATTGGAGGCACTAGAAAGTGGCTGGATTCTGTGTATATTTTGAAGGTAGAACCAATAGGATTTCCTGAAAGATTCCTGAAAGATCGGATGCGGTGGTGAGGGAAAAGGGGGGCTCAAGAATGACTCTTGACTCTTTAGCCTGAGCTAAAAGATAAAGTTGAGCTAAAAGGATGCACTAAAATGGAGTTGTCCCCAACCGTGGTCGGATTCCATATTAATGAAGATCATGGCCACCAGCATGAGGCCATCACTTGGTTATAGTCCAAAAAGGAAATCATTTCTGACAGACTCAACGCAGAATTAAGTAGTTGGAGGAAAGGAAAACGTGGATGTCACTATTCTTGTTATGAACAGTCCCATTTTGTTGCGCCAACATTTGTCACCCAGCTGCCTGGGGTTCAGTGGTGACTATGCCAGCTGTCCTTCAGAGGTAACTCTTGGCCATGAAGTTATCAGTTAGGAGGAGAGCTGAACTTGCAGTGAGTTTCAATTGAATACCAAGCACGAAAACCATAGGAACTCTCTGCACATTGTAGTTAATAGAAAAGCAAAGGTATGAGAAATGGTGATAGAAGTTTTTGAATTTATAGTGCCATATTATGACTCTAAGAGGTAAAGGTATATTTATTTCTGTCTGGATAAGTAAGTAGTACTTTTAGAAGTGTTTTAGGTAGGGACAAAGCAATGTAATTTCCATAAACTATTATAGTGATTCCTGAGTTGTTATTCCCTAAGCCACCAAGAAAATGATAATGCATTTTACCAGCAGGGTAAAGATTGGTACATTATGGTCCTAAGCTTTTGTTTCTGCTTAAGATGTACGTGCAGTTATTTTTCTCCCTTAGGTCATAAAAGTTTCCTCTAACAAATCACAAGGAGTTTTCCTGAACTTTCTGTATAGCTTGCCCAGTCTCCGATCAGTCATTCAGTATCTTTAGACACCGAATAGTCTCTTAAGATGATATTTACAAAAGTGCTCTGCGGGAGCATATCTTATGCAAAATACTAGGAATCACTGAGTGAGCCATGATTGATTTTTTTTCATTCAACATACACACACTGATCACTTTATACAAAACAGATATCGTACCTGACTCAAGAAGCACGTGCATAATAATAGGTTATGAAATACACATATGGAAAGACAGGATAGCATACGATGCATAGTTTATTTGAAGAATTGAAAAAACAAAGTGTATAATTAAAGGGACATAAGACAAATTCCTGAAAATATGAAGAATATTATGCGTTTGAACTGTGTCCCTTAAAAATTGATATGCTCAGTACCTCAGAATGTGACCTTGTTTGGAACTAGAACCATTGCAGATGTGATTAGTTAAGATGAAGTTCTGAGGGTGGGCCCTCATCCCATATGACTCACCCCATATGACCGGTGTCCTTAGGAAAAGGGGAGTTTGAGATTTAAACACAAACATGCCACAGGGAGGATGCCGGCTGCCTTAGTCTGTTTGGGCTGCTGTAACAAAATACCATAGACTAGATGCTCATAAACAATCGAAATTTCTTTTTCCCAGTTCCGGAGACTAGGAAGCCAAAGAAAAAAGAGCCACCGGATTTGGTATCCAGTAAGGGCCAGCTTTCTAAATTCATGGGTGGCTGTCTTCCCGCTGTGTCCTCGTATGGTGAAAGAGAGGGGGGACATTTTGGGGGTCTCTTTTATAAGGGCACTGACTGACTTAATCACCTTCCAAGGCCCCGCCTCCAAATGCCCCCACAATGGGTATTATGTGTCAACATACAAATTTGGAAGAGAAGCAAGCATTTAATCTACAACACGATGTGAAGATGGGGGCTATGTTGTCACAAGCCAAGGAATTACCAGAAGCTAGGAGAGGTGGCTGGAACAGGTCCTTCCCTAGCATAATCAGAGGGAACATGGTTCTACTGACCTCTTGATTTTAGATTGTTGGCCTCCAAGACTGTGAGACAACATGTTTCTATTGTTCCACATCACCATGTTTGTGATACTTTGTTAGAGTAGCCTTAGTAAATTAATTCAAAGAGATTTGGGTATGTTGGTATGATCAGTTGGCCCAAATCCTATAAAAGTCCTCTCTGAGAATGAGGGGGAGGATATTTTCTTTCCTTCTGGAGGAGGAAAGATCTAAATTTATAAAGCTTTCTCGAAGAGCTAAAAGAATTTCATATTTTTGCATCAGACCATCACGTACCTTCTTCCTGAGTTCTCCCAGATTGACTTAAATATTTATCCGTGTATGGGAGTGCAATGGCCCAATTCCTCCTAATTTGTTTGCAAACCCCCAAGCTTTCCTTTTGAGGGAATGAGGCAAAAAAGAATGGGAAAGGGAAATCCACTTTACATATTTTTCCGAGGGGTGTTGGACGCAAAGAGGGCCTCGCTGATACATCACTTTAATTGGCAATACAGTTACACCAATCACAAGTAGCAGATGTCAGTCCTCATTACTTCATGAAGAGCAAACTCACCGCAAGACCACTCTCTGCCGATCTACCAATGGTCACAAGAAAACCTTAAATACCAAGATGAAACAAAAGAAATAATCTGTTTTTACATAGATAAGGCAGGAATCCCCCCCCAACCCCCTCCCTCCCCCCCCCCCCCCCCCCCGCCCCGCAACAAGCCATCCATACCTATCAACAAAATACAAGTTGTAACTATTCATTCTTCTCAACAAGATGCATGGTCGGAAGGACTGCACTTTCAACAAATGGGTGATTATTACTGTGTTAGCCTCATCTTAAGAGTCAAGATAATTTACTGTGTTTATTAGTCTCCTCTCCTCCCCAAGTCAGTGATTTGTCACTCTCTACTGTAATGTTTACAATATCCTGCAAACACATAGCCATTTTTCTTTGCTAAAGCTACACTCCTCTCTCGACACTGATAAATATACTAGAAATGAGGTCGAACTGGAGTGAGTTTGAGAGAGAATTATGCTAGGGGACCAACTCGGGACAGGATGGACTGCTCTTGTGGGCTTTCGCTGCAAAGAAGGCACGACAAAGCGGGTGATGTGTCCTGCCTGGGACTTCTGTCCTACTGTCACCCCATCACTTCAGTGAAAATGTTTTTAAAATTACTTCCTAGTGTTGCAAAATATGATGTTCGTTCTTGGTTTTCGTCTTATTCTGAGGTGCAGGAATCATGTGACAGGATTGGTTCCTCCCTTCCCCTTGAAATATTCTCTGGTGCCGGGCTGCTGGGATTCTGTAGTCTTCTAGTCTTTGTATTATTCACCATGCTGCATACTTCTGATCTGCCTGACACCTAAATTGTGGCTAGCGTAAGTCAGCAAGGAAAATGGCACACACTCAATGGGAAGTAATACGAGTGATGAAGGGTTTATTGGAAAAGTATGGCCAGACTATCAAGGGACAGAGAAGCACCACCACAGAGCTTGCAAGAGTTGGAAGCTCTTAGCATCCTAGGCTTGATGGGGCTAGGAGAAGGAGCATCTATTAGAGCTTGTCAAGGGCTGTAGCTATAAGAAAGGGGAGCTCCCATCTGGCTTCAGCTTTGGTCTTTAGTAGAGGAGACAGCCTCTGCCAAACAGACTTCACAAGAAGAGAACAAGGAGATCAGATACCTAACGTGCTTTCCTTCTGCCCTCCCCCAGCCCTTACCCTATGCATGCCTCCCGTTGAAGCAAAAGAGCAAGGGATCCTGGTGGCAGCAGAGGTTGGCCTTGAACTGCCCAGAGAAGGGTGGAGGAGGCTGAGAGTAAGTCTGGAGGAAATGCAGGGGCTCGAGCACGGAGAGTCCCAGGCGGTGCTCAGCCTTGGTCCCCCTTACCCACTGGTGCTCTCGCTTGTGGCATGGTGTCACATTCTGTGCACCTGCTGATGAGTCCCACGTCTCCACTCCGGCTCAAGTCTCTCCCCTGAACTTTGGGGTCGTGTATCCAAGAACCTCCCGCAGATCTTCGCTCGGAACATCAGGAGGCGTTTCAAAACCAATATGTCCAGAGTGTCAGTCCTGTGAACACACCCACCTACTCTCTTCCAGACTTCCCCATGTCCGGAAGTGGTCGTCCATCATTCGGTGGCTTGAGTCAAAAAAATCTCCAGAGCTGTGTTTGACTCTCTCTTCGCTTTCTCTCTCATAAGCCATCAGCTTCTTCTCATGAGAAAAATGTGAGTGTTGTCTGCCCACTTTTCAGGACCTCCACCACTTCCTGTGGGTCAGCCATCGCCATCCCTCTCCTGGAATGCTACAACTAACTTTATCTGTCACCTCGGGCCTGATCCTCCCTCTACGGCCTATTTTCAAGACAACAGTCAACGTGGTTCTTTGAGCCTTAAGTCAAACCGTGACACTCTTTGCTTGAAGTCCTCCGATGGTGGAATCCTAGCCCGTTCGGAGCAAACATTCCAGACCCTCCAGTGGCCTAAACTGTCCCGTATAAGCTCCTATCGCTTTTCACTTCCTCATTATTTTCTAGCCACATTGACCTCCTGGCTGTTCCTGAAATGTGATTGGTTTTTTTTCCCCTCCCAAACGTGCTTCAGATTCAAGGCCCTTGAACTTCCTGTTTTCTCTACCTGGAACATTCTTATCCCCCAAACCCATGGCCCACCCTCTCTCATCGCCTTCAGTTTTCTGCCCCAAACATCTCCTTGGGCCCCTCGGTCTGCCCTAAACTTCCTATCCCCGTTCCGTTTGATTTGTGAACATGGCGCTGAAGAACTTCACATCATCTCTTATTTATTGTTAATATCCAGTGCAGTTGTTTGCTCCTCTTTGCACCCCGCACAGAGCAGGGGAAGACCCCACATGCCAGACAAGGGCAGGCCAGTCCCAGGGCCACGTGGCTGAGGGGAGTACTGGGAACACCGAGGGGCAGAACGGGGAAATCACAGCAATGGTAGCAGCCTATGGTGAGGGATGGTGTCGTTACTGAGGAACGTGCCACAGGGCTTTGCATTAGAATTAATAGCGATAGAGACAATCCCCAACAGACACTTGACTTACAGGAGATGCTACCAAAGAGGAATACTCGGATAAAGCTCCATCTATCTGTCGGTTGAAACAGAATGTTGGTGAAAGTGCTGCTCTGTGGTGGAGAAAAGATAACAAAACCAGGCCCAGCGTCTCAAAGGAAGATGTTGAAAGCGTAGATGGTCTCATTGAAACATTTGAGCCGCAAAATCCAGCGAAAGTACGGGATTTTTAATGTCAGTGGAAATGGAACAGAAATAGGAAATGGACTCTCAATATGTCGTGACCTTCTTATGACTGACCACAGAAATGCTTTTCGGGCACTTTAAGGGCCCTGAGAGTTTGTCCAAACGGGTGAAAATAGTTCTTGCTATATTCCATGAGAAGAAGGAAATAACCAGTGCCCCCACGACGTCCGTGTGTACAGGATGCTCTAGGAGGAGAAACGAACCTTTCCCCGGGTGTGGTAGGATGGGGAAATGGAAGCTGGTGAGCATCTTCTCGACCGAATGGGGCTTTTCAACGGAAAGGATAGTCAGGTGGCAGCATCATACTGGCCTGGAGATATTCTGCTAGGACCAGATCCCATGTTAGTGGCACATATCGACTGTGCCAGTAATATATGAATGGACAAATTCTCCAGAAAATCCATCATGTAAGCCTTTGGGAAAGAACAAAACATAGGGAAGAACAACGACTTGGAAGTATGTCTTGTGACCTTTACCGAGGAATCAAAACTATGCTATATATGATGCTGTGGTGATGGGACATTTGTAGAAAGGGCGGAGGGCGGCTGAAGGACACTGATATAGGGCAGGTGAGGGAACAGAATTCAGAGGTAACAGAAATTCGAAGGAGTTTTGGGATGGTGTTAGAGCACGGAAAACATCAGAAGAAAAAGCTGGGTATTTTCCTCGATTGTTCCTTTACTTTTGGGGAGACCCAACATTCTGACTTGATATAATTTTTAATGTTTGCTTACTTTTGAGAGCGGGCAGGGGGAGAGACAGAGGATCTGAAGAGGGTTCTGCACTGACAGCAGAGATCCTGATGTGGGGCTCGAACCCACGAACTGTGAGATCGTGATCTGAGCTGAAACCAAGAGTCAGACAACCAACTAACTGAGCCACCCAGGCGCCCCCTGACTTGATATTTTTAATAAGAGTCTAGTAAATGGCCTTAAACCAAGATGGATTCTGAGGTGGAAAAATCTAAGTGATCTCTGTTAAAAGCGTTTAATGTTATTGGTTATCAGAAATTAAATATATTTATCTGCACACACACTCATATGTGAGTGTGTGAGTTTCCACAGATTCCATGAAAAGTTTAATATGTCCTATGTATTAACTGTTAAAATAAATTAAGTAAGTTAGGGGTGCCTGGGTGGCTCAGTCAGTTGAGCATCCGGCTTCGGCTCAGGTCACGATCTCACAGTTCGTGGGTTCAAGCCCCGTGTCCAGCGCTGTGCTGACAGCTCAGAGCCCGGAGCCTGCTTCAGACTCTGTGTTTCCCTCTCTCTCTGCCCCTCCCCTGCTCGTGCTCTGTCTCTCTCTCTCTCAAAAATAAATAAACATTAAAACATTTAAATAAAAAAAATTAAGTACATTAGAAACCATTAATTAGCCTTAATTTAGATGGCTCACCAATATTGGCATAGGAGATCTGTGAAAAGATATATAACAGCAAGAATGTGGTGCTGAAGGTGCCTGGGTGGCTCGGTCAGTTAAGCGTCAGACTCTTGATTTTGGCTCAGGTCATGATCTCACATCTTGTGAGCTTGAGCCCCACACCAAGCTCTGTGCTGACAGTGCGGAACCTACTTGAGATTCTCTCTCTGCGCCACCCCCTTCAAAAATAAATAAATAAACATTAAAAAAAAAAAAGAACGTGGCACTGCAGAAAAATAAATGTAAGTTATGTTCTCTGCAGGAACAAATTCTCTTTGAATCTTTCCAGAAAACAAAACACCCGTTACATCTATAATCTCATTTCTTCTTATTTAAAAAAATCTTGCATTTTTCTTTCGACAAAACTATTAATCATAGTTTGTGGACACACAAAAAACTAATCTCTGCTGCTCAAAGGCAGCCAGTAAGAGGGAGAGATCCAAATTCCTTTACTCTAATCTTGATTTTTTCACACTGCACCAGAAATGCTACTTGATAATAGTATATATATATTTTTCTGTATGGGAAAGTTTCTTGGTGGGGGGGGATGCAAAGGACAATGCACAAAAATAATAAATGTGAAACCCTGCTTAAACTGTCTTGCTCTTGGCTAGAGGATTTAAAAATCCTCCTAGGGGCGCCTGGGTGGCGCAGTCGGTTAAGTGTCTGACTTCAGCCAGGTCACGATCTCGCGGTCCGTGAGTTCGAGCCCCGCGCCGGGCTCTGGGCTGATGGCTCAGAGCCTGGAGCCTGTTTCTGATTCTGTGTCTCCCTCTCTCTCTGCCCCTCCCCCGTTCATGCTCTGTCTCTCTCTGTCCCAAAAATAAATAAACGTTGAAAAAAAAATTTAAAAAATTAAAAAATAAATAAATAAATAAATAAATAATCCTCCTAACAACAATTTGCTGTTATTAGCCACATCTATGCTGTGGCAGATTTTGTAGCATATTCTATTGATTCAAAATATTCTCCACTTGCCAGGTTAAGAGCCGATAGCCTCTATTTTCAAAAGGGAGATGGCCAGAAGTAGCAGCATCACAAATATGCTTTTGGAGGAGCATATTATCAAACAGGATCTGTCTGAAAAGAATAATATCAAATTAGTCACCAGGGAAAAATACCACGAAACAGATATGTGGAGAGGGACTTCCATTGAGCTGCTCCGTGTGAGGACTGTCCTGTTCCCTGACTTTGAAGAACAGTGAGCTGGAGCTGTGGGGGCCAGATGGTTTAGGACTGAAACAAGATGAGAGGGTAACGTAGCTGTTTTCTCAACAGGGAAGTTTGTTTCTGAGATTGTGGGAGACTGGAAGAACTCAGGGTGGCATTCAGTTGTCCCTCAAGCACAGAGACAGAGGAAGAATTTGATTATGAATAACATTTAGAGTGGAAAAAAAATGGGAACGCCTGGGTGGCTCCGTTGGTTGAGTGTCTGACTTTGGCTCAGCTCATGGTCTCGCTGTTCATGAGTTCAAGCCCCACATCAGGTTCACTGCTGTTAGCACAAAGCCCCCTTCGGATCCTCTGTTCCCACCTACCTCTCTCTGCACCCCCCATCTCAAAAATAAATACACATTAACAAAAGATATTGCAACGGAAAAAAATAAGACTAAAAGCTCACTGCCATAGGACAGACATCTGCTGGCATACCTTATATCATGGCTCAGGAATAGCTAAACATTTAGATCTCTCTTTTTGCTCATGATTGCAGACAAATTAAGAGATCCTTTTACTAGAACCAACGACAAAAGTAATATCCAGGTAATTTTCAATTATATTTTAATTCCCACATCTGCTTTTCACAACATCTTCGGAAAATATGGTAAAGAGTTATTACGAAAAGAGGAAACTTGTGGAGCTCTTTGACATGATGTTATGTAGACATAGGACACCTGCTCTCATCCATAGGACATCAGACTGCATGTTATGGCATTTTATTTTGATGGATGGAGGGAGAAAGGACCGGGGAATGTATATTCATCTGACACTGTGACACAGACTGATGATGGTTCCTGAATTCATTCCTTTACAAAGGTGCTGATGGAATCCAAGGACCCTCACAGTCAGAAACTGATTTCTTCATGTTTGTGTCCTATATTCCAGTGTTTATCACAGTGCCCACAGTGTCTTAAGTGCTTGCTAATGAATGAATGATGAAATGATGTATAAATGCCCCAAAACTTTGAGTCCTTTTTTTTTTAAAGTTTATTTATTTATTTTGAAAGAGAGAGAGAGAGAGAGAGAGAGAGAGCGAGCTAGTGCACAGGGGAGGGGAAGAGAGAGAAGGAGAGAGGGAGAATGCCAAGCAGGCTCCAAGCAGTGGAGAGCCTGATGTGGGGCTCGAACTCAGAACCGTGAGATCATGACCTGAGCTAAAACCAAGAGTCCAGTGCTCAACCAAGGGAGCCACCCAGGCGCCCCTGAGTCCTTTTATTGTATTGCACTAACACCAGTGCTTTAAAACCAGTTGGACGTATACAGGTATAGAGACCTGCCTCAAATACGCAATAATCTGTGTCTGCCACAGATCAGCCAAATGGCCAGGCCAAGTCATTTCACCTGGACTCGGTTCTCTCAAGTAATGGGAAAAATTGGACCCCGTAACTTACCTAAAAGTCTCAAAGAGACTAATGATCACATTCTCTTACTCTAGTTGGGTTTACTTTTGAGGGGATAAAATGGCCATTTCTTCTTGTCCCTAATCTCCAGCCTCTAGTCTTTTAAGAGTCTTCCGGAGCCAGTTTTAAAGAATGTGAGTTTTCTTCTTGAGGCATCCAGTGAAAAACAATGCGTTCCTTCCCAATTTATCAGAAAACACTTACAGAGAGGGAATTGCCTTGGATGAGTTATGAGACCAGTGTTCAGCCTGCACTTGCTTCCTTAGCTGAAACGAATTCCATTTTCTCTTTCCCAAGCTGTAGTATATCTTCCTTCTTGTATGTCAAATTAGTCTTCGCCCTTAAAATTATGGCCACCAAGAGAAAATTTAGCTTGTGTTGGTGAAGAATTTGCTGGACTAAACAAAGCGTCTGTTTTCCTTGACGTTCTATTCTCCGGCAGGCTCGAATATGCTGAGGACTCAAGAGCAATACAAGAAGACAAAACAAGAAATGGCCACCTCCACTTTAGGGACCTGGCACTGGGGGTAGTATTTCTGATTCTCGTTTCACAAAGGACACTTCCTGTCAACTGGATGGTCTCACTTAGGGAGTGTTGGCCTGAGGCCAAGTGGTCAAGTATTAGTTGTAAGGTATGCATCCCAAATCAAAAACTGTATTACAGAGCACAGTGAAAACTAGCTAGTGGTTTTGTCTTAGTTATTTAGTTACTTAATATCTTTAACGTATGTTTTGCCACAACATCGCCTCTTTCTTGTTCATCGGTGCTTAAAAACTGCTTTTAGCTGTTTGCCCTAGAAGACACCAAAAATACCTGGGGAAGAGTATAACTGCTTTTCTATTTTTATTTTTTTAGTCCTTTAAGTGGGTGCATCTCTTTGTAAAGATGTAATACAGAGAAATACAAAAAATCAAAGAGGCAAGTCCTTCGTGGGCGTCCCACTCCAGCCTAAACCTCTCCTACAGTCAACCTGGGAGGGGCAAACTTTCAACATATATTTTTAAATCTTTTTTTAACATTTACTTATTTTTGAGAGACAGAGAGTGACAAAGCATGAGCAGGGGAGGGGCAGAGAGAGGGAGACACCGAATCTGAAGCAGGCTCTGAGCTGTCAGCTCAGAGCCCAATGGGGGGCTCGAACCCACGAACCATGACATCATGACCTGAGCTGAAGTTGGACCCTTAACCGACTGAGCCACCCAGGCGCCCCACCTTACAGTTGGCTTTTAAAATATACTACTACTTTGCATATATATCTTCATGCACATGCACATTTATTTTTGCTGAAAATTGTCGTCTTGCTTTTGGTGAACAGTATGAAATTGCATTTCAAAAGGCCATCCCGATTTATGCTCTTATCAACTTTGTATTGAAGTATCTTTTCCCATTTCCTTATCGACACTGAATATTATTAAGCCTTAAAATATTTGTCAATCTAGCAGACAAAAATATCTCATGTTTTAAATTGCATTTGGAATTACTAGTGACATTGGTAATACTTTCATAGGTTTGTGGGATGGCTTTATTTTTTGTAAATTACTATACTCAACCCATTAAATCATCTGAACCTTATTTTTTGTGTCTAGATATCTTAGTTTATTTTCCCCCAAAGCATAACCAGTTGTTACTCATTTTTTTTTGGAATAGTTAGCCTTTTTCTCACTGATTTAAAATAGCAAATTTACCAAATTTTCATGCTGTATATTTTCATGAATTTGTTTCTCTACTTTCTGCTGTTTTCAAGTGATTTGTGATCTATTAAAATAAAAATAATAAACATACTTTCAATTAACATAATTTTAAGCACGTTCTTATTGTTATTTTTTCAAAATATTACTTGCAATGTCCATAGATTTTTCTCTTCAGATAACTTTAAATCAAGCGTATTAAACCCCATTATAAAAGTTCTTTGGAGATTTTGATGATAATTAAGTAAGACTTACCTTAAAAAGTCTGATATCTGTACAAAATTGAACAAGTTATATATATTTTGGGTTACATATCAGTTCTTACATAAAATTTTCTATTGTTCTTTATAAAGATTTTATACATTTCTTTGTGTTTTCCTAAATACTGTATAGTTTTATTTTATTTTTACTATTAGAAAATAGATTTTTATTCATTTTTAATTGGTTATTTCTGATGCATAGAAAAGCTATTGATTTATCTTATACAAAACAAGCTTACTAAAATCTTGTATTGGCTTTCATAGGTTTTGAGATTATTCTAGATAACGAGATTCATTGATTTTTTTTTCAAGATGTATATATATACTTCTTAAGGCTTGACATGTTGGCTGACACAAAGAATCTGGCTAAGAGCTAGATTTACGGGGACCCTGGGTGGCTCAGTCAGTTGGGTCTTTGATTTCAGCTCAGGTCATGATCTCACCGTTCCTGGGTTGGGCTCTGTGCTGACGTCTCAGAGCCTGGAGCCTGCTTCGGATTCTGTGTGTGTGTCTCTCTCTGCCCCTCCCCTACTCGCCAATCTGTCTCTCTCCCTGTCTCTGAAAAAAATAAAACATTTTTTTAAAAATTTTTAAGAGCTAGATTTGCAAGTAAATTGTCTTCTTCTGTCCTCAAATGTAATGGTAATGATTTTGACATTCATGCATTAATTATTACTCTTTATGTTTTGAATAAACATACTTCATTAAATTATAAAGTGTTTTTCTATTCCTAACTAAGAGACTTTGCTTTTTCTATCAGAAAGCAGTGATGAATCTAACAAAATGACTTCTTTTGCATTTACCAAGATGATGATATTTTTTCTCATGAAGTCTCATGAAATAGTAAATGGCATTAATAGATTCCACACGGCTGAGTTGTCCTTACATTCTTTAAACTTTGGTTTGCCAAATGTGTCATTATTTTTAACTCTAGCTATGCATAATCATTGAACATTTTATGTGGATTTTCACATGCACATTCCTACACAAAACTGACATAGTTTTCTTTTTTATTCTATTTTTGTTTGGTATCATTACCAGGATTATGCTGGCCTTGTGGAATGAGTTAGAAAATTCTCTATCCTTATCTGCTTATGGAATAAACTTAAACTGCTTGAAATTATCTGTTTCTATCTCAGCTAGATGGCCTATTTCAGAGTTTGAAGGAATTCTTTTAGTTCCTCTCTTTCATTCAATTTCCTCTTTCTGTCATTTTTTTAGTAAATTTAGTCTTGTAACATGGTAATTGATATTATTCTAAGAAACAATCTATTTGTTTTCGGGTGAATACTTAATTTCATTAAGGCTAAAGTGAAGGATTTAATACTAGACATTTAATGTTTCTTTACACTCTCTTATTCTATGATTTTATGATGCTGAGTTTGTCGCAAGCCTCTGGGTGGCCCAGGAGCTGGACAAAATTGCCCACCTGCTCTGACCACATTTCTGTTAACGAGGCTGGATCCATTTATTATCATAGTATAATTTCCGTAAACACTTGGTGCCAGGTTTAATAATCGTCACAAGTTCTTCTCAAAGCTAGAATATGCATATATGTATTTACAGCTGTAGTTGGAATAATAAAACAGAGTGTGCTGTTCATTAGTTTCAATGCATAATTTATATACCACAGGTACAGAGCTCTTTCAGGAGTCTGAAATAAATAGCACCTTACGTTGGGAGCAAAACACCCATCTTTTTTTTTTTTTTTTCCAACGTTTATTTATTTTTTGGACAGAGAGAGACAGAGCATGAACGGGGGAGGGGCAGAGAGAGAGAGGGAGACACAGAATCGGAAACAGGCTCCAGGCTCTGAGCCGTCAGCCCAGAGCCCGACGCGGGGCTCGAACTCACGGACCGCGAGATCGTGACCTGGCTGAAGTCGGACACTTAACCGACTGCGCCACCCAGGCGCCCCAAAACACCCATCTTAACACAGACTAAGCTCGAGTTACTGTTCTCAGCTCATAACTACAAATTCATATGACCCAAGAAGTTGAAGATATCCATCAACTTTTAAGACACAGCTGAATGCATGTCCGTGCCATTCATAACTGCCACACTGGCAAGGCCTCACTTAATTCTCCCACCATCTTATGAAATAAGGATCCTTATTTTCAGATAAGGGGACCAGGGTGTAATGAGGCCACATACCTTCCCCAGGATGTCCTAGCTAGTAAGTGGTGGAAATGGGATTGTAACTCAATTCCGACAACCAAGACTTTCACGTAGCCATTTATCTCCCACTAGAAAACTACTACCAAAAATTAGAACAGAAGATAATACAGGTCGACTGGGCGAGTAAACAGAATGCCACGGGAGTCTGCTGGAAGTAATAAAAAATATAGAAAAGGGCAACTCATGACAGCAATCCCTCATGCGATCTCCACACGTGGCTCTCAGCTCATGCCCTCGGCGAAATGTTGATAGCAAGTCTTTATGGCTGTTTGCACTGGAGGTCTGACCACCTATTTTTAGGCTCTGTCACCCAGCAACCAGCTTCCTTTCTTTGGGCCTTACCAGTTTCTGGAGGCCTGGTGACAGAAAGACTCACCAAACAGATTTCCAAGAACATTTTGTTGTTGTTGTTGTTGTTGTTGTTGTTGCCTCAAATATACTCTGAGACATACAATGGCTGTGTTTGTGTGAAAGAAGATTAAACCCAGGGTCAGCTAGTGGAGGCCACAGGGGTGCACATGGCAGAAGCAGGAAAATAATACAAAAAGAGTCTAGTGAGAGAATGTGACTCATTCAGCCAATGAGGTCACTGGGGCGGAGAATAACGGGGCTCCTCGTGGACCCTACAGAGATCTCGGGGGCTGCTTTCCGGAGCTGTTTCTGGGACTGCATTGAGTCTTGCATTTTGGGGCGATTGACTTTTCATGAGCGTGCCAAGACAATTCAGTGGGGGAAAAGAATAGTCTCTCAACAAACAGAGCTGGGAAAGCTGACTATCTGTCTGAAAAAAAAAGAAAATGAAGTTGGGCCCTTTCTTACACCACATGAATTTCACAGGCACATGAATTCAAAATGGATTGAAGACCTAAATGTAACATCTGCAACTATACAACTCTTAGAAAAAAACCGAGGAGTAAATCCTCATGACCTCAAGTTAAGGCAAGGCTTCTCAGACATGGCACCAAAAGTACGAGCAGATATAGAAATAAAAGATAAACTGGATTTCATCAAAATTGAAAACACCATGGGGCGCCTGGGTGGCGCAGTCGGTTAAGTGTCCGACTTCAGCCAGGTCACGATCTGGCGGTCCATGAGTTCGAGCCCCGCGTCGGGCTCTGGGCTGATGGCTCGGAGCCTGGAGCCTGTTTCCGAGTCTGTGTCTCCTTCTCTCTCTGCCCCTCCCCCGTTCGTGCTCTGTCTCTCTCTGTCCCAAAAATAAATAAACGTTGAAAAAAAAATTTTAAAAATTGAAAACACTTATGTTGCAAACGATAGTATCAAAGAAGTGAAAGCACGCGCCATAGAACGGTAGAAAATATTTGGAAATTACATACTGATAAAGGCCTGTATCCAGAATCCATGGGAAACACTTATGACTCAATAAGTCAGAGCCAGCCCAATCTACAAAAACTGGCAAAGGAAATTTTAAAAATTCTCGAATGAAGATCGAGAGGCGGCCAATAAGCCTCTGAAAAGATGCTTCCTCGCGGCCAAGAGGATAGTGGCAATATTAAAAAAAAAAAAAAGACCATGGATAAACCTTGAAAATATCATGCTAACATGCTAACCATGCTAATATCATGGTGACTGAGCCAGTCACCAAAGACCACGTGTAGTATGATTCCAGGTACATGAAATGTTAAAATTAGGCAGATAAATAGAAACAGGAAGAAGATTGGTGGTTGCCAGGAGAAAGCAAGCCAAGGGGTACAGGCATATAGTAGGGTATGCAGCTAAGGGTGGGCCAAGGAGTCAAAGCAAAGAATCTTCTCGGAGAGGATGGCAGGGCATATTCTGAAGAGCGATCAGAAGTTGGCCTGGCTCAGGTGGAGAAAGGATGGGAAGAGACACCTCGGGGGCAAAGCCAGAGCTAGCATGGCAGGTCTAGCGAGGGTGAGCTGGCCCTACGTTTGGTACGGAGACGTGGCATGTGGGATGGTAAGAATTGAAACTGGAGGACTAACTATCATGAAAGTTTCACTATCGTGAAAGTCTAATACCGTGATAACACTATCGTGACTAACCATCGTGAAAGTTTCACTATCGTGAAAGTCTAATACCATGCTAAAACTATTTAGGACTTTAGCCAGAAAGCATTGCCACGCTATTAAAGAACTTAAAGCCAAGGGGCGCCTGGGTGGCTCAGTCAGTTAAGCGTCTGACTCCGGCACAGGTCACGATCTCACAGTCTGTGGGTTCAAGCCCCACGTGGGGCTCTGTGCTGACAGCTCAGAGCCTGGAGCCTGCTTCGGATTCTGTGCCTCCCTCTCTCCCTCTCTCTCTCTGCCCCTCCCCGCTCATGCTCTGTCTCAAAAATAAATAAACATTACAAAAATAAAAAAACCTTAAGCCGAGAAATAATATGATTCGATTTTTGTCATTTAGCACAGTTACTTTTGTGGCAGGACTGGTGTTGGGGCAGACAGGAGCAGGAAAGCTGGCAGGAAATAGGGTAGTGACCCAAGAGTGGCTTGCGTAAGGGCAAAGCCCAAAAGTCTTCAAATGGACAAGTGCTTCCATAGGCCCTCAGGCCCCATTCTAGTCAATAATGACACCAACTCTTGACACCCACAGGGCCACCCAAATGGAATACTCCTTGTTACATTCAACTATGAACAACACCATTTTGAAGATTCAAAGTCTAAAGATCCTGCTTCTGTATCTGGAGTTCACTATCCCCAAATTAAGGATGTAGAGGTAGCTATCATCCGTCACACAAAACGCTCAAGTCGCTTGTGTCCCCTGAGATAAACTCATCTCCACCAAGAGACCAACCAGTCCAGTCTTCTGAACCCATCCCACGGCAGAGACATAAGCCATAGGTGGAAATTAATCACACTTTTCTGACTCTCAACTACTTACTCAGATCCTTCAGTTCTATTGAGTTCGGTGATTACGAAATGGTTTTTTTATATACATATTCTGATTTTGAAAATATAAAGTGTTATTCCAAAAGGGTTCATTGTAAAGCTACTCGGACACCGATTACAAACCGCATTGACCATGGCATTGAGCTTAATGAGTCTATCCTCAAAGGTACAAAAGGGAGACAAAGAGGAGACCCAAGGGGCCTCAAAATCAGGTGGGTGATTTGATTCCTATTAACTGATTATTTGTGGTGTTTCGAAAACAGCTGCTGTACCCAAAGAGGGACAAAGTTCTATTGGCAATTAACCTACGGTCGTTTCAGTAGAACTACAACAGGTGGAGAACAATCCTTACGCCGTCTGAATTGAGGCAGCATGTTCCTCTAATATATACTTTAGCCAATCAACCATTAATGTGTGTGACCTAATAAATGCCATGATCCTCACTTTACAATTAGGTAATAATAAGTTAAATAACTCATATAAAGCTGACAGTAAGACAAGGACCAAAGTCTGGAGAGTGCGGGCATTGTCTAAGCAGGCGACACTCCTGCTTAGATTCCTCCCGGAAGAGCCAAGCATCTCTAAGCATTGTCCAGTTGACCTCATTTCCGAGATCTTCACTTTGTTTTGTCTTGACATGGGGATTCATGGGGAGCCCCTCCCAAGCTCAGAGCATTTTCAAGGATCCAAACCCGACATTGAAGTGTCTACACACAATGGAATATTGTCCAGCCATGAGAAAGATGGAAATTCTCCCGTTTGCAACAGTATGGATGGCTCTTGAGGCTGTTGTCTAAGTGAAATAAATCAGGCAGAGAAAGACAAATACTGTGTGATCTCACTCATATGTGGAATGTAACAAAGCTAAACTCATAAAAACGGGGAGCGGGATGAGCGTTCCCAGGGGCTGGAGAGGGAAGCGACAGAGAGATGTAGGTCAAAGGGGGCAAACTTCCAGTTATGATGAACGAGCTCTGAGTCTCTAATGCACAATATGGTGATTATAGTTAATAATACTGTCTTATACACGTGAAAGTTGCTAAAAGAGTAAAACTTAAATGTTCTGACGACAAAAATAGAAACGCTGATTATGTGACATGATGGAGGTGTTAACTAGCATTATGGAGAGACTTATTTTGCTATATGTAAGTGTAGTAAATTAACACTTTGTACATTTTAAACTCACACAGCGTTATATGCCAATTATATCTCAGTAAAGCTGGAAGAAGATAAATATTGTTTTAAGCTGCAAAGAAAAATGCACAAATAAACCAAAAAATTCGCGTCTTATGAAAGTGAGTCCCCACATGCCCCCTCATCCAGTTCACCTTATGAGGGCTTTCCCCCCCTCCCCACCGACCCTCAGTCTCAGGGAACTATTGATTCCTCAGGAATATATTTTCCAGTCATCCCATGTCACTGTCCTGTCGTGGTCACCATGACAATATCCTTCTCGAAACTCTACCTGTGGGGAGTATAACTGATTCCATTTGCACATGCTCCCTGCGGACACACTTCTCGCAGGCTGCTCCCAGCCGATGACTGAACATGGCAGGGACACGGGGGACTTTTTGGACAGATGATCCGGGCTCGGATACCACTCCCTGAGGGACTGAGCAAACCAACCTTCTTTCCTTTCTCTCTCCTTCACTGTGGGTTAGACCTCCATTGTTACTTGACGACTCCCAGCTTCTTCTCTCTCTCTCTCTCTCTTCTCTCTCTCTCTCTCCTTTTGCTCAAAGAAGCTTTTGGTGTCTGTCTGTTGAAGAACCTTGGCTAACACACCTGCTGTCTACTATCATGGCATTAAGTTGCTCTCTCATGCCAATGACATGCATCTCAGTTTGAAATTGCACGCTTACCTGTGCATTTGATTCGTGTGTCTTTCCCATTAGGTGGGCAGATTCAGAAAAGCGAAAGCTGCGTCTGTTATATCCCATGTATCAAATGCAGTGCCTGGCATGTACCAGCTGCTCAATAAACATTTGTTGAGTGAGTTAATAAAGAAAAAAATGCAGAAATGGAGAAAATCGGACTGATTATGATGGTTTATATAACAAAGTGCTAAAGAACGGTATAAAGACCTTTGATCGTTGCCTTGAGAAAATCAGGGAGGGAAGATTTCTCTCTCTCTCTCTCTCTGAATGGCATGATAAGCATATGATAAGAAATCTGACCCCAAAAGGTAGCGTTAGTCACCTTCAAGAAAAAAAATTTTTTTTTTCAAAATCGAGTTTGTTCTTTTAGCTCTCCCCCGTATCACGTACTCTTTTTCTCTCCATGTTATTTTCTCACCCGAGCAGGTGTGAGTTTGAATCTCAGTTGGGCTAGTTCCCAGCTGTGTGACTTTTGCAAGTCTCTTTAGAGAACTAATTTTTCATTTTGCAAAATTTTGGTTAGCAGCAATACAATTTGCAACAATAATGGTCTCTAATATCAGTTTGTGACATAATGAATGCAGAATGCGTATCACGCGGCCTAACGTAATTTGTATTCAGTAAAGCTAGCTCTTAGCTCTTACTTGTACTTTTAGAAATCATCATTCGTATTGTATTAGTAGAATTCCATGCATTCATAGCCCAACTGGAATCAAGTTTCTAAAGCTTCACGTTTGTAATGAACTCCTGTTTCATATATTCACAGGCAAGAAAAATTTCTGTCTAGAATTTGTGTGTTGAGGGGGAAAGCACGTATTAACAAAATAGCAAGCGTGTGTGGTTAGAAGATGAAGACAAAGCTCTTTCTGACCATTCTGTCTTCCAGAAAGGAGACATAATATGATTTTAGGACCAACGAATTATCTAGACAAATCTGCCTTCCCTCTGTCCCCACCCTATCTTGTTTTCCTTTAATTATTTTGTTCTGGAATTTCATCATTAGAATGCCTTTCCTGTTAAGCACAAATATCCCCAGAAGGGGAGCACGACGAGCCCTTAGCAGCCTGAAGAGACGCTTAGAACATCTCTGGACTGTCCCCTTCTTTCCTCACCTAGCAGAACTGGTGGTGCTCTTTAATGCACGCCGCTAGTTCTGTGACTCAACCCCCCGAGCGCAGTCACAGAAAATGAATATTTACTTGCAGTTATAACATTTGTTCCTTAACAAAAAACAAAAACAAAACACGTCAATCAAATCGTCTCCAAATTCAAAGCACAGACCCTGAGAAGTAGCAGACTTCTTGGATGGGATCTAGCTCAATCTTGCAACGATTCGGTACCTTTTTTGTGACGTTGTTGGTCACCCAACATCGGTGAGTCCTAGTGGAATGGCTTTGAGCAGAAACCCCTGGGACACAAGTCCTGGCTCTTCCACCGATAGCCGTAAGATCTTAAGCATGACACAGAGCTTCTTTGAGATTCTGTGTCCTTACACGTGAAAGGAGAACTGTGTGACAGGCACTTCTTCGGGATTCTTTGAATATGGAATTTTTGTGACTTTGTAATTTCCAATGACAGTGAACTGGCTACCATTTTCGTTGGACAGCTCAGTGTTGCAGGCAATATTTGTTACGCTGAATCGAAAAATGTTTTCCCAACTATTTCTCATGCCTTAATTTGTTTCTTGGAGTTACTCAAAACTAAATGAAACATTCTTCAAATATTTGGAGGGTGCATCTGCGTTCCCTTTGTTCTTCCCCTTCTTAGACTGAACGAACCCAGGGAGCTCAGTCCTGTTCCGTGCGACATGATTCACAGATTCCTGCCATCTGCCTTTGGGCACATCTTCGTTTGTCGATCAATGCCCTTCATAAAATGTACTCCTGGGGACTGAACACAATGCAAAAGATAAAATAAAATGAAAATAAGCAATCTCAGTTATAGTACTTCTTTTTCCCAGTTCATCTCTAGGCACATCTGTTCCTTAGTCCTGGAGTGGTTGCAACGGTGACTACCCAAGCGCTCAACATCAGGTTAACAGTAAGTCGTTACTAATTTGCTCAGTTAGTGCCTGAACTTTAAAGGCTGACTCTTTCTGTTTCCAGAAACAGAAAGGTCTGGGATCCTTAGTCAGAGCCATGATTCTTATAGACAACAGTGCTATTTCTCAAGTAATTGTTTTCAAGCAGTGTCTGACTCTTCTCAGAAATGTTTAACAAACTCATGAAGGCCCTTGAAAATAGATTGCGCATACCTGTTCAGTGGAAGCTAACCCATGAGTTATCATGATGATCTAAATAGCAAAGAAAAAGAGATGCCATTAAAACAGTCCTTTGTGTATTAATGTAACTGGCTGACATTATGGTGTGCATGTTATTCAGGCTTTGGATATAAGAATGAGGAAAAAAATAGAGATACCACGTAAAGAGGCAATTAATGACTATGAGGGAGAAAGAAGGCTTAAAGGAAATCTCTCCAACTTCACTCTTCCCTAGGTGGTACAGTCTGAAATATCTTTCAGGTCCCTGACAATGTGTATCCAGTACGACAGGTGGACTGCACATATGTAGAATGTGTAGAATCTATTTTATTGGTATGCCAAGGTAAATGCTCAATCAGTATTTGCACTAATCAGACCAACCACTTACACTGCGTTTAAAAATCATCTTTGGAGTCAGTTCATGTAAAACATGGAAGCATGGGAGGAGAATTGGTTGAAAACATGAGCCTTGAGTGTGTGAGTCTTGGCTTTATCAAGTTACTACCGTTGTACGTATTTACTCCACTTCTCTATGCCTTCCACACTTTTTCTGTAAAATAAAGCTAATAAACCCTCCTTAATTAAGTTGTCGTGGAGACTAAGTGAGTGAAATAGCTTAGCAAAGCACTTAGACAAATGTTTGGCCATAGAAAATGTACAATGAATTATAGCTAATATCGTTTGTGAGAAGCTTGCAAATGGCCAATCTGTCTGGCCATTTGTATTTTGCCTTAGAACTCTAAAGAAACTTTTACTGCATTTGTCAAAAGGCTAACAGATTTTCACTGGAAATTTCCTATGCTCACCTGAAGAAAATAATAAAAACAATAATAATACCAGTAGTAAAACTTATATAATATTTAGCATATGCTAGATACTATTTTAAAAATTTCACATTTGTCGATCTGGTTAACGGAGGAGAGGGAATTCATTAGTTATAACACTTGGCTGTTTCAACAAATGCATAATCCAGCAAGAAACAAATAAGTAACATTTGACTTTGATATTTAATTTATATGCTTATATAGTACATCTTAATTTTAATTTACATAGATTTGTAGTAATTATGTACTTAGTAATCTATTTTGTAATATACTTAGCAACTGCTTCATAAATTAGTTTAGGCGGTGCATCTGAATTTTGTCTCCTTAATAATAATCTGACTCTGATGACATCAGAAATCTGACCCTGAGAGTTCACTGTGTGATCTTCCACATACATAAAAAATATTCAACGTTCTAAAATAAAACTCAATTCAGTCGATGCAGAATGTTCCTTGAGAAGAACTAAAGTATCCACTTATGTGGTACCAAAAATGGGAAAAGGAAATGATATTCTTTAGGGACTGCCAGAGCAGTAGAGGACAAGTTTGAGAATATATGAAGTGGGTTCTATCTTATTTCGAGGCCACATATGAGACTTTTAAATGCAGTTGTCGCACTGAGTTTCCATGATCAATCTGTTCTAAAATGGCAAAAACATTTCACTGGTGGACCAGGCGCTCATTTCATTTCCCATGAGGAAAATAAAGCTTGTGCACTTGGAGATTCTTCCCTATCCTGATATAACTCACTCTGTAACTCACTCTCTGCCCGCCCTCGACTTCTCAGTTATCGTCTTAGTTAAGGTTGCAGAGTATTAATTGATTGGAGTCAATGCTTTGGTTCTGCATTGAAAAGATGTTAGAACTTTCAAGTGCTTACAAAAAATGTTCTTGTCTAAAAAAATTTTTCGTAGCTAAATTTCTTCAAGAAGTGTTCTTGAACATTCTATTACCAACTACTTGTACCTAATCCTCTGCCCCCAAGCTGCAAATGAATTAGACAAGACAGACGGATGTGTCCAGTATATCTGTCCAATAGTCCATATTTATGAGTTCTGGGCTTGAAGAGCTGACAGATTCCTGAGGTAGTTTGTTTTAGTTCTTAATCACATTTATAGTCAAGAATGTTCTCCTGTATGTCTTGACAAGCTGGTTTCAGGATCATTTCTTCTTTTTTAAAATTTCTTTAACTCTACTATGCCTGGCTGAGTATAGATGACATTCTCCTGATCGCTGTCCTGAATGCCTTCACTATGGCAGCCTACCCTCTGAAACCGAGATAAGAGGAGGGTATGATGGAAATCTAGTGCATACTTTCTCAGTGTAGCCTCCAATCTTTGCCCTATCATACAGACTAAAGCTTCAGAATTTGCTGCCCACCCATCAAACAAAGACCAAAAGTTATCAGACAGGTGAGCTTAAAACCAATGGTAAAGTGATGTAATGATGATATGCATGGTTCGATTATTGCTAACATTGCTTCCTACAGGATAAACATTAGTATTGAATATAAATAGCACCTTACATTTTTCTACTATTTCCAAGTGAGCTCGAAATGCTTTAGTGTTTGAAATGTTAAATTCTTATACATCTAAGTGTAGCATAATTCTAAGTTCTTGTAAGACCCCCTGGGCATCAGTTATCAACTTATTCAATATTCTTAGTACAGATGTTTGTTGAGAGCGAATTATGCTCTAGGCTTGTGCTAGAGTAAACAGAAAAGTGATGGCTCAGTCAGTCCCCATAGTTGAGGAGTCTATCATGTTCCATAAGAGGGGAATAACAATGAAGTCATTATAGGACCAAGAGATGCTTGCAAAGGTGTGTGGTTGTAGTGCATTCTGGGAGAGCTGAGGGAGTAACCTAGCCCAGCCTGGGGGATGAGTCAGAACCAGTCAAGCCAAGAGGAGAGAGGCATCCCTAACAGAACAGATGGCCCAAGCAAAGACACAGGGCCATAAAACTACATGGGGGAGACTCCAACAGGGCTGATATTATCCTCTGTACATTGCACTGCGATGGCTGTGGGAAATAAAGTAATTTGAGACATAGTAAGGGTAAAAGAGAGTGGAGTTGGTGATTAACTTTGGATGGGGCAAAGAGAAGGGAAGAATTGAGGAAGACCCCATATTTCCACAACCTGTCTGGAGGTGACGCTGACAAAAATTAGAGAATACAGAAGCAACAGGGTTGGGATTGAAAATGTTTCCTCGGGGCGCCTGGGTGGCGCAGTCGGTTAAGCGTCCGACTTCAGCCAGGTCACGATCTCGCGGTCCGGGGGTTCGAGCCCCGCGTCGGGCTCTGGGCTGATGGCTCAGAGCCTGGAGCCTGCTTCCGATTCTGTGTCTCCCTCTCTCTCTGCCCCTCCCCCGTTCGTGCTCTGTCTCTCTCTGTCCCAAAAATAAATAAAAACATTGAAAAAAATATTAAAAAAAAAAAAAAGAAAATGTTTCCAGTGTGTTTATGACAAGGGTGGTATATATATATATATATATATATATATATATATATATATATGAAGCAATTGGATATAAGAGTCCATGTTCAGAGGTTAAGAGAACCTATGTAAAATTAGGAGTCATCCACAGAAAGGGGGCAGTCGACACCATGATACTGGGTGAGCGGATGGGTGAAGGGGATCCCAAGAGATCACCACCATTTAGGGATTAGGTGGATGTTTATGTGTCTGCTTCAGAGACAGCCAGACGTTGACTTCCCTCAATATAAGGACTTGTGATAGACAGAATAATGGCCCCCAAATATGTCCACATCCTAATCTCCAGGATCTGACTATATGATAGTTTACATGACAAAGGGGAATTAAAGCTGCAGAGGGAATGAAGGTTACTACTCAGCTGACTGTACAATGATAATCCTTCTAGATTATCTAGGTTAAGAATCACAGGCATTCCTAAAAGTGAAAGAGAAAGGTAGAAGAGCCAGGGGGCAGAGCAGGGTGATGTGAGAAAGTCTCCACCTGCAGTCGTTGGCTTTGAGCGTGGAGGAAGGGAGTCAGGAGACAAGAAATGCAGGTAGCCTCTAGAAGCTGGAAAAAGCAAACCAAGGGCTCCCTTCTAGAGCTTCCAAAAGGATCGCGGTCTTGTTGATACTTTGATTCTAGCCTAGTGAGGCCCATTTTAGACCTCCACTTCCAGACCGGTGAGACAATAAATCTCTGTTGTTTTGAGCCACTAGGTTTGCGGTAATTTGTTAGAGCAGCGATAGCAAACTAACGTTGGACTGTATCTTGGCTTCTCTTTGTGCATCCGGCATTCGGTAGCACGTTTGTGACATAAACGCTTAAAAGTGAATTTATTTATTAATGCATATGGAAAAGGAGACCCTAAAGATGTATCTGATTTGTCTTGTAACTTGAGGCCATGCCAGTCAAAACACATAAGATTGCTTGTTTTCTCAATGACATGTTTAGATTTTTTTTTTTTTTTTAGATCAAATGTTCAATGTCTTGAAAAATCAAACGAAGGTGCTGTTGTACCAAAGGTCTGGAGAATAAAAGCACATTTTAATCTACAAATTGTGGGTTATATGTAATCTCTTAGCTTTTATTCTAATGCCAATTATTGGCACATTGTTTCATGATATATATATATATATATATATATATATATATATATATATATTTTATCGTTTATTTATTTTTGAGACAGAGAGAGAGACAGAGCATGAACAGGGGAGGGGCAGAGAGAGAAGGAGACATAGAATCTGAAACAGGCTCCAGGCTCTGAGCTGTCAGCACAGAGCCCGACGTGGGGCTCGAACTCACGGACCGTGAGATCATGACCTGAGCCGAAGTCGGACGCTTAACCGACCGAGCCATCCAGGCGCCCCATCATGTTATTTATATTTTATGACGGTCTTGCTTCCCAGTTAGATTTTAGGCCTTATAGGGCAGAACTCTTGTCTTATACCAGTTTATGTTCATGATGCATGCAAAAATAACCACTGAAATGTAAATTTTTGTAATGTTTATTTATTTTGGAGAGAGAGAGGGAGAGAGAGAGGCAGAGCACAAGTGGAGGAGGGGCAGAGAGAGAGGGAGACAGAATCTGAAGCAAGATCCAGGCTCCGAACTGTTAACACAGAGCCCAACGCGGAGCTCGAACCCACAAACTGTGAGATCATGACCTGAGCTGAAGTCGGTCGCTTCACCGACTGAGCCACCCGGGCGGCCCTACCACTGAAAATTTTTAAAGAGACTCTGTATGGGTCAGAGAAGAATTTCTCTTGCTTTTGAAATAAGAGCAGTGAGCCAACTGTTAAATTCTCAAGACTTGTGAGAGCCGGTTGATGTTACGTTGGTAGCTTGAAATTGGCTACCAACCATAGAGGGTGGGATTATCCACACCGTATAAAAATTGGCAAGCACTACCAATCAGCTTCTCATCCCAAGAACCAGTTGCTAACCAATCACCTGCACACCTCTGGTTTGGAGATTCCATGAGGGTATAGCAAACTAAAGTCAAGTCAGTTCTACTCTATGTGGACCTCAGCCGAAGCAAATATCTGCTTTTAATGTTGAAGCAAATTAAGACCTCTCGTTTCAGTGTGATTTGTTCCAAATATTTCTGCTATTGTTCTATTTTAAAAGAATGCATCCTTTTTTTTTTTTTTTATTTTTTAAGAATGCATCCTTAATGAAATAATTCTTCCGCAGTAACTCTGGTATTCTCCTTCAAGACAGTTTTAATTAAGAGTCAGTAACAAGACTCATAAATTAAACCACAAAACCAGTTTGGTAATAATAAAGGTCAGCGTTGTTCCGAGTAGCAGTTTGTTTTTGTTAATTGATTTTCAGTTGTACATCTCCATGTAGCTCCAAGGAGAGTCATTTTCTTTAATAGCTATTGGTTGTCCTTGTTTGTCATGCTCTTACCTAATTCTTATCCTCACTCCTTGTCAGAGAGAAGGGCCAAATTCCTCATTTCATTTCTTCTGTTAATGAATATGAAAGCCCTAAAACCCAGCTTAAGGAATATTGAGACTGGGTATCTGGGGATTTTAGTGGTAAGTCCTATCAGTAATATATGGTAAGATCCTGATTGAATTAATTGATGTTATAATTAATATAATGCTATCTGAGGCCATATAACGTTGCCTTCTCCAAAAATAAAAGTTACATAAATTATTTCTTGATCAATTTTTTAGCTCAGACTATGATCCTCATAGTATGAAGGAAAAATGAAAAAAAATAAAATAAAACTGCACATGCCCTAAATATAGATATAATATACTAAGGTAAATAAAAGAGATAAAATGAAAACAGTAACACAAGCTGGAATATGACAAAAACAATGATGACGTATTATGGAAAGATTACAGGCTTTGAAATTAGACAGAACAAGGTTTAGATCCCAATACCAGCCATCACTTTGGAGTGTTTCAGCTTTGGCAAGTTTTCTGTTTCCTCAAAAGTTTTCGGAAAGGATAAAGATATCGCATACAAAGCCCCCAGCACATAGTAGGCACGAAATAAATGGGAATTTCTAATATTGTGATTCTGGGTAAGATCTAGGTGAACCTGGAAATAGAAACGGATTCAGTTTCTATTATTAGTATGATGTCATCCAGAGTGTGCGGGAGCCGAAGGCCAGACAAAAATGCTAGATCTGGGGCGCCTGGGTGGCGCAGTCGGTTAAGCGTCCGACTTCAGCCAGGTCACGATCTCGCGGTCCGTGAGTTCGAGCCCCGCGTCGGGCTCTGGGCTGATGGCTCGGAGCCTGGAGCCTGTTTCCGATTCTGTGTCTCCTTCTCTCTCTGCCCCTCCCCCGTTCATGCTCTGTTACTCTCTGTCCCAAAAATAAATAAACGTTGAAAAAAAAATTTATAAAAAAAAAAATGCTAGATCTGTTTTGTGTCTAAACCGGTTTAACCTTGAACAGATTAATTAATATTTTTGGGTCTCTGTTGTCTCAACAGTAACATGGCTGTGATGGAAAAGGAAAGTGATGTGTTAGATATTCTCTAAGGTCCTGTTCATCACTGAATACCATATTTGGACTTATATATAACTTAATACAGAAATTTGATAAATAATAATGGCCCAAACAAGAACAAGTGGCTGATGATGAAATTATTATTGCATACTATTTCTTTTAAAAAAAAAATTTTAACATTTTATTTATTTTTGAGAGAGGGAGAGACAGAGCATGAACAGGGGAGGGTCAGAGAGAGGGAGACACAGAATCTGAAACAGGCTCCAGGCTCTGAGCTGTCAGCACAGAGCCCGACGCGGGGCTCGAACGCACGGACTGCGAGATCATGACCTGTGCCGAAGTCGGCCGCTTCACCGACTGAGCCACCCAGGCACCCCTGCATACTATTTCTTATAGCCCCTACAGTTGACATAGTCTCACTGTTCTCTCAGCATCTGTTGGACACAGAGGTTTTTGCTTGGCATCATTCCTGGGACACTTACTTGGTGGCTGGGTTGTGTTTTCTGCCTGAAGGCTGGAGTGTTGGAGTTATCATTGAAACTAGCCACATACATTTTCAAAACCTTTCCTCTTTTTTTTTAATGTTTACTTATTTTTTGAGAGACAGAGAGAGATAGACTGTGAGTGGGGGAGGGTCAGAGAGAGAGGGAGACAGAGAATCCGAAGCAGACTCCAGGCTCTGAGCTGCCTGCGCAGAGCCTTACCCGGGGCTCAAACCCATGAACCACGAAATCATGACCTGAGCTGAAGTACGATGCTTAACCAACTGAGCCATGCAGGTGCCCCAGTTTTCACAACTTTTCTATTGGACTGTGCCTTCTTGCCAAGATAAAGCAATGAGGTCTAGATTGACCATTCTGTCTGAGAAAAATAAAAGAATTTGGATAGAGCAAAAATGGGAGTAAATGCAATAGGCTTTTCTTCTCTTCTGAGTTTTCTAAATTAGTTATGACACAACTGTCGTAAGCAAAAACTGTAACACTACCTAATGTAGATCTTGGCATATGTAAGTATTTGTGACAATTGCAAGTGGGGAAGCAGACACGAGTGTCAATAAGGTTGCTATGTCCCATTCAAATGGGTAAAATGTCCACATCGGTAAGATTTGATAAGTTACGAATATCTAATGTGGTACCTAGAGTAACTACTATAAAAAGCCCAACTGTACAAAAAGATACATTCAAAACACCATAGATAAAATGGCATGACCAAAAAAAAAAAAAAGTTCATGTAACTCTCAGTAGAACAGAGCAATAAAACAGAGAAAGTATAAACAAAGAGAAAACACAGAAAACAAATTTTTAAAATGCAGGCTTAACCTTAACTTTTCAATAATTGCATGGAAAGTAAGTGGTCTAAATGTACCAATGAAAAGAGAGATCTTGGCAGACTGGATAAAATGAGCATAACCCCCAGCTAGATGCTGTCTACAAAGCAGTCACTTGAGATGTATTGATATAGGTAGGCTGAAAGTAAAAGGATGGAAAAAGGATACCACGCAAACATTCATTTAAAACAGAAAGCAGAAGCCCGTCTTGGTATAAGATACAGTGGACTTCGGAGCAAAGAAATCACCAGGGACAAAGAGGGATATCATATAAGGGCAAGAGGGTCAATCCAACAAAAGACATTGCTGTCCTAAATACGTATGCATCTAAACAACAGAGCTTCAAGATACGTGGAGCCCAAACTGAAAAAGAGGAAAAGGAGAAACAGACAAAACCACAATTATAGATACTTTCACAGCCCTCTCTCAACAATTAAAAGAACAATCAGACATAAAATTAACAAGAACACAGAACTCAATAACACTGTCAACCAATAGAATCTAATGAACATTTATAGAATATTCCATCCAACGAAAGCAGAAGACACATTCTTTTTAAGCACACCCAGAACGTAAACCAAGATAGAAATTAAAATCTGTCAACCTGGAATTCTATCCCAGGCAGAATTCTCTTTAAAAAGCAAAGGCAAAATAGAGGTTTTTCAGATGCACAAAAGGTGAAAGAAATCGTCACCGGGAAAATTTCACTGCAAGGAAGAATTCACCAGCAACAATCCTGCAAGAACAGAAATATTAGAGGAAATTTGGGGGTAGAAGAAAAAGAATACTAGATGGAAAATTGAATCTTCACAAAAGAATGAATGGTCCAGGGAATAGCAACGATGTTTTTTTCTCTTATAGTCTCGATCAATTTCAAAGATAATTGTTTGAATAAGAGTAATCATGCATTGTGCAGCTTATAACATACACAAAAGTAAAATACGGTACAAAAAGAACACAAAAGCCAGAAGGAAAGAAATGAAGTGAATTCTTAGAAGAGACTCATTCTATGAAGTGGTGCAATATTACTGGAAAGAAGACTGATAAGATGTATACGACCAGTTGGCAAACCACAGCTCACAGATCAATCTGGCTCACAGACTGTTTTTGCATGAGCTATACGTTTTTAAAAGTTAAAGAAAAATGAATATGTAACAAAGACCATATGTGGCTCGCAAGTCTAAAATATTTATTATCAGGCCCTTTACAAGAAAAGATTGCCAACCTCTTGTGTATGTTAGAAAATCCAATGCAATCACTAAGAAAACAACGTGAAGAATTATAATTGATACACCCACAAAGGAGATACAATAGAATTAGAAAATATACTCAATTAATATAAAAGAAGTGTTAAAAAAGGAAAGAGGACAAAGGAAACAAAAAAGAAACGGGACAAATTAAAGTGTAATGGCAAGATGATAGTTCTAAACCTAGCCATACCAATAATCACATTGAAAGAAAATGTCTAAAAACCCTAATTAAAGGATAGAGATTGTCAGATAAGGAAAAAAGCGAAGACCCAACTAACTGTATGGTGCTTATAATAAGTGAACTTTAATATCAAAATACAAAAAAATTAAAAGGAGGGAATAAGACATACCACACTAATATTATTAAAGGAAATCTGGACTGGGCATCTGGGTGGCTCACTAGGTTGAGCGACCGACTTCAGCTCAGGTCATGATTTCGAGGTTCCTGACAGCTCAGAGCCTGGAGCCTGCTTCGGCTTCTGTGTCTCCCTTGCTCTCTGCCCCTCCCCCGCTCATGCTCTGTCTCTCTCTGTCTCAAAAATAAACATTAAAAAAAAATTAAAGGAAATCCGGAGTAACTATATTAATATTGGAAAGGGGGATTTCAAACAATATTACCAGAGGAAACTTACATATGTATATATGCATATGTATATATGTATATATATACACATATATATGTATATATACATGTATATGTAAGTTTATACATATATGTACATATATGTATATATATTATATAAGGTCAACTCATTAGGAGGCCATAATAATTCTAAATATTTATGTAACTAATGGAAGAGCTTCAAGATAAGTAAGGCAAAAACTGATAGAAGTTTCAGGAGAAATAGAAAAGTTCCACAATTATAGTCTGAGATTTCAACATGTTTCTTTCAACAATTGTTAGAATAAATTCAATATTATTCTATATAATATTGAAGTATTATATAGAATACTTCAATAATACTTTTGACTAATTGGGCCTAACTGATATTTATAGAACATTCCATCCAGTGACAGCAGAATATACATTCTTTTCAAGTGCACACAGAACATTTTCAATAAAGTTAATATATTGTGTCATAAAACAAGTGCTAATAAACTTAAAAGGATTCAAGTTATGCAAAGTATGTACTCTTACCACAATGGAAATAAGTGAGAAGTCAATAACAGAAAGATTTCTGGAAAATTCCCAAGCACTTAGAAACTAAATAATATACTTCTAAATAACCCGGAGGTCAAAGAAGAAATCAAAGAGTCTTTTTGAATTGAATTAAAGTGAAAATATAAGATATAAAAAAATGCGGGCCGTGTTAAAGAGTACTTAGTGACGAATTTGTAATGCCAAAGCCTATATTAGAAAAGAAGAAACATCTCAAATCAGTGACCTCAGTTTTCACCCTTAGAAACTAAAAAAAGAAGAGAAATGAAATCCAAAGTAAGCAAATAGATGAAATAATAAAGAACAGAGTGGAGTTTAATGGAAGACAAAACAGAAACAGAATAGAGAAAACAACCACATCAGAAGCTGGCTCTTTGTGGAGCGCCTGATGGTGCAGATCATAATTTCATGATTTGTGAGATCAGGCCGTGGTGTGGATCCATGTTGACAAGCACAGAGCCTGCTTGAGATTCTCTCTCCCCCTCTCTCTCTGTCCCTCCCCCTCTCTCACTTTGAAGCATGCATGCACTCTTTCTTTCTTAAAATAAATAAATAAACTTATTTTTTTTAAAAATCAGTTTCTTCAATGTCAATAAAATTGATAGGCCTTTAGTCAGAAAGAACAGAAAAAGAGAGAAAAAGAAATTTCTAATATCAGCAATAAGAGAGTTAATATCACTAAATATTCTAGTTATCAAAATTATAATTATCCTGAAAATTTTAGGGCAATAATTTCAACAACTCAGATGAAAGAAATATGTTCTTAAAAGACAGAAATTAAAAAAAAAAAAGACAGACATTTACCAAGCTTAAGATAATCAGATTAGCCCTACATCTATCAATGACATTGAATTTGTAGTAAAACCTTCCCACACACACACACACACACACACACACACACACACACAAATGTGGAGCATATATGGCTTCTACAGTGAATTTTATCAAACATTTAAGAAGTAAATAATACTAATTTTACATAAGTTATTCCAGACAATGAAGAGAAGGGACTATTTACCAACTCATACTATGTGACCAGCATTATGCTTACACTAAATCAGGACAAAGTTATTATAAGAAAACTACAGACCAATATACCTCATGAACATAGAAGCAAAAATTACAAACAAAATGTTAGTAAATGAATCCAGTAATATATGAAACAGTTAGGTGGGGTTAACATTTTAAAACATCAGTTAATGTAACTCACCATATTGACAAACATGAACATTTCAATTGATGCAGAAAAAACATTTGACAGACCCAGTATCCATTCATAATAAAGATTCTCATCAAACTAAGAAGAGAAAAAAACATCCTCAACTTAATAAAAACATCGACAAAAAAATCCAGAGGGAGGGAGAGAGAGAGATAGAAGAAAAGGGAGAGAGAGAGAGAGGGTGGGAGAGAGAGAGAGAGAAATAATAGAAAAGGAAAAAAAAGAAAGTGGAACGAAAGAGGGAGGGAGGGAGAGAAAAAGAAGGAAGACATCCACATTGGAAAGAAGAAGTAAAATTATCTTTATCTGAAGATGACATAATTTTGTATGTTGAAAACATGATGAAATTTGCAAAGAAGTAACTAAAACTAATATGTAGGTTTAGTAAGTTGCAAGATACAAAGGCAATATACTTAAATAAAGTGTATGTACTAGTAAAGAATATTTGGACATTGAAGAAAAAACAAAACCACAATATCATGAAATACGAAATGCTCAGTGATAAATATGACAGAATATGTACAAGGCCTGTACATGGAAAACTACAAAATATTGCTGAGCGAAACTAGAGGAAACCTTAATAAGTAGAGATGGATATTGTGTTCATGCACTAAAATACTCCATACTCTTAAGATGTCAATACTCCTCAAATTACAGATTTGATCCAATCCTGGCTAGAATAGAAGAGGTGTTTTCATAGAAAATGACAAGTGGAATCTAAAATTCATATGTAAATGAAAAGACCTAATGTGCAAAATAACTTTGACATATTATAAAGCTATAGTGATCAAGGCCATGTGGTATTGACATCAAGACAGACAAACAGGGCGCCTGGGTGGCTTAGTCGGTTGAGTTTCCAATTCTTGCTTTTAGCTGGGGTCATGATCAAGCTGTGTAAGATCAAGCTGCTTTGAGCTCCACGCTGAGCATTGAACCTGCTTGGGATTCTCTCTCTCTCTCCCACTGCCCTTCTCCCCACCTCATGTTCTCTCTCTCTTAAAAAAAAAAAAAGACAAAGAAATAAAATAAATAGAAAAAGAAATCAGTGCAACAGAGAGCTCAGAAATAGATCTACACATATATTGACAGCTGATTTCTTATAAAGGTGCTTATGCTAATAAAGGGGAAATGATGGTAGGCATCCTTATGTAAAAAACAAACAAAATAAAAATTTTATCATACCTTACACCATAGACAAAAGTAAAATGGACCATAAATCGAGATGTAAACCTAAAACTATACAGAAGAAAATGAAGAAAACTCTTTGCACCTTTAGATTGGCAAAGATTTTATAGATACAACACCTGAACCATTAGCGATGAAATAATAAATCGATAGGTTGGACTTCAAATTCAAAAACTTTAAAACTTGTGCTCCTCAAAAAAAAATTTAAAAACTTGTGCTCCTCAAAAAAAAAATACTGCTAAGATAATGAAAAAGCAAGGCACAAACTGCAAGTTATATGTAGGATAAATGATTTGTATCCAATATATAATGGACTCCAAAACGGCATAATTCAAAAATTTTTTTTAAATGGCAAGAAATTTGACAGATACTTCAACAGAGAAGATATATGATGGTGAATGAATACACAAACAGATGCTAAACAGCATCGGTCATCAAGGAAAAGCACATTAAAACCACAATTAGACACCACCACACCTTTATTAGAATACCTAGGAAGAGCAATTCTGGGTGACGATGTCCAGGAACTAGAACAAGTAAGAATGCAGGATGTGCAATCACTTCGGAAAACAGTTTGGCAGTTTATTAATTAGTTGAACATATTCCTGTCGTGTGAGCCAGGCATTTCACCCTGAGGGGTTTACCCAAGAGAAATGAAAACATATGCCCTTAAAAAAAACTTGTGCAAGAATTTGCACAGCAGTCTTATTTGTAGTAGCCCCCGACTGGAACCAATCCAGATGCCCATTACAGATGAATAGATAACCGGGTTGGGCACACCCATACAATGAAATATTATTCAGTAATACAAAGGAATGAACTATGAATACATTCAACACCACGGATAAACCTCAAAATCATTATACTGAGGGGAAGCAGCCAAATCCAGTCCCATGGGAAAGGTAGGGAGGAGTTTTATAGGGAGAGATCACAAAAGGCATAAGGAAACAGTCTGAGGTGATGGAGATTATCTTGATGGTGGTGATAATTTCACTGTGTGTGTGTGTGTATGTGTGTGTGTGTATTTATGTATACGCATGTGTCCTACTGTATATACTTGATTTTTTAAAATTTTAATGTTCCTTTATTTTTGAGAGAGAAAAAGAGACAGAGGGTGAGCAGGGGAGGGGCAGAGAGAGAGGGAGACACAGAATCCAAAGCAGGCTCCAGGCTCCAAGCCAGCAGCACAGAGCCGGATGCGGGACTCAAACCCACAAACTGTGCGATCATGACCTGAGCCGAAGTTGGACGCTTAACCAACTGAGCCATTTATGCCATTTATTATGTGTCAGTTACATCTCACTAAAGTTGTTTTATAAAAACTTTTCAGTTAACCTGGTTGTTGAACTTAACTTTATTTTCCTAGCATTCTAGACACATCCAATGAATTCAATAATGCCTGTTGAAAGCCTACAATGTCACAATCAAGTGCACTAGATATGACCCTCTCCTGGGTTTTATTTCTGCCCGTTTCAAACGGTATTGGAATCTTAGAGAAAATAATAACAGCCAGTATGTGTTAAAAAAGTCACTATGAACCAGAAACTTTTTCTAAGCCAACTTTTTAAAATCCTTACAACAATCCTATGAAGATGATACTTCCGTCATCCCCATGTAATAGATGAAGAAACTTTCCCAGGATCACAAATTGTAATACAAAGACCTCAGCCGCACAGTCTTTCAAGATTATGAACCTACAGCATCATCTCCCCCTGCTTGGGTCTACTTCTCTTCCTACGTGCCTCTTTCCCCTCATCTCTCCAGAAAGCTGTGATTCCTGTCTCTTTGTCCTTTAAAGTAGCCTCCTTTTACGGGAGGAAAGTCTTTGCTTTTCCACTACTGACTCTGAAAAACGTGAAGCCGCCTTTTGGTTGCAAAAGCTAGGGGACTGTTCTCAAATGGTGGCAGAACTGTTCCCACGCCCACAGCCGGGATGCGCACCCAGTCTGGCACACAGTAGGACGCTGTGGGCCCCGAGGGGACACCCAGGAGGGGACTCGTCATCATAGGTTCTATAAAGTGCATACTAGCCTCGACTTTGTCAAGCTTTGTCAGGCAATGAAGAGTTCGGTATGAATGGAATTTCCAGAAAATTGAAGGCAACTCTTCTCGGAGGTCAGAATTTGTTGTTTCCCCACGCTCTCAGAGCTAAATACGAAATGCAGGCACAAGCAGAATCCTGGTTTCTGCTGGAAACAGAGTTTAAAAAGAAAAAAGTCTGAGTCATAGTTAAAATATAAGTGAACTCTCTCTTAGGATCCTTCTTGGTAGCAGGCAAAGCTATAGCCTCCTGAGATGTGTGTCAGGCTGAGTTGGCTATGAACGCACGTACAGCCTTCCATTTGCCGCAAGAGCGGTTTCATGGCTCTGTCGTTATACCCCTGCTGTTTTTCACATTATCTAGAAATCTGGCCTTTAGACATTGAGCAAGATGAGGCTACCTAATTTCTCCTCTGTTAGTTGCAGTTCATGCTTTGGTGAGTTAAGGTTAGCAGAAGAAATGCTTTGTGCAAATTGGACACGTGAAAGCCTAGGTACGTTGTTTTTAATTTTAAGAGCTGATTGGAAACGGTTCCTAACCCAGTCTTCTAACAACAATGTTTTCAAAGAATGAAATCCGTCTTTGCTGAAAAGGACATTAAATATTTAATTTTGCTTCCCACTTGCTGAAGCGACTTATTAATATTGCATTTTATGACTCTAAATCACACTTCCTGGTTGTTTATTTTAAGTATGATTATTTTGCTTACAAGCATGTTAGTTTCCTGGAGCCGTTTAAACGAAAGCTCATTAAAATATAAGACGGTGTATAAGAGGTATGCAGAGGAAATAATTACTGTTACAAGATATAGAGTACTTAATAACTGTAAAAACTAAGCTATTATAAATGAAAAATATAATTCTTGGACAAAGTAAAAAGAAATAATTAAAATACATTTTAAAAATGCACCCTGGGAATTCTAAAAGATGCAAAAGGGGTAATTAACAAATATTAATGCCCACATACAAAATATATGGAAATTGCAAAAGGTGTTTATGCCAGGTGCCTAATAAAATCCTGGGGCCATTCTAGGCACCCAAATATTTTTAAAGTAACTGAATGCACAGCTATGAGTGAACTTTCTTCTTCCATAAAGACATAAAATATTGACGACATAGCGGATTGTTATGTGTTCTTTATAAATCGTGTAGTTCAAGCTTTATAATTTTGTGAAAGACTAAATTAATTTGTTAACCAGCTTAAATTCACTGCATTTTAGTTTGTAAAACCTATTTGCCTTGCCAGGGAGGGACTGTTGCAATTTGCAATTCTGGTTTCTAGTCTTAGTGACAATTGTTTTTCATTTGCATATTGCAATGGGAAGAAACCATGACAAAACCTTGGATTTGCAATAAAACTGAGTATTTTTTTCTAATTTTTTTAACGTTTTATTTATTTTTGAGACAGGGAGAGACAGAGCATGAACAGGGGAGGGTCAGAGAGAGGGAGACACAGAATCTGAAACAGGCTCCAGGCTCTGAGCTGTCAGCACAGAGCCCGACGCGGGGCTCGAATTCACGGACCGCGAGATCATGACCTGAGCCGAAGTCGGCCGCTTAACCAACTGAGCCACCCAAGCACCCCAAAACTGAGTCTTTAAATGGAAAATTATACACACACACATAAATGTTTGCATAAATGTACACACACACACACACACACACACACACACACACACACACACACTTTCTGCAGATGATCCTGAACTCTGCTGGCCATATTTGTTGATGCAGGACATAAAGGATTAGAGCAAGAACAGATCTCAAAGAGATAAAGATCTGTCAGTTGCTTTTCTTCTTGCATGTTAGACACTGGTAGCTTGTGATATAAAACATAATGGTTTATTCTAGGAGTGGAAAGGTGGTTTAATGTTAGAAAAATTCTGTCTTTGGGCACAGTGACAGATTAAAGGAAGAAAATACTTTAACGCATTCAAAGAAAGTATTTGATAAAATTCAAAATCTATTTATGATTATAAAATCTTTTAGCAAAATGGAAATAGAAGGAAATTTCCTTAACCCAATAAAAGTTACCTGTCGCAGTAAATATCATTCTCAGTGGTGACAAATTAGGACCATTCCCTTTAAAATTAGGAGCAGGACAATTTTATATGGAACCTTGTGCTTGAGGTGTTAGCCCGTGTGGTTTTGACATAGGAACAAAGAAACTGAACAGTGGAAAAGAGAAGGGGGCACAGGAACCTGTGCTGTATGGAAACTGCTCTTTTGATAGAACAGGGATTGTGGATGGTCTGGTACATGGCATGGGAACAATTGGTTATTCCATATAGAAAGTATTAAATAGGATCTCTATTCTATGGTGTCATACCAAAACCAAGTCCAGATGGTTTCAGGACTTAAATATAAAAAGTAAAGCTTTAAAACTACTGCCTTGAAGAAAGGGGAGGCTTTTCTAGACAAGAAACACAAAGATTGATACATTCCAGTACAAAATGATAAATAAATAAAAGAAAGACACCCCAAAATAAAAAGGGCAATATACATGAACAAGAATTTCACAGAAATGGAAACCCAAATGGCAAGTAAGCAAATAAGAAGATACTCCTCCTCATTATTATCAGAAAAATGCAAAATGAGATCACAGGTATTTTACAGTCAACAGATTAACAAAACTAAACTTGTTTAAACTTGTTTATACTTGTTTATTACAACTAACCTTGCAATGCTAAATGTCAGTTAGAAAGTAAAGAAACAGGAACAAGGTAAACGTGGGGCTATATTGATACAGCTGCTTTGGAAAACACTTTGCATTGTCATGGAAAACTGGACCTTCACATGTGCTATGCTATTATTTCCACTCTAGAGGGTCGGAGCAGCACTGTCCATGTTGAGGGAAAGTGAACAGAGGGAAAGAACCCAATCACCATAGGAACAGAACATGTTTAGACAATAGAATATTATACATCAGTGAAATTAAGAAGTAACAATTATGTAGTATATCCTAGATGAACTTTAAATTTTTTTAATGTTTATTTATTTTTGAGAGAGAGACCAAGCACAAGCAGGGGAGGGGCAGAAAGAGAGGAAGACACAGAATCCGAAGCAGGCTCCAGGCTCTGAGCTGTCAGCACAGAGCCCAACGAAGGGCTCAAACTCACCAACCATGAGATCATGACCTGAGCCGGAGTCGGACGCTTAACCAACTGAGCCACCCTGGTGCCTCCTAATCTAGATGAACTTTAGAAACATTATTCAGAGAAAAGTAACTCACAGTTGTCTACACAGAGAATGATACTATTTTATACAGCTGGAACAGCAAAATGAATGAATGTATTTTTCAATATATGTTATATGTGTGTGGCTATGTATATGTAAAAACACGTAGGTGGCAACATTATTTTTAAAAAGGCAAAGAGACAATAAGAAAAAACAATTAGAGTGGTAGATATTTCCGGAGAAATGAGACAGAAAAGGAGACAGCTAGAGGCAGTGACACATGGAATCACCAAGGGAACTTAACTAGCAGTTCTCCAGGCCCCTCTGTGGACCAATGACAGTGCTTGGCACACAGAATAGGAGAAAATATTTGCAAATCATATATCCGATAAGGAATTAATGTGAAGAATCCATAAAGAACTACAACTCAGCAGCAAAAAACAAACCAACCAAATGAAAAACGGACAAAAGACGTGAATAGCCATTTCTCTAAAGAAGAGATACAGAGGACCAATAAGCACATGAAAAGCTGTTCAACATCATTCACCATGAGGGAAATGCAAATCAGAACCACAATGAGGGGCGCCTGGGTGGCTCAGTTGGTTAAGTGATGGACTCTTGGTTTCGGCTCAGGTCATGATCTCGCGATTGTGAGTTAGAGCCCCGCATCGGGCTCGTGCTGTGTGTGTGTGTGTGTGTGTCTGTTGTATTGGTGATGGGTAAATCACATATATATATTAGCATCTTGGATGGGTTCAGAGACTCTTGGAAATACACATACATGCAAACAAAGCCTTATAAGCAGTAAAATAGGTCCTCAGGACAACACACACAGACACACACAAGCACACTTTGTAAATATGTATCTCTGTAGTAACTGCAGGGCACAAATAAGTGATCATCCCTCGTCAGTACGGGAACAGTCACACGGTCCAACCTCTGCTGCGTTACCACCCTGCTTCCCCTCACCACTCGCAGTCCGTGAAGGTTTGCCCTCAAAAACATTGAAGTGAGTTGGTGACAATAGTCAACCTGCACATGACAGGGCCCGGGGACTCCCTGTGTTTATCTTGACATGTGGTTCTCACAGGAGGCAGCATACTGGAATCATCCCAAAGCCCAGGTTGACCACATGCCAATTGAATCAGGATTTCAAGAGGCGGTCACCCAGGCATATTTTTTTTTTAGAGAACCCCAAGTGAGGCCACAGGAAGTCAAGCTTGAGAGGCAGCGAGTTACCTGATTGTTTCAAATCAGCCAAATGTCTTCTGCAAGTGGTACTTAAAGGAATTCCCAAATATGGGCTTTAGTACCTTGTTCGTAATTATTTTGAAAATGACATTGGACCCTTAATCATGACTCAGTGTTATTATAAACATCTCTTCTTACACCCTAAAATTTGTGATCGATTCTGTATAGCCCTGAAGATGTAGGTCATGCCTTTGTATAAATTTTCTACTTCTATGGGAGAAGCTAGCTTAGCGTAGTCTCATGAACCAGGCAAAAGCCATGTGATTTAGCAGAATGGGCTCCAGACTGTAAGAAATTAGACATGGGCTTTCGTTCTGAGTCTGCCGTGAGGTCCCCGGTAAACCTGAGCAAGTCACCGAAGCTCCCTTGTCCTTGACCTTCTTACTTGTCCAAAGAGAGCGTTGTGCTACAGTAGTGTTTCCATACGCACTTGCTAGAATATCTACCGCCTTCATGATTTTTGTCAAGGCTACATTCCACCTGTACCATTATTTACTTCAAAACGTTCCTTGCGTTGATCCATTCTGCTAAAGTCTATTTGGAGTGAAATTTTGTTTCTACAAACATGTGACCAGTATAACATCTTATAAATATTTTCAAAAAAGCCGTGCCAATAAACTCTAGTTAGATTCTCTCCTTGTGACAAAGGCTCTGGCATAGACCTGATTTCTCTTCATGAAAAACAGAAATGACACATGTTGAAGAGGTGTTAAGGACAGGCTAGCACAAGGGAAGTTCTTCTCTTATGAGAAGGATTACAACAGATTTGCAAGGGAATCATTTATTTTTTTCCCTATGTGATTCAGAAAAGTTTAAAACAGTAGTTCACGTGCCATGGTTTGGGAAACACTGCTCTGGGTGGTTATGAAGTGTCTGCTCAACTCTAATGTTTTAGTATCACTCTGTGGTTCAGGCCCAGGTAAAGGAAATAGAAGAAAAAAGGAAATATTCTCTGGGGATGGGAAGGGTCTCTCCCAACCCTCACCCCATCATTGTCCCCTTGCTATTTCAATTCAAGAAGAGGCAACCAATTTTGTCATCTGAGGAGAGAAAGATTTGGTAGCCATGCAGAAGGTGGGTAAAGTGTTAGTGAAGAAAGAGAGATTCTGAAAAGGAGAACTCAATGCTGAGAGGTGGTAAATGGCGTATGGGATTAGACCATCTACGCGATGGTCTATGGCCAATGCATTGCCCTTGGGCTGGCTGACTTAATACATATTTTGTGGCTGTCGGAGGTCTCTCTTGTCCATGAGTTGTTTTCTTTATTTCACACTCTACTGATCTTTCAAAGATAAGACATCAAGATCATTTACCCAACCAAATGGGCAGAAGTTGCCATCTTACAATCTACTCTATGTATTATAAATGTAATTGACTGTTTACTAAACCTGCCAGATTTCCTTACCCATCTCAGCCCTGTGTGGTGGGGCTGGGAGAAGTCAAACTCTCTCAGGCTGGTGCTCTCTCAGGTAACCTGCTTATTAATGTTCTACATTACCTTCTGGAAATGCAGTCTATTTGGTATATCTGCATAGAACAACAAGCTGTATTTCTTTATCAGGCACCATCTCAAGAAAATCTCATTTCTTACCTCATTTAAACCACAAAATAGATATTTAATTTCACCCTGACCTTGCTTATCTATGAATACAGCTAAGAAGAGATCTGTTATGGAAAGTAATTCAGCTTGTATTAAATGACAATAAACACCACAACTGTTCAGTTCTCTCATCTGAGGCTTGGATCTGGATATTGTTCAGGAAAAAAAAAGAAATTGAGCCATTTGCCCTGAAAATCCCGTGGGAAGACTTGCAATTTTCAAATATATATATATATATATATATATATATATATATATATATATATACACACACACACACACAAGTTGTTTAGCATTTTCTATAAATCAAAACACTACACAAGACAATGGATTTTGGAATCATCCGTTTTAATTTAAAGCTTATTTGTACTACTAGTGATCTTTCATTAGAACTGAATGTCAACCTCACTTTATTTTGACAATTAATAGGTTTCTCCCCTTCAAATGCTGAGTATGATATGGCTATGCAAAATTTCAAATGAAAAAGACACCAAATAATGGCATTATGAATTAATGGAAATATTTGAGCTAGGAAAGGTCATACACAGAAACTAAAAGAGAAATATGTTATCCACAGAGGAAAAGTTCTAGACAAAAAGTACATCATCTGCATTTTCTAAAAGGAAATCCATAAGAGGGGGATTAGTGGCTTTTGTTGGAATCACCATTTTAACTAAATGAAAGACAAATGTCTCTATTCCCTGTGGCTGGTAGAATGAGGAGTGACAAGGAAAAAGTCTAGGCAGGGAAGCAAAGTCTGCCTGCACATGGCCAGTGTTGCCTCCTTTTTCAACCCAACTCATCCAGCAGTTGTGATAACAAATTGATATGATGGGCACAGAAGCATTTTGTAAATTCTAAATCATTGCTCAAATATATGCTATAATTTCTTCTTTTATGATCATTCCCCAAATGAAGAAAATAGTCTCATCTCTAAGCATAAAAAGATTCCTCTAGTCATTGAGGGGTAGGCACTTGAGGCCTGGAGACATAGATCTAGACCTTCGCTTCTACTTAAGTCATAGATCATCTGTTAAATGGGACCCAGACATCTGCCTTAGATTGTTCAGGAAATTGAAAAACTCTGACTCTACCCATAGTGTCCAAAATGGGCTAGATATTAGGACTACCAGGAGAGTTAGAGGTGCAGGAGCTTAGTAACCACTGCAAAAGGCCACAAAAAGAGCTCTAGGAGCACAGAAAACAATACTCAGCTGTTTTAGCTCATTTTTACTAAACAAAAAAATCAAAAAGCTAGAAACAAATGAGATGCCTCCTCCTCTTACCCTTCTTTAAGTGAACCCAAGAGATCTGTCCCTCAAGGGTTTATATCATTAGTATTCATAGGTGTGCTAAATGATATGGCCAGTAAATTTAAAATCATCAAAGTAAATGAAAAATGTCCTTTCAGTTAAAACAACTTTGACTCAATTTCTTTTTCTTAATTTGCTAATTTATTTTCAAAAATCAGTAAGCATCCCTCACATATCATTGGTGTAATTTAAAAGGAATTTTTAATGAGCAATGTGTTATCTTTTGGCACATGTAAATAGTCTGCATAATTTCCAATTAGACTTGAATTTATAATGTTTATCGATGTTTGCAGAATGTAAACTAATAAGCATAATTACTCAAGTTCTCCATCAAATTAGAAATGATACCATCAGAACTTTTTGAGCCTTGATAAAAGTATTCATTCCTTCCTAATTAAAAAAAATAGATCTGTGACTTTCTCTTTTTTAAAATTTTTTTAAAAATGTTTATTTATGTTTTGAGAGAGAGAGAAAGAAAGCAGGGGATGGGAAGAGAGAGAATCCCAAGTAGGCCCCCCACTGTCAGTGCAGAAACCAATGAGGGGCTCGAACTCACAAACTGTGAGATCATGACCTGAGCTGAAATCAAGAGTTGGCCGCTAAACCGACTGAGCTACCCAGGCACCCCTGATCTGTGACTTTCAATTTCAGATAATGGGATAATAGACAATTTGGATCAGTCCTCCTCTGGAAATGAGTTGATAATTTTAATTTTTTAATTGTAAATTTTTAATTTTAAATTTTTCTTAGGAACATTGAATATATGACAAAAGAAGGAATTGCCAGGACAAAAAAAAAAAAAGTGGAAAACTAGAACACAAAGAGATAGAGATGTACGGAAGCCCTGGAGGCATTTCAAATGGTGGTAGAGATTGGTAGGACATTGGTTTTGACAGTCTATGGGGGAACAGGACAGAAAACAAAGTGGAGAGGATAATAAAAGACCTTCCCTAAAATAAGCTAGGATCCTAAAATGTTATTTCCCAGGATGAAGGTGAACCAGAAGTGGGACAGATGCAGAAATCACAGCCAAGATCTATCTAATCAGTAATCTCAAGCCTTCAAATTAGATTTCAGTGGATCCAATTGCCAGGCAAAAAAGCAAATGCAAACATTTTCTGGAGAAAAATATTGTCATTTTAAACCTCAAATTGTTTCTATAAACTATATTTAAAATATTCTCTGAAGGATAGCAATAATAAGGCACAAGGGGGAGATTCCATGAGTTGAGAACCAGCAAACAACGGACACCAGAAAAGGATTTGATAATCTTGAAGAATTAGAATTATAAGATCCAGGTGGCAAAATAATTTCGCTGATTGTGTACAAGGAAATAAAACACAAGCTTCCAAGATATCTTCGGAGAAGAGAAAGGGATAAAAAGGGGCACAGAAAAAGAATGAAGTGAGACTGGTAGACAAAATTCAAAGGGGGAACTTCAGCTTCTGCTGAAGATGTAGTGACAAAGCCTGGATTTACCCTTCATCTAAAACAGCAAAAAAAAAAAAAAAAAAAAAAAACCCAAAATATGTGCAAATTCAAAGGGCAGTTTTAGGAGCCCACTAGACATAACTGAAGAGAGAGTTAGTGAGCTGGAAGGAGTGCAAATAAACTCCCCCCAAATTCAGTAAGGAAAAATGGAAAGATAGGACAAAAAGAAGAGGGTGAAAGAAGTGTGTATTTAATCAGAATCCCAGAAGAAGAGAGAGACAGAGTATAAGTGACTGAGAATTTTATAAGAGTTGGGTTTTTTGTTTTGTTCTGTTTTGTTGAGTTTTTTTAAACATTGTGTTTGAGATCATTGTAGATGTACATAGTCCTAAGTCCTAATACAATGAGATACCAAATAACCTCTACCCAGTTGCCTCTAACGGTATATATTATAAAGGTGTAGTACAATATTAGAACCAAGAAATTACCTTTGATACAGTCAAGGATATTTCCATCACCCATAGATTCCCCCTTATTAATCCTTTTATAGCCATATCGACCTTTGTCATCCCCACTTCTGACTCCAGGCAACTACCAGTTTGTGTTCCATTTCTCTAATGTTATCATGTCAATAATATTACAAAAATGCAATCGTATAGTATGTGACCATTTGAAATTGGATTTTCTCGTTCAGCATTATTCCCTGGAGATTCATCCAAGTTGTGTGTATCAGAAGTGTATTCCTTTTTATTGCGGAGTGGTATTCCACACTGTAGGCATATGAGGTTGCGTGATCACTTAGCCCCTGAATGACAACTGGGTTCTTTCCAGCTTGGGACTATTACAAACAAAGCTGCTATGGACTTCTATAGACAGATTTTTGTGGGAACACGGGTTTTCATTTTTCTAGGACAAATGTCAAAGAATGCAATTGCCAGGATCTATGGCAGTTCCGTGTTTGGATTTATAAGAAACTCCAAACTGTTTTCCAGAATGGCTGTACTATTTGTTTTACATCTCCACCAACACCGTGTGGGTGATTCCGTTTCACTGCATTTTCACCAGCATGTAGTGTTGTCACTACTTTTTATTTTGAACATTGTGAGAGGTGTGTGGTAACCTCTCAACCTGATCTTAATTTGCATTTCCCTAACGACTAATAATGCTGAGTATCATTTCATATGTTTCTTTTTTTTAATTTTTTTAATGTTTATTTATTTTTTGAGAGTGAGAGAGAGCATGTGCAGGGGAGGGACAGAGAGAGAGGGAGACACAGAATCTGAAGCAGGCTCCAGGCTCTGAGCTGTTATGACAGCACTGAGCCTGATGTGGGGCTCGAACTCATGGACCATGAGATCATGACCTGAGCTGGTCCAACGCTTAAGCGACTGAGCCACCCAGGTGTCCCTCCTTTCATGTGTTTGCTTGCCATCTGTATAATCTCTTTGTTGAAATGACTCTTCATATCGTTTGTCCATTTTCCAGTTGGATTCTTCAACTTTTTTTTACTGTTGAGCTTTGAGCATTCTTTGTGGTTTCCAGTTCTATATCTGGTATGTGGTTTGCCAGTATATTCTCCCAGTCTATAGCTTGTCTTATCATCCCTTCAACAGGTTTTTTGCAGAGTAAAATTTATCATTTTGATGAGGTCCAGTTAATCAAATTTTCCTTTTATGAATCATGGTTTTGATGTCAAGTCTATTTGCCTAGCCCTAGTCTAGATCTCAGAGATTTTCTCCAATTTTTTTTCTAAAATTTTTATAGTTTCACATTTTACATGTAAATCCATGATCCATTTGGAGTTAAATTTTATACAAGGTGTGAGGCTCGAGTTGAGATTTTGTGGGGCGGGGGTTGTTTTGTTTTCTGGTTTTTATTTTTATTTTTTGTTTGTTTGGCTGGTTGGTTTTGTTTGCCTCTGGGTACCCAATTACTCCAGCATCATTTGTTGAAAATACTATCATTATCTTTCCTCAGTTAAATTCCTTTCATACCTTTAACAAAATCAGTTGGGGGTGCCTGAATGGCTCAGTCAGTTAAGCGTCTGACTTCAGCTCTGGTCATGATCTCACTGGTTGGTGAGTTTGAGACCCGCATCGGGCTCTGTGCTGACAGCTCAGAGCCTGGAGGTTGCTTCGGATTCTGTGTCTCCCTGTCTCCCTGCCACTCCCCTGCTCTCTCTGTCTCTCTCTCTCTCAAAAATAAATAAACATAAAAATTAAAAAAAAAAACAAAATCAGTTGATCATACTTGTACAGGACTATTTCTTGCTTCTCTATTCTCTTCTATTGATCTACATGTCTATCCCTCCAACTACATTGCCTTGAGCCCTGTAGCTATGGATTAGACCTTTATCAGATTCCTCCTACTTGATTCTTTTTCAAAATTGTTTTAGAGATTCTAAGACCTAAAATGTTCCTATAAATTTTAAACTCTATGTCAACAGAAAATCCTTGCTGGAATTTCAAAAGGAACTACTCTAAACTTATAGATCAATTTGGAGAGAATTTACATCTTCACTATGCTGAGTCTTCCTGTTCATGAACATGATGTGTCTTTGTATTTATTCAGATCTTTGATTTCTTTCATCAGTTTTGTGGTTTTCAGGCTGTGAGTCCTATACAACTTTGATCAGGTTTACGGCTGAGTATTTCATTTTCTTTGGCATGGTTATGAATGGTATTGTGTTTTAATTTTGGTTTCCACATATTCATTTTTGTACCTAGAAATGCTATTGAGTTTTGCGCGTTTATCATAGATCTTGCAAACTTGTCAAACTCAAGTAGTCCTAGAAGTGGCTTTTGTTGTCAATTCCTTGGAATTTTCTACCTAGACAATCATGCTTTGGTAAATAGGGATGGTTTTATTTCTTCCACTTCAATCTTAATGACTTTAGTGGTGTTTTTTTTTTTTTCTTGCCTTATTGCAATGGCTAGAACTTCCAGTGTGGTGATGAATAACAGTGGTGAAAATAGACGTCTTCACTTTGTTCTCAATACTATAGGGAAAGCATTCACTCTGTTATCATTAAATATGGTGTTAGCCGTAGGTTTTTTTTATATGTGTTCTTTATCAAGTTGATGATGTGCCCTCTATCCCTAGATTACTGAGAGTTTTTAACATTAACGAATACTGGATTTTGACAAATGTTTTTCTGTGTCAAATGATATGATCATATGATTTTTCTTCTTTAGCTTGTTCTTATGGTGGATTAGAGTAATTGATTTTTGAATGTTGATTTTTGCATAAAATCCCACTTCATGATGATATATAATTCTTGTATACTTTGCTGATTGCTATTTGCTAATATTTACTGAATATTTTTACATCTAAATTCATGACAAATATCGGTCTCTAGTTTTCTTTTTTTGAGTGGTCTTTGTGTAGCTTGGGTATGAGGATAATAAATGCTAGCCTCTAAAGTTACCGGAAAGTGTTTCCCTCTCCTTTATTTTCTGTAAGAGATTTCATACATTGTGCGTTAATTCTTTGTGAGACTGCCTACTAACCATCTTTGGCATGGGCTTTTTCAGTCTCCTTGGCAAGGGGTGGATGTGGACATTTAGCTCACCACGATGAGTGGCTTATACCGGGGTGGGCCGCAGAGAGGCACTGACTCACCTCAACTTGCACTACCAAATTCAGGAATTCAGTCTAGTTGATGTTGGTGGGTAGTGGGGCCTCAGTTCCAGTTGGACCCTACTGGGAGATTCAGAGTGCTATCTGCTTCTTCTGGACAGGTGATGGAAAGTTAACTGTGTGCTTCCCTGTAGACGCCACCACGCAGGGAATCAGAGCGCTGGCCCACCTCTGACTCTGTGTGGGGGTAGCATAGAGGGTAGACATGGGCTAGAACTTGCTTGGCCCCACTGAAACCAGAAGGGTGTGACTTAATACGTTGGTATTTGGCTGGAGTAGGGTGGGTATTATTGAAAAGATTTTCTGTTATTAAGCCATGCCGTTCATGGTCCATTGGCTAGCAGGGAAACAGGTTTCCTTGGAGATTTTTTGTTTGTGCCTGTTTGGGGTTTCTGCAGGACCCTACTGAGGATATATGAGAGACAGCAAGGAAACCCAGGGAAGTCACTGCTGTGTTTTTCCACAAGTCCTGAGGTCCCCAGGCATCCCACCTTCTTCCCTCTGTTGGTGAAATCCTTCCTATGCTTGTTGTTGTATCACATCCAGCGTTTTTTAGTTGTAACAGGGAGAACCTGGGAGGCTAAGGATCTTTTGCATCTTGGCAGAACTGGGCACTTTCCAAGACCTTTTTTTTTTTTTTAAATAACAGTTTTAGGTTCATGGTCAAAGTAAGGAGAAGTTACAGAGATTCCCCATATCCCCTCTGCCTCCCACACATGCACAGCCTCCCTCCTTATCAGCACCCCCCATAAAAGTGGTACATTTTGTACAGTTGATGAACCTGCACTGATACATCGTGATTGCACCAAGTCCAGAGGTGACTGTTGGGCTCACTCTTGGTGTCGTACGGAACCCACAGCCCACCCTTCTGGGGCAGGGAGGTTTCCAGCAAAGAGGAAGCGTGAGGGAGCAGTGGTTGGTTTTCTGTTCTCTGGCGGGTCAGTTTACGTACCAGGCTTTCCTAGAGGGACAAAACCCCTTACTGTAGTTCCGCACACCCAGTTCCTGGGATGAGGCTGCGTCCTTGAGGGCTCCTGGATTTGTGTGTCAGAGGAAACGGTGTGGAGTGGCCTCTGCCGTCTGGAGCTGTCCTAAAGTTCCCTGCAGGAACCAGCTCAAGTCTCTTCCATTCACAGCCAGCCCAAGGCTGTAGGGCACCTTTGCTTCTTGGTCTTGGGCAAGCTCCCTCGATGCTAGCAGCCTTTAGACGGGAGGCCTCCACCCCAAGAATCAAATCTTAGAACTTTTCTAAAGCTAGGAATCTGGGGCAGGCTTCTTTTCTTTAGCTGAATGCTTTCAAGATTCATCCAAGTCCTGTGTATCAATAGTTCATTCTTTTTAATTACCGAGCACATTCAATGGTACTGATGTCCTACGGTTTGTTTATCCATTCTTCATTGAAGGACATTCGGGTTGTTTGCGGCGTGGGCAATCATGAATAGAGCTGCAAGGAACATTCACATGCAGGTTTCTGTAGGAATACAGTTCCCTTTCTCTAGGGTAACTACCTACTGGTGGGATTGCCGGGTCATATGGGGTGTAAGCAAACAACCTCTCTCTTCCTCAAGTGTGTCTTTCCTTTACTACTCACACAGAACACTTCATCTCAGATGCTTCCGGTCACCAAATGTGACTAAATAATTTTGAGACATCAGCTGCATGTTTTGTGATTTAACCCAATCCTGACGCTATCTACCGGGAGGTAGCATCACATCACACGGGTTCAGAGCTCGGTCCACCAGACCATCCTCCACGTTGGATGCCAGTTACACATCTGTGCTTCTGATCAGTGAGCTGTGCATTGGAGGTTCCAACAACCCCTTCCTTGGGCTCGATTAATTTGCTAGAGTGGCTCATCAAGCTCAACAAAAGACATTACCTACTGTTTATAGGGTTTTGTTTTGTTTTTTAATTAAAGGACATGATAAAAGATACAGATAATCTCCAGGGGAGAGATGGCTAGGAAGGTATGTGGGCAGGGGCACGGAGTTCCCATGTCATCTCCAGCACACCACCCTCCCTGTCACCTCCATGTGGTCACCAACCCAGAAGCTCCCCGAATCCTGTACTACTGGGAGTTTTATGGAGACTTACCACATAGGCATGATCAATTATTAAGTCTTTTTCCCACCCCTCTCTGGAGAACTAGGGGGCGAGGCTGAAAGTTCCAAGCTTCTAATCATGGTTTGGTCTTTCTGGTGACCAGCCCTCATCCAGGGGCCCACCCAGAATCACCTCATTGGAACAAGACACTCTTATCACCCAGGAAATTCCAAGGGATTCAGGAACTCCATGTCAAGGACTTGGGTCTAAGGCCAAATACTGAAACCAAAGGTGTTCCTTGCGCTCTTATGACCTAGGGTGTTACAAGACTTTTAGGGCTCTGTTCCAGGACCTGGGAGTATATGCTTAGCCACGGGACGTACGTGACTGCCAAGAGATGGCACCAACAAGTCCTTTGATAGAAGTGTCCTGGATCCTGGGGCACCTGGGTGGCTCATTAGGTTAAGTGTCTGACTCTTGATTTCATCTCAGGTTGTGATCCTAGGGTCACGGGATGGAGCCTTGTGTTGGAGTCCATGCGGTGTGGAGAGCCTGCTGGGGATTGATTCTCTCTCTCTTTCCCTCTCTCTCTGCTCCTTCCCCACTCGCACTGTCTCACTGTCTCTCCCAAAATAAACAAATAAACCTTAAAAAAAAAAAAAAAAGGAAGTGTCCTGGCCCGTGACCATGGTAGTGGTTATACAAATACGTACATGTGTTAAAATTCACTGAGCTATATACGTAAGAGCCAGCTTCACTGTGAGTCAACGAAAAGAATAAAATGAAGTGAAAAAATTCTTCCCACACTGGCGTTTGTAGAGAAGCTAGGAATTTCTGGGTTTTGTCTTTTCTTTCATCTAAGAGAATTTCCGGGTAGAGCAAACAAGAGCCACTTATGTCTGTGCTGTCGGCCATCGTAATGTTTCTGACAGAAGCTCAGAAAGCTGCCCACGGAGAAGGTAGAAAGTGTACAAATTCTGGGTGAATTCTGGGACAGAGGAGGAAAGTGAACGCAACTGACACACACAGCATTTTAATTCAGTGGTTTATGGTAGGGCTGTATTTCTGTAGGCGGTCCCTGCGTCTCTTTTTAGACTCATCGCAGGTCCCTGCCGTGTTTGACAGGAAAGAGCAGCCGGACAGAGTTCTCCCATTTAATTTGGTATCGATTCTGATAGATGCTGCATTCGTTGCCTACGTTTGCTGTCACAAACTTGCTAACAAAAGCAATATGGCACAATTCTGGAGTCCAGAAGTCCAAAATCAATGTCACCAGGCCAAGAACAAGTCCACAAGGGACAGTGCATTCCTTGCCTCCTCCAGCATTCTGTGGCTTGTGGCCACATCTCTCTAATCTCTGTCTCAAGGTCACATGGCCTTTTTCCCTTTTGCCCTCGTCAAATCTGCCCTTGCCCCTTTCTTATAAAAGGTATATCCCATTTAGGGCCTGCTCAGATAATCCAGGATAATCTCTCCAAGTCAAATCCTTAACTCAATCACAGCCACAAAGCCTTTTTTTTTTTTTTTTTTGCTATAAAGGCAACATTCCCAGGCTCTGGGGATTAGGATGTGGATCTTTTGGGGGGGGGGGGGCAGGTCGTTATTTAGCTTACCATGGGTGCCCTGGACAAAGTGAAAAGGAATCAGACACGCATCTTGCCCTTAATAAGAAACTTGCGTAAATATTTGAAATGGACGTAACTAGGTACCATGCAGGTAAGGAGATACAAAGGACCTAAATAGCTTATAATACAAATGCTGTCACCAGACCCAGAGCTAGCGAGGCAGGTGGCATTGATAGAGGAACCTGACAGATCTGGATAAACTTAGGGAAGTCCCTTGGTTCCCTTTTCTGCGAAACGGGACAATAATAGAACCTACCTTATAGACTCCAGGTGAGGATTAAATACAATAATTCATTCAGGGCACCTACCAGTAACCAAGGCTCTCTAAGCAGCAGATGTGGCCGTTGTTATTCTTGCATGCTGTGACAGATGAATTAAGGAACATTTTTTGAACACTTAAAAATCTTCTGGTTTCTCGGGGCTCCTGGGTGGCTCAGTTGGTTAAGCGTCCGACTCTCGATTTCAGCTCAGGTCGCGATCTCACAGTTTGTGAGTTCACACCCCACATCGGGGTCTGTGCTGACAGTGTTGAGCCTGCGTGGGATTCTCTCTCTCTCTCTCTCTCTCCCTCTATCTCTGCCTCTCCCCCATTATCTCTCTCTCTCTCTCTCTCTCTCAAAAATGAATAAGTAAACTTAAAATCATTTGGTTTCTTATTTGATAGGAAAAGACTGGGAGTTATAGAAGTTCTTAAGCTCAGGTGATGATAACCGGTACAAACGGATGTAGACTTTTGGTACAGAACGCCATGCTCTTGGTATTGTACCACACCATTTTCCCTGTGGCAGAGAGTAAATGCTTGGGAGACGCAGAGAAGAAGGGCTTCTAGGTTTCCCAGGAGGCTGCATTCACTGATAAATAGGCAAAGACAGGAGGACTTCCTGGAGGAGGTGGTTCTTCAGCGGGGCTTTTAAAAATGGGAACACTTAGAGATGCAAAAAGGCAGAGGACAGGCTTTTCAAGTGGTAGAATGTGATTCGGGCCACAGCCACTCAAGAGCTTGGAGCACCTTCCAGCAGCCAGCAGAGATATAGCCGGCAAGGCTATGGATGAGCTGGCCCTCTGTTAAGGTCACACTATCCTCCCATAGAGCGGGATCGCGGCGGCTAAGCCCAGGAAACCAGCTTGCAAAGGTCTCCTAATATACATACACTTAAGTATGTTGCCAGGCCCCTACATTCCTTTGGTGGAAAACAGTATATTATATCGGATGACATCACTGAGACCGGATTTCGCAGGGTAGAACTTTCCTACCAGGAAAGAATTAGGGAAAACTTACAATACCTTACAGACGAGTGTGCAAGACTTGAGCCTGTGGGTTTGTTTGTTTTGTCTTTTTTTTTTTTGAAAACAGGAGGTAGATTTTAAAATTCATACCTTTCCATGGGGCGCCTGGGTGGCGCAGTCGGTTAAGCGTCCGGCTTCAGCCAGGTCACGATCTCGCGGTCCGTGAGTTCGAGCCCCGTGTCAGGCTCTGGGCTGATGGCTCGGAGCCTGGAGCCTGTTTCCGATTCTGTGTCTCCCTCTCTCTCTGCCCCTCCCCCGTTCATGCTCTGTCTCTCTCTGTCCCAAAAATAAATAAAAAACGTTGAAAAAAAAATTTTAAAAATAAATAAATAAAATAAAATAAAATTCATACCTTTCCTGGCAAAGGCACTTAGGTTGCCCTCAAGCCTTCAGGGCCCCAGTGTCGTCAGTCTCCAACAAAGCAAAACTCGAGCATGTATTCTTTGCTCCTGCTTCATTCATTGCTACCGGTCAGATGACAATTCAAGTGCAATTTCATGTCAGTTTTCAACTTAACCAAAACAGTATTGGAAGCTTCTTAAATATCTTTTCAAAAGCCCCTAGTTAATATAGGCCTTGTATCTTTTATTACATCTGAGAAAGAAAACTCTGCCCAGAAAAGCTCAGGGTTGTTTGTTTGTTTGTTTTTGTTTGTTTTTTCCCCTCTGTGGGCTGACCCTTGCGATTAAATAAAGAATTTATCTACGTTCATGACTTGAGAAAAGGGCCTGCATACTGTGAGCTGTGATCAGACTTTGAACTGTGAATCATCAGCACGTACTGACAGGGAAACTGATATCTGAGGAAAGTGCGAAAGTAATACCACATGGGATTTTTCATATGTAAATACATATATGAAACAGACATCAAAGGAAAGCCATCGTTTCCGCAAGCAGACACAGTCTCATGTGCTCTGGCCATGTGACAGTGGGACAGCAAGTCCCCTACTTCCCCTATGCCCTGGCTTTTTGAGAAAGGAGCTACGGGTGAGGACCCTCTCCTGGTGTTCTCACCGTGGGTCAGTAACTCCCCTGCCCCTTAAGGCAGAGAGGGGCTGGTCTTACTGAGTCCTCAGCTGGGGGTCTCTGGATCCAGGAGTAATCACCTCTAAGGCCTCTAAGGTCTGTGAACTCCCGCCCCTTTTAGTACTTAGCACTCGCTATTATTGCCAAATTATCTGGGGCTCACTTGTCAGGCGACTCGGACATTCAGTGTGCCGTATCTCATTTCATTCCTTCCCTGGTGCCCCCAGGTGCCGCTTTACGGGACGAGACAGACAGGATCAGGCCCAGGGAAAGGCTGGCTGGCTGCACTCTAAGGTCTGACCCGTGACAAGTTTCCTTTCGTTATTCACTACGGTAAAGATCCCCTTCAAAGTCAGGTTCATTTCGCCTTCATGCAGAAATTGCGTTGCACTTAAGTATTCACGAGGATCATAAACTGACCGCCTCTTGGCAAATTTCAATATGAAATTTCCGTCGTGGTCAAAGAGACCAAAGAAACCTGACAAACAAGTTACGCATCGCTACCCACTCCTGTGTGACCCAGGGAGGCTTTCAACCTCTTTGGGCGTTGGATTTCCAGGGCATATCTAATTAGATGATCTCTGATCACTTGCTTCCCGGTCTAATGAGCTGGTTCCAAACGTCATGAAAGCATATGTCCCATGCCACCATCAAACGGTTTTAAGCTGGTTACCTTCGTTATCAGGTATCACAGACCATAGCAACGTCCCCTCTGTGGACCGCAGGGAAAGATCAGCAGGCAAGGCTGTAGGTGAGCTGGGCCCTACCCCTGTCCAGCCCCTTTTGCTTCCAGCCTTCGGCCACACAGGACCACGCAGGCTCCCAGCATGCCTGCTCTCCTTCCCTCTGGGCCTCGTCCAGCATTGCTCTTGGCCTGGCAGCCTCCCCAGCTCCCTTTCCTCTGCACTTGGCCAGTCCCTTACTGCTGCTTTAGGATCAGCTGGGCCATCCTTCCTCTGTCTTCCCCTGACCCCAACCCAGAGCAGGCGACCCCATTATGGATCCCTCCTGTGCCATCTCCAACGAGTTATAATCGAGTCCTTCATTAGTCTAGAAGTTCTTGACGATAGGGGCCGGATCTCATTCTTCCCTCACGGTAACTGCAACGCCCGGGACACTACCTGGCTTATTGTCACTATGCAACAAATGTGTGGAAAAAATGAGTGACTGAAACACTAGCATGCTACCTATGGCAACTCCGGTGGCCAGGCGCTATGCTTTTTTCAATGTTTATTTATTTTTTGAGAGAGAGACGGAGAGTGAGTAGGGGAGCGGCAGAGAGGGAGGGAGACACAGAATCCAAAGCAGGCTGCAGGCTCTGAGCTGTGAGCACAGAGCCCAACGCAGGGCTCGAACTCACAAACTGTGAGATCATGACCTGAGCCGAGGTTGGACGCTTCACCGACTGAGCCACCCAGGCGCCCCTATGCTATCCGTCTTGAACAAACCCCCTCACCATTAGTCACTGTGGAAGAACTTCCAGAAGACATCTCCTCAAACAACAGCCACAACAACTCTATGTCCGAAGGCTGCCCCTAATAGCACAAGGGCTAGTTTCCCTTATTTAATTCTCACTCCTGCCTTTTTGTGTTATCTGAGACAGTATGTCTCAAGCCAGGAGGGGTAAGGAATTTTCTCGTGTCTAGAGCTCTATGGCTTGTGTTACAGAACCAGGCTGGCGGAAAACCCGAGTGGCCCTCGGAGATCTTGGTGGATCGGAGATTTCTTTAACACCGGTGGGCCCAGAGGAGACTGTTTCTCCAAAGATCTGAGCCCCGAATGCGAACGGAAGGCTAATTTATAGTTGTAAGCCTCCATATTTGTGGGAGGGAGGGTTTCAAGTGTGCAGCCAGCAAAGGAAGAAGAACCCAGAGGAGGGGTCCCTAAGCTAGAGGCCAGAGTTTGTTTTAGCCCCATCGGCCATCTTTGGTGTAGTTTGTTCATTTCTCCAACACTTGAGGTTCTGAAAGCATCTCTGATTTCAGGAGTGGGAATGTGCCAACGCAGAAAAAAAAAATGATCTGCTATTAAATCACAGGCATGCTGGCTTTTGCAAGCGTTACTAACTCCTGTAGTGGGCAGCCTGCATGGGTGGCAAAGGAAAAATTCTAGTTACACAGTGAGATGACTCCTGGTTTGGCCACTGATGACGGAGCATGAGGCAGGCTGAAGGGCAAAGCACAAGCTAGCACCCCCCCTGCCCCAGGTGGGACAAGTATGATATTCCTTGGATACTCCCGCTACCCAGAAACAAGAAAGGACAAAAAAACAAAAAGCCAAAAAAATCAAATGGTTAAACTAGTAAGAGTTTCCATCAGTTTACCAGAAAAAGGCAATCCCATCAACGGCCTGAAGTCCAGGAACTCCCTACTGTCTTTGCTAGACGGAAAAACAACCTGAGCTTGACAAGAGCTAGGCCTCCAGTAACCATGTGAAAGTCTCTTTGGAAACACCTTCTTGACTTTAATTTCCCCGACTCCGTAAAATGGTCAACCCCTACACTTATAGTGCAGCTCTTCCTACCCATGGGTCCTGTCCCTGGGCTTTAATAAAATCACCTTCTTGCACCAAAGATGTCTTCAAGAATTCTCTCTTGGTCGTCGGCTCTGGCACCCAGGAACCGGCCACGGCCCCCCAAATTCATCAGCCACCGCTTTACCGTCCTCTGAAATCCATTTATTCATCCACTTCACTGTCTCCTGGTGTCACACAGGTGACCATGAGTGGGCATTATCCTGGGAAGTCAGATACAACAGGAAGCAAATCGGAAGAAACTTCTGTCCTCATGGCATTTCCATGCTAGTGAGGAAAGGACAGCCGATGGGAGGAAATGAAATGGGTTCACATTCAGGAGAGGCATCAGGAGGGAAGTAACACTGCGGGGAGCCGGAAGTTGCTGAGAGAGGGAGCCATGAGGTTGTCTGGTGTGGGGGATGAGCTTAGGAATTCCCTGGGTTTGCACCGATGGGTCAACAAGGCGTAAAATGTTAGAAAGCCATAGGATGCTGACATCCACGTTTGGGTAAACAAGATTAGGTAAATAGGCATAGACAGGGCGGGGCAAAGTCCCCAATAGACAACAAAGGTAAATGAAATAAACAAGATTAGGTATTCAGGGTGGAAATGCCCCCCCCCTCCCCAACTTAGTACAATAGCAGAAAGCTGCTATCACAGGAAGGAAGGACAAAATTAGGTAAACGGGTAAACAGGGCTATAGACTGAATTAGGGTGACATTGCCCCAAGGGGAGCTAATTAGCAAAAAAAAGGTGCCTCCTTGACCCTGAGGTAGCAAGCTCTGTCTTTCTTGTCCCGTAGGCTGGTTTAGGTAAACAGAGGTGGTGCCTCACATCTGCTGTAAACAACATTCTGCCAGGTGCCAGGATTTTGTTTTGTATTAACCCAAACTCCTAACACTGCATATCTTCAAAACCCCCTTTCCCTCACGCCAGGGAGTTCATGTTCACAGTTTCATTGTCTCTTTGTGCACATCCATCACCATGTTTGTAAGCATTCTGATCCTAATAAAAACGGGGCAAAGACCCTTAATTGAGGCTCTTGTCTTCTCCCGGACATTAGCCTCTCTCGCATTTTAATCCTGCATCCCAGTCTCTTGCTGGCCAAGAAAGAACTCTAGACCCGGAGTCTGCGACAGTCTGGGAAGAGCTGTCCAGCAAAGGGAGAAGCAGGACAGAGGCCCTGAGACACAGCATGCCTAGAACATTCCTGGTATGACAGGAGGAGAGCCCAGAGCGGCTGGATAGGAATGCGGATGGGGAGATGAACGGAAGGAAAGGCAGGAGATTGCTAGCGGGAGGCCAGATTGTGCAAGCTTTAGACCAAGGCAGGGATTTGGCTATTCTGTTAAGTGAAATGGCGAGCTACTGGAAAGTTTTGAGAAATCAAGAGTTGATTTGCATTTTAATAGGTTCACTCAAACTTCGGAATTAACTATAGACTGAAGATTGGAAAGAGATTCTGGGAGGTTCCGGAAATACTCTAAAGAGAGGCAGTGGCTGGAGCAAGGTGCTAGCAGTGAGGTGTTGGGATGTGGTTAGATTCTGGATATGGTTTGAAGGTAGAAGGTGATGTGGTTTGAAGTATTGGGGTTCAGAGCTGACGGCCAAGAAAGAATTCTTGAGATGTCCTCAATGCAAAAAGGTAGTTTTATTAAGGCACAGGGACACAAATTGTGGGCAGAAAGAGCCGCACAGGGGTTGTGACGGGTGACTGATTATATACCTTCAGGTTGGGAGGGAGTTAGAGACAGCGTAAGTCTCTGAGGAATTTTGGAAGCAAAGTTTCCAGGACCTTGAGGGGGCTAGCTATTATTAGGAAAAAGCCTTATTACTTACTGTCTAGTAAAACCTCAGTCATGACAACCTTCAGATATAGATCAGTGGGCCATATGCTTAGAATATGATTGCCAACATATGTGTTGAGGATGTAGAGATAAAGGAAGTTTCCAAAGGAATTTTTAGATGTTAAAGTAGGCTTACAGGATCCTGGGTGGTTGGGATAATGTTAAGCTAAGATTCCCTTTTGCCCCTAGCAAAGGGTCCTCATGGAGACAGCGAAGTTCCTACAGGAATGTCACTCTACCTGTTGCAAGGACTTGTTAATGAGCTGTAGGCAGGAAGGAAATTTCGTTTTTTATTTGCCTTTGTTTCCCGCATCAGACGGGACAGAATTCGTCGATCAATCGGATATAGGATGCAAGGAAGTAAGGAGTCAAAGGTTGTTCTAAACTTTGGGTCCTGAGCAAGGTGAGTTGCTATTAACTGAGATGCAAAATGTTACAGGAGTGGCAGGTGGTGGAGGGAAGTGACAGGGCAGAGGACGGAAATCGGGAAGTAGGATGTGGACACAAATCTGAGAAGTGTACTAGACAATCAGGTAAGCAAGTGAGTAGACAAGTCTGGAATACAGAGTCTTCCCCCATCTCGCCACCAAAACACCCCTCCCTCAAACAGCTGGCTTGGTTGGGCCAATGCCCTTGAGATGGGTGAGTCTTAGCAGGGCGGGCAGGAGACAGGCTGATATTTTCATGATGACTTTTGACTTCCAGTAGTGATACTCAATCCAGCTCCAAATCCTTAGCCTTTAGAGGACGAAACCACACTCTGCTAAGGTTAAAAAATACCTATAAAAGCAGCACTTGGCTATTACAGAGAAAGAGCGAAAACAGCTTGAATGTGAACCGATGGGCCCACGCAACATCATGGCGGGGGGGGAGGGGGGTTGACACTTGATGCGGGTCAGAGGGGGAGAAGTACTCAATCTCAGGAAACTGAGAGGGGCAGGGTCCTGCAGAAACACCAGGCATGATCTGTCGGTCAGTTTGCTGTGTTCTGAGCTGTAGTGCTCACAAGCTGTGAGACGTAGAGTCGATTGTTTAGCCCTGTTTTGTTGTTGTTTCACTTCCTGCTTTGAAAATTACACTTATGTTTCAAGACGACATGGATCAAGTCAGTCCCTAATTTCCTTGACAGGTTATGAACATACACATCACATTTTCCATTAGCTTGACACCGGGTAGCTGGCTCTGGCAGAGCAGAGGAAGTTAATGGGATGCTACCCGGAAGCCCGTGTAGTCAAGCAGCCATCATCACTGAGCCAATAGTCCCCGCCCTTGATATATGACCATTTCAAGAAAAGAAGAAAGTACTGACTTCTCTGTTTGGTGAGGAGTTTCCCTTCTTAAGTTTGTGTCTACTTTCTCATTTAAAAAAATTTTTTTAACATTTATTTCTTTTTGAGACAGAGATTGAGACAAAGCGTGAGCAGGGGGAGGGGCAGAGAGAGGAGACACAGAATCCAAAACAGGCTCCAGGCTCTGAGCTGTCAGCACAGACCCCGATGCGGGGCTCGAACCCACCAACTGTGAGATCATGACCTGAGCCCAAGTCGGACGCTCAACCGACTGAGCCACCCAGGCGCCCCTACTTTCTCATTTCAAATAAATGTTCACTTCACTTCTTAAATTTTTGTCATTTTTGTTCTTTTTCTTAAAGACACCCCATGTCTGCCCCCAGTGACCTTTGGAAACATCGTGAGTTTGCCAATGTGGTAGCTGATTAATGATATTAAAAGATGTGTTCAAGATTTTTGCGGTGCCTGTCATCATCATCCCTTAATGTAGTATTCTGGGGGTGTTTTTCTTCCTTCTTTTAATTAGAAGTTGCTTTTAAAAGATGGATTAGTTTTCTATTACTGCCATAACAAATTAGCACAAACAAAGGGGCTTTAAACAATACACATTTATTATCATATAGTTCTGCAGTCCGGAGGTCCGAATTGTGTCACCATGGGCTAAAATCAAGCCTTCAGCAGGGCTGTGTTTCTTTGAAGAGCCTCTAGGGGAGACTCCGTTTTCCTGTTTTTATGGGTTGAATTGTGTCTGCCTCCATGACCAAAAAAGACCAGAACCCAAAACCAAAACAAAAGACAAAAAACAAAAATTGGTATATTGAAGTCCTCGGTACCCATACCTCAGAATGTGACCTTATTTGGGAACAGAATCTTAGCAGATGATCGAGTTAAGATGAAGGCTTTGGATGGGCCCTACTCCAATATGCCTGTGTCCTTATAAAAGGGAGAACTGTGGGCACAGACACACAGGGAAAACAGGACTGGAGGTAAGCAGCCACAAGCCAGGCAACTCTCAAAGGCTGGGAGGCAGAGCTGGAACAGATCCTTCAGATCTTTTCTGGCTCTAGAGGCCGTCTGCATTCTTTGGCTGGTGCTCCTTCCTCCATATTCAAAGCCAGGCATGCTGTATCTCTCTGACCCTTCTTCCATAGTCATATCTCCCTCAGTCCACAGCCAGGAAAGGGTTTCTAAGACCCTTTAAAAACTCATGCCATTATGTTGGGCCCATGTGGATAATCCAAGATAACCTCTTCTTGGGACTCTTAAATTAATCCCGTCTGCAAGTCTCTTTAGTCATTTAAGGTAGCATAGTCAGAGGTTCGGGGAATTAGGGCACTGGCCTCTGTGGGTGGAGGCGGGGCATTATTCTGCCTACCACGAGGAATATTGGTTTCTAAAGTGGTATAGTAAAATAGATTAAAACATATTTTTCTCTGTAGGAGTTTGCAGAAAGTAGAAGTCGGGCGTTGGGGAATGGGTGAGTGGGATGTTGATTAACAGAGGGGGTGCGAGGAAGGGCAGGGGAATGGTAGACCTGGGCAGAAGCCGTGATGGCACGAACAAATACCCAGGTGTAGTGAACGGCTACAATATAACTTCAGAGCGAGAGCCCTGGCTCCGTCCTCCTCTGCCAGGTGTAGCTACGTGTCTCTGAGACTATCACATCCTCTCTGCACTGCAGGGTTTTTTTGTTCATAATCAAGGGCCATCTACTTTGCAGAGCTATAATTGTGGAGCAAATGGGATCATAAGAGATGGACATTTGTGAGGTATGTCTTAGGCGGAAGGCATTATATGTGTCACGCTCAATAAACTATAAAGCTCTCTACCAACGATAATATTATTACATCCTGATCCCCATGGGGGCGTGAAAGGAGAAGAGAGACACTCAGAAATGTACAAACTCCTCCTTTCACAAGCTTGCTTAGAAATGTACAAGCTCCTCCTTTTACAAGCTTCCTAGTTATAGGATGAATACCCATTCTAGGCAAAAAAGGGAGAAGAGAAAGGGTATTAAAACCCACTGAAACCCACCACGGGCCAGACCCTATAGGAACACCTTGTCCATACTTTCACATCTACTCTTCATACTAGCCAACTATTGAGGAAGGAAGGAAGCCAAGACCTAGAGCATGCAGCCCTGGGTTCCTATCCAGGCTGTCCGATTCCCAAACCCTTTGCACTTCACTACGTGAGCACCTAGGATAATTTCCTCATCTCAGGGTCAAGAGCAAAGCTAGAAGAGAAAGACCCAAAGAACTACCTTGTCTGATAAAAACGGACTGTGAGCTCTTTACCTAGGGAACCAGGAAGGTGCTTGTTGCAAGGTTCATTATTGGATCATGAGTACTTTGAAGATAGAGTATAATGCCATATAAGTGACAAATACCCATATTCAACATTTCCACAGTGTTCCTACAGGATTTAGAGGCCCCGATCTTTTCGGACAACACATCTTCCCACCACAACAAAAAGAACACCGTCTGAAACATTTGCTCAAACCAAAACAACTTTCAAGGACAATGTAGATATTCTTCTGATGAATGCATATGTTTCCCTATTTCTTTAATAATTAAAAGGAAGTTTCTAAGCTTGGGCAAGACCTGTATAAGGCGGTGGAAATGTACCTCATTAAAATTCTGTTGGGGCAGTTCCATTTTCTCTGTGGCAAAACAAAGTATTAAATGGAAGTGCGAGCAATACATCTTCTTGGTGATATTGTTGTCTCTTTTCTTTCTTTAAAATTAAGGTGATTATTTGCTTATGAAGCAATTTGTTTCTGCGGTTGATCAACCATGGTCTTCACAGCTTTGCAACCCAAACCATTTAATAACGTTTACAAGGGCTTATGCATTTTAGCCGAGACACCGATAGTCTCAATTCTTTTTCCTCATGAGTTATTCTGGTCTCTCAATATGCTTAGATGTCTCCAGTAAACAATTTCTTCTTGACTCCTCTGGTTGCATTGTTTGTGTTCCGAAAGGCAGCCCAAATAAGCTCTCTTTCTTCTCTTCAATTCGTTACTCACCTCCTTCCGCTCCCTTTCACACACATCCCTGCCACATGCCCCTCTGAAATCACTTCTGGATACTCCATCTCTCTCTTAACAGTGCTCCCTCGGGGCGCCTGGGTGGCTCCGTCGGTTGAGCTTCCAACTCCGGCTCAGGTCACGATCTCCCGGTCTGTGAGTTTGAGCCCCGCATCGGGCTCTGTGCTGACAGCTTGCGGCCTGGAGCCTGCTTCGGATTCTGTGTCTCCCTCTTTCTCTGACCCTCCCCCGTTCATGCTCTGTCTCTCTCTGTCTCAAAAATAAACATTAAAAAAATTTTTTAAAAAAGAGTGCTCCCTCTAGGTCATTCATTTTGTGGAGCCTCTTTTTAAACAAGATAGTGTTATGGGTTGCTATCTACATACAATCCATCACCAAGTTACCCCAATTTTCCATCTAAATATTTCTTTAACCCCACACCTACTTCCTCCTTCCCGCCACTACCATAATTTCTCCTTCAAACAGTTGCAATGGCCTTCTCATCCATCTTCCTTTTTCCCATTATGATCTTCCCCAATTTATCCCCACACAGTTCCCCAACTTATTGTCTAACACAGAAATGTGGCTAACATCATTCAGCTGTTGCTCAACCGGTCACTCACAGAGTAATTTTTTAAAAACTTTAAAATT